>NC_136776.1:8615229-9215229 GCF_947034865.1 Barbatula barbatula | reverse complement strand
AAAACAAAGCCATGTCTTTCTCACACAAAACCTAAGGCTATGCCATGACTCCGCTGCAAGACCAAGAATAAACATGACATGATGGCGGAATCATGACAGTAACTACTAAAGAGTCTTCCAAGTTTTCAATGTGGCACGCCCATGAAACAGAGCGTTTCTCGAGCTGGCCTCAAAACCCGGGTTAGAAAATTGCCTATTACTATGTTTTTGAATGTAAAAACCATGCAAACTTCAAAAGTAGACCTCAGACAACAGTATAAAATAATAAAAACGGCTAGTTCAGGAAACCTTTAAGGTTAACCTAAGAGGTGATATGACTGTGACATGACTTCATAGCCCCTCAAACACTTCCGCCATGTCTCTTGTGCCAATTTCCACCCATTTATATCCCATTTATAAAAGTAACCTTTAGAGATTGTGCTTAATGGCTTGGCCCACTGTTGTCGTTTGAAAACAATGCAAAGTGAATCATAGTGGCAGGCCTATTTATAACCACTGCAGGGAGAAAATAACCAACATCAATGTTTCTCTAACGAGGCCTGACATAGTCTGTAGAAGTTTATAGATATTCGACATTCATTTGGCCCGATCCAAACAGATTCATATGGAAGGTATGCAGTGAATCTAAAGCTTGAGACATGCTGGCGAGTGGGTAAACACAGAAGAGCCTAAGACATACAGTGTCACGTACCGCAGTGTGTGCATGAAGAGTCAAGAGAAAGATGTGTGTTCTCAATGTGAAAACCATTTTAGGGTGTTGTGAATCGTACTTCTTCTGTGGCGTAGTTTCTGTGGGAGAGCGCCCTCTGGCTTTCGGATGTGGCGGCATTTAACCGTAACGAAAACTCAGTGAACAAATTAAATGTTGTTCATACAGTTCAAGCAACACAACATTCAGAGCACGGAGTGCGCTTTTTTAAATTTCTGGTCAGAAAACAAGATTAAAAAGACTTACATACGAAAAAGCATTTGGATGCGTTTTAATAAAAAACAGCATGTTTTTATGCCAGTCTGCCGTAGATACAACTGTATGCTGTTTTGCGTATTGTTAATTTAATTTCATTATATCATTATATAACATTTTACCTTTGCTATATAGTTATGTTTGTTCAGAACTATTTGCGTTTTAGATAATAAATGCAAGTTCAACACATTATTCGTTTTAGTTAGTATGCAATACAGGTTTTTTATTAGGAAATTCTGGATTTGTTACGATTTTGTATAATTACGTTGGAATAATTTAAGTGATACATGCTTACATACCAATAGTTTTAAAACATTGTTGAATTTGCATGAATTGTAAAAGCGAGACCAAACCATAAATATAACCTGAGAAGTTAAAGCAAACCCACCCTCATTTAAGTTCATTTAAGTCTGTTAAACTGAGGCAAACTTTTTGCAGACATATCCACGACATTAACAACAAAGAGTGCAGATTATCTGTCCATCAGATGCCTGGAAAAGATGCATTCATTCATCGAATCATCATAAAACTTCAGCAAAAAACACTCCCTCCTCCAGAGGGCCTTGCACATCAAGTTCACACAGGGCCTTGCCCTTGCGATTAGCCTATGTGAGACAATTGGTCATTTAAAAAAAGGGGGGAGCGGTACTTCATATGTTCCGCACTGTCTTCCTGTTACAGTAGAAAATTACATCAACACAACGCTCAACGATTCAAAGTAATTTGGTGGGAGTTCTCTCCTTGAGCATCAGTGAATATTTGCAGCTTTTGCAGTCGTTGTTTAGTCTTAACTGTTGATAGTGAAAGCAAAGAATGTGCATGATCTATTCTAAGTATTCATGTATTCAACTCATCACAGGCAATCAGCAAAAGGTTCTGCTAACAGTGCACACTTTATTTTTTATAATGTAGTTTGCACTTTGGGCACTCTGCAATGGCACAGGACACTACATAATGTACATAAATGACAGCTGAGCTGTAAACTGAACTGGAGAGAGAGAAAGGTTGATTGTAAAGCCTGCCCACAAAGAAAAGGAATCAGAAAACGCTCTTTGTTACTTTCGCAAAGTCTTTCAGTCTCTCCGTAAAAGCCAGGATCTGGACCTGAGCAGCCATCAAAATTCAAGAGACTTCCAGGAGAGGTGGGACGGTGGTTTAGGGCTCAAGACAAACAAGAAATTCATGAACAACTATCACAAAACAAACATTTGGTAATTCGTCAAAACATTTAATTCTGAAGAAGTAGAGTAATAACCACCCAAATTAATTGTGTCAAACTAAAGCATTTTAGACATTTCCTGTTTAAGAACAATAAAAGAACAATAATATATTTCTCTAGTTGTAGAAATTAAACCGTTGTGTAGCAGAACTAGGACTAGGCCTATAAAGGATATAATATTGAAACGCAATAAAATGTCATGTTAATAGCATTAAGCTCTTGACATCTTAACTCGATCTGGAATGAAATTCTACAGCCAATCAGACAGCAGAAATAAAGGTCGACAACAGCTAGGAAGCGTCAAGTAGATTGAACAATGTATTTAACATGCTTGCATGAGTAAAGATATGTACTACAGTTTATGTGAGGTGAAATAGTTATTGAGGTTCATTGAATTCTGAATGAGTGCATATGCAGCTCTTCTCTTCAAAGAGGCATGAGCTTGTTTCTTTTGGCTTCAGTCATTATTCGGATATGCTCAAAGCTGGCAGCATTAACAAATATAGTTATCATACAATATGGGAATAATTATCGGGTTTAGATTTTTGCCATATTGCCCAGTCCTAAGCAGAACCTTACAAGAGCGCCACAGAAAGAAAATGACCATCTAGACAAAACCCAAGATGACATCAGCGGACAGTGGAGGACTATGTCTCCTTCTTACCTTTATACTCTGGGGTAAATTCCTTCATTTCGGGTGGCAGGGATTCGTAAAATCGCTGCTCACGGGTGATGAGTGGTTTGCAGACTGTATGGTCATCATAGCGCATCATGCTGGTGTGGCCGCCCACCTGGTGAACGAACGGCTCCAGGGGAACCCCACCACGGCTGCCCTGCCCCTGGCTGGCGCTGTGCTTGCCCGCCTCCATAGTGTGCGGGACACACATGGCGTTGGAGGGCCGCGTGGAGCTGGGGGCATGGGCTCGGGCACGCAGGCCTGGCGAGCAAGGGGTGCAAGGGGGCGGCTGAGAGCGCACGCTGCCGCCGGGAGGGGGTGGAGCCAGTCCGCTGGTCACACCCAACTGTCAACAGATCCCGGTCTGAAAAGAGCGGGAAAGAATCCTTAGAGCAGCCTCCTAGAAGGTACGGAAAAAGACTACATTTAGGTTCCAACAACAACACAACAGATAAAAAACTTTCTTTGTGTATTACATTCAAGAATCTGACAGAGTAGGCAGCAAACAGCATACCTTTAAACGAAACATGTCTCAAGCATATGTCTTTAAAGTGATTTTCTTAGCCTGGTGTTGTTCTGAAGCTCTATGACAATAATTCCATAAAACTTGTGATGTATATTCTTAAATCACAATAGAATTTTGTAAGAAACAAACCAAATATTACTTATTTGAAAATTGATTTTATCAACAGGCAACCATATTTGTTTTAAAATGTGTATTTATGACTTGATTTCAACTGTGAAGATTTTCACCACATCTCCAATTAAAATAAATGATATTTCAGTGTGTTTTCTGGCAAAACCATATTGAATCTCAGCAGGATAGAATAGCAGACATACACAGTAAGGGCTGGTTTACCGGACAGGGAATAGATTAAGCCAGGACTACACCTTATTTAAATTGGACTGTTTTTACAAACATTCCTTACAAACAAACATTATTTATGTGCATGTTGAGACAAAACAATCACACTTATGTATATTAAGCTGTGTCAGTACATGCGGTTTTCAGTTTAGACAGATCTTACTATAATTTTAACGAAGGACTAGTCTTAGGCCTTATGGGAAACCACCTCACAGTGATGGCAACATTTAAACTGGTTAATCTAAAAGTTCTGTCCTTTAAATGTTAAACATATACAATACAGTATGCCACAGCCAGGTTTAGACTCATTTATTTACTGTGTGCAGCTATATTTAGAGACACTTTAGCGACAACCCTTTTGATATTAGTGAAACTGCACACCAACTAAACAAAGAGTCATTTATAACCTTCCATCACTGCATCTGAAGAGTGTGTGCAAGATAACCATTCAGCTAGACAAATTCAGCTGGCATCTCCTGATCTCAAAGCTTTTATTACATTGGTGTGTATGTTATCAGCTTGCACACAAAGCGGCATCAATGTCTAACAACACGCTCATCCTCATGTCTAACCCGCACATGTTTCTAGATATGCCATGGCACATACATTCATCTCTAATCCACCCTTACAAAGAGACACATGGATGTTTTACAAATCCGTTCAATTGAAATTGTCTTTGAAGTCTTGACACAAATGCTGGAATGACTCTGATGTCCTGTAAAGGCTTAGCTGCCATTGCAAGGATCATTCTCCGCTGAACAAAGTCGGGTAAAGGACCTTTAATAGACGTATTGATCCTGCAGCACTCAGAAATGCATTCTGGCCATTTATGCTTAAGCTCTACAATGCATCTTTGAGTGTCAATTCCCTTGTCGGCTTAAGTTGCCATCTCATTTAGACTTTATGAACTTCACAATTGCCAGACACCTGCTTGACATACATGATGAGAAACAACAGGTTTTCTAAAAGCTCCATTGCATTTACGTACGTATATCACAAAGCTCTGTTTTTTATAGTAACCTCTTGACACTATCAAAAAAAAAGTTTAAAACTGTACTTTTTTGTTGCTGGGGTAGTACCCTTTTCTACTTTTACGGGTATACAACATATAAATTGTTATACTGTGTACCATTTAAAAACATTACAAAAATGTACAACATTATATTATGTGTTGTATATCTGTAATGGTACAGAAAAGGACCTTACCACCCCAGCGACAGAAACGGTAGTTTTTTTTCTGACAGTGCAGCAGGTCTGAATAAGTTCAAAGCAAAGGATGACTCTGAGCCAATATTGGTGGCACATGGAAGCAGTCACGAAATCATTGAAGGGACTGAACCTTGAATAACATTCTGACACCAAACAGCACCTGTGTTTGTTAATCCATAATGTTTTTTTCTGTCCCTGTTCTGTCATCACAGCAGATTGATTATGTTGTCACAGAGAGAATTAAAACATTTCAATGCCTGTCATTTAAACGCAGGTCAATATCGGCACACTTAAATTCAATACCGTTGAAACGGTCTATAAAGTGCATATTTAGGCAAATGTGGTGTTTTTCGTTCACATCTTCACACTGGCCTGTCTTGCTCATACATTTTCGTCTAGTGCAGTTTTCTTTCTCCTGTCCACATTCATTTACAATTATAAAACTAGTGATATTATGTCACTTTGGCACTTAGGTATTGGCTGAAAGACAGGGTTTAGGGCAGACCACTGTTGTCGCTTTGTATCATTCATTTCTGTTTTATTGGTCTTTCACCCGCTCCAAGTGAGCCTCGAACTGTCAACTGTCAAGGCAAAGCTCCATTATATTCTTCGTAGGCATATTGAAGTAGTTTTTACAAACTGCCCACATCTGCATCAACAATGTGATCTTTATATGGTTTTCACTGGTAGCATATTTTTGTCACGGAACGTACAGTGAAGAACCCAAGCGCAGGCAGCAATACGGGGTAACAGACTTTAATAATAAATAAGAAAACAAATACTTCCCACATGGGGGGCAAAAATAAACAATCAGGAATGCTAAATTTAAATGCTAAATGAAATGCTAACGCCATGCTCTTACCACTGAGCCACAAGAAAGCCTTAACCCTTAGTATATTCTAGGGCTGTGCAAAATTATCGATACAGCTAACTATTGCGATAATTTTTTTCACGATAGTGTATCGATAGTCCAACCTATAGTTTCGATACTAGGGATGGGCGGATCGATCCTAGCGTTGTATCAAAAAGATCGATTCTCAATTAGAAGTATCGATCCTATCTGTTTTTTTTTTTGGTGATTTTGTGATACTTTAATAACAGTAGTACGCCGTATATTATTGAAATATTTACTTAAATAGGAACTGCAATGGGAACTACTTCTTCCGTTGTATCTCCGCTTGTCAAGACAGTGTTCTGTTCGCTCACTCTGTTTAAGGCAAGCAAGCACGTGTGACGCGAAGTTAAAGAGTGCGTGGCTACGGTCATCATGACTGAAAGAAAAAGAAGCATAATCTGGAGATCATAATCATAATCTAACCCTTACCCTAACCCTAAACAGGATGAAGAGGAATGTCAACATTTACTTGTTTCATCTCAAAAACCTATAAAGGGTAGAAAAAAGTTTGTGTGACGTGAATTTGTTATATAGCCTACAGTGTTATCTTTGTTTATTTAATTAATAATGTTCAGTATTTTTTAATAAATGTAAAAAAAATGTCCATTGCAGTTTATTTAATATGAATGATGATGGCTATAAAATAACTATATAAAATCACTCGCATAAAAACATTTCATTCTAGTATCGGTATCGATATCGACATCGACGATACTTGTCTTGAAAGTACTTGGTTAACTATTGATGGATGTTCCATAAAACCCTCATCTTCAGCTAAGAATCTTGGCTTTATATTCGATAGTACTCTGTCATTTGAGAACCAGGTCGCCAACACCTGTAAGATTGCGTTTTTCCATCTTAAAAATATATCTAAATTACGTCATATGCTGTCACCATCAGATGCAGAGAAGCTTATACATGCCTTTATGACATCAAGACTAGATTACTGTAATGCACTATTAGGTGGTTGCCCTGCAGGCCTATTACAAAAACTCCAACTGGTCCAAAATGCGGCAGCTCGAGTTCTTACACGTACAAAAAAGTATGAGCATATTAGCCCGGTTCTGTCAACCTTGCACTGGTTACCTATAAAGCATCGCATAAATTTTAAAATCTTGCTTATTACCTATAAAGCCTTGCATGGTTTAGCTCCTCACTACTTGAGAGAACTTCTTACGTATTATAGTCCATCACGTGCACTATGCTCTCAGGCGTCAGGTCAGTTGGTAATACCTAGAATTTCAAAATCAAGTGCAGGCGGCAGATCCTTTTCTTATCTAGCGCCTAAACTTTGGAACAGTCTTCCCTGCACTGTCCGGGAGGCAGACACACTCTGTCAGTTTAAATCTAGACTAAAGACGCATCTTTTTAATCTTGCATACACTACATTATCATAATATATGTATTTCAAAGATCTAGGCTGCACTAGTTAGATCAACCGGAACCAGGGACACTTCCAATAACAACTGATGCATTTGTTGCATCAAAGAGTGCAGAACAGTACTCTACTCTCAGCCAGTCTTGTCTCATTGTTCCAAGGTTACAAGAGCGGAGTGGGCAGGGCGCAATCCATTCCTAGACCTGACAAATGCTGGACGAAGGAAGTGACGTCCCTACAAAACTTCAGCCACTATTAGATTATTAATGATAATTTTAAATCTATTTTTATTTTTTTTGCCTTGTTGTGCAAGCACTGTTGAGCTTGTGCAGAGGCTGCAGTTTATGCCAGAGGGGAACTGGAATCCCCTGGTTAGGCCTGGTTTCCCTCAGAGGTTTTTTTTCTCCTCCAATGGAGTTTTGGGTTCCTCGCCACCGTTTGCATACTGTTTTGCACTGTTTTGTCTGGCCGGGGGGGCTGCTAGAATTTGGTAGTCTTATTTAATTGACACTGCATATAGGAATTTATTGTGTGTCTGATATTTGACCTGTGTTTTGAATTCCATAACCTTTTATGTTTTACTTATAGTAATTTTTTCTTGCACAGCTGCTTTGTAACAATGAAAATTGTAAAAAGCGCTATATAAATAAAGCTGACTTGACTTGACTTGACTTGGTATCGGATCGGAAAGAAAATAATTGCATCGCCCATCCCTAATCGATAACTTAAATAAGTCATGTTTTGAATGGATTCAAAATGACGTTTCATCGCATAACCATTTTTTCCGTTCCTGTTGATGTCGCTGTGATTCGCTGTCATACGGACAATGTCTCAAAAGTAAGCGGGTGCGAGAAAGCAAATGGCGTAAAGTAGATTAATTCATATAATATCACCAACAAGCTTCCGTATATCTTAGCTCGCGCAAAGAAAATAACAGAGTCGGTGGTGTATTTTATTTGTAAGGATTTGCGACAGTGTGGTTGAAAACCCCGGCTTCGGGCATATGGTGAACACAAGCTGTGTTATTCCGATTCGCAGGCACATAACGGACGTAGAAATACCATAACTGACGTAGAAGTAGAAGCTAGTGCATACCTAAGTCACTTGCATTATTTTAGTCTAAATTATTATCTGTTCATATCCACCTGTACATTAATGTTCATAGTATATAGTCATCTGTATATATTGTTCATAGTATATACCTTCTGTCATATTTTCATAGAACATTCCTACTGCAAAATATTTTTATAATCCATGCCCACTGTATTATATTCTCCCATATTGTATTCTGTATTTATTCTAACTGTATATCCTGCACTTGCTAACTGCACTTCTGGTTAGACCTAAACTACATTTCGTTACACTGTACTTGTATATGTGTAATGACAATAAAGTTGAATCTAATCTAATCTAATCTAATATGTATCGTATTGTGAGGCCCTTGCCAATACACAGCCCTAGTATATTCACTATAATATATTTATATATGTATTCTATATATACAGTTTATGCAAGTGTAAGGTTTAGAGATACTTTTCCACTTACTAAATGTGAGACTAAATTCAGCGGGAAAACTCCATCCATAATGTAGGATGCATCCATGTCTGTGTGCAGCTCCACCTGTGCATTTATGTCACCATGCATCTGAGTGTGCATGTGTTGTCTGTCTTACAATGTTATGTTTCAGTCAAATACACTAGCTCATTTTCCCAAACACAACAAATAAAAATCTCTAAAAATATGGAGACAGAATTTAAAATAACAAAACAGAAACAAAACAAGACAGGTGACCCCCACTAATCGTGACAACGGTTCAATCTGATGAGTTTCACCTCACTGAAGCGGAATCGGTTTGTTGTATCACTGCACTTGTGCTTTCTTTCATATTAGTGTATTTTATTCATAGCATACATTGTTACTTATCACTGTTGTTGCTAAACTTATCCTGATATCTCAATGACCATCTCCTGGTTATTTACTTGAAGATCTTAAACCAAAACACTCAGCGCCGTTAGTATAGCACAAGCGTGCTAGCGGGTTTTCTGTTTACGCTGCTAAATATCATCTCGCCTTCTAGTTTTCTTGTGTGCTAACGGTTTCTCTCTTAAGCGTATATACCAAGAATCACCGAGCAGCCTTGGTAAGTTGGAATTACTCTTCAAACCGGGTGAGTTATGGCTTCTTCTCTTATTATTGTCACTTGCACCTCATGTCAAATGTTTAGCTTAGCCTTCTCTGTCAGAGGCGAGGGCTTTACATGCAATAAATGCTAGGCTGACAGAGAAGATCTCAGAATTAGAGTCTCGCATCCAATCTTTATCTGAGGATAGTCAGAATGTTAGGAGCTTAGAAAACACTTTGGATGCGAGCAATATTAGCGGGCACAGTTTGGTTCCGGTTGAACAACCCCCGCAGCTGGGAAGCTTTGTGACAGTGAGACGGTGTAGTCACAGGTCAAAACACCACTCAGTAGTGGTGAATCGGTGATTCTATTGTTTGGAACGTTAACATAGAGGCACCAGCCACCATAGTCAAATGTTTACCGGGAGCCAGAGCGCCTGACATCAAGTCAAATTTAAATGTGCTGGCTAAGGCTAATCGTAAATTTAGTAAGATTGTTATTCACATCGGCACAAATGATGTTCGACTCCGTCAATCGGAGATCACAAAAGATAATATTAAAGAGGTGTGTGAGCTCGCAAGCACGATGTCAGACACTGTAATATTCTCTGGCCCCCTCCCCGCTTATCGTGGTGATGAGATACATAGCAGATTATCATATCTAAATGGCTGGTTGTCTGAGTGGTGCCTGCAGAATGATATAGTTTTTATAAATAACTGGAAGAGTTTTGAGGGCAGACCTGACCTGTTGAAAAGTGATGGTCTCCACCCCTCCTGGGCTGGAGTTTTTCTACTGTCTAGAAATATGGCACATGGTCTTAATGCTAAAACTTGACTCACTGGGGCCCAGGTCAGGGAGCAGACAGAATGGCTTAACCAACGGTCTGCTTGCCGTCTCACGTTGCAGAACACATTAAATACACAACATGCGATAATACTTTCTCCCAAACATCATAAAATAGAGACTGTGTCTGTCCCCCGGATTAGCAAACATAAAATAATGCGTAAACCTCTCAAAGGTAATTTAATTAACGTTAAACTAACTAAACATGAACATAATACAGATAATCAACTGTTACGACTCGGATTGCTAAATATTAGATCTCTCTCTAATAAAGCACTTTTTATTAACGACATGATAACAGATCATAAAATAGACATGCTCTGTCTAACAGAAACATGGCTAAAGCCAGATGATTATATTGCTTTAAATGAGTCTGTCCCCCAAGATTATTATTATAAACACGAGCCTCGCCTAAAAGGCAGAGGGAGAGGTGTTGCTGCACTTTACCGTAACTCTTTTAGCATTTCTCAAAAGTCTAATCCTAAATACAATTCTTTTGAAGTCATGGTACTTGATGCATCAATACCTAATACTAAGGACAAAACATCTTTAAAATGTATTCTGGCTATTGTATATAGGCCTCCAGGGCACCACACAGATTTTATTAAAGAATTTGGTGGGTTCTTATCAGAACTAGTACTGGCTGCAGACAGAGTCCTTGTTGTTGGTGACTTTAACACAGCCCCGGATTGGCTAATCGGGAGCACCGGGAGAATTCCCGGTGGGCCGGTCAGTTTTTTTGGCCGCTAGGGCCGGTATTGTCATGGCACGGTTGAAATGTGGCTTTCCCTAGGCTGCCTTCACTCACAGCAGCCCTAATCTTTTTATTTATTATTTTATCGCAGCCCCACTCTTTTTTATTTCATATTTTTTCGCAGCCCAACTCAGAGCGCAACCTGCAGGTTAATGATGACGTGATTATCTTTTGACTCCCTGGCCCCGCCCCCGACAGCGCCACTGCAAGTTGCTCAAAATAAAAAACCGTCAGAAATAAAAATGGATGACAGAAAACGCAAAGGCGGCGCTGAAAAGTCCAGAATAAAAAGCAAGAAAGCTCTGGAAACTGACGCGGCCAAATGTTCTAAGAAGACCACATTTTTTCTCAAAGCAAATGAAGACGACTAGACGGCCGGTAAGCTAACGTTAAGGTATTTAGGAATAGGAGCACTGCAAGATGCTAGTGGCTGTGCAAAAGCATGTCTCAGTAGGTGCAAGCTAGCTCATTGTTAGAGCGCCCGTCCCCCATTCAGACCGACGTCGGTTCGAAGCCCGCGTTAATTAATGTTTTAGGGTTGTCCATGTTTCCTTGAAGCTACACTTATGCAAAGGAAAAAGAGATGAAACAATCATTAGAAATCATTATGAAAGAAAAGTCAGATAACAGTCCAATAGTTTTATTATTTAACTAATGTTCTCATATTTGTAAAAAAATATTTGAAGTTGTAAAGCAGATGTTTATTTAAAATAAATTATAGTGTCATTAGACAGTGCAATACATTTTATTTTAATCTTTTGTAATTTATAATTTTTTCCTTATTTCAATGTTTGGATATTTATGAACACTAATTCTTAAAGAAAATAGATTCTGATACTGTCCTGTTCTAATAAATCTTCACTGTGAAGCAAAACTTAGGCTACTGTATTTTCACTGAATGACAATGAATTCAAGGCTGTAGAGAACAGTGCGCTATTGCAGACTTAGGTTTTAATTATCATTATTTTAATATAGTCAGTCGTAAACTAAAGTGGGCCGGCCTAAGGCATGAAACTCCAGGGCTGAAAATGAGTCCCAATCCGGCCCTGCTTTAACATTCATGTAGATAATGATACAGATGCTTTAGGAATGGCTTTTAAAGACACTCTTAACTCCCTGGGCGTTAGTCAACATGTGTCGGGACCTACTCACCTTCGTAATCATACTTTAGATTTAATATTGTCTTACGGTATAAACGTGGGCGACGTAAAAATCCTTCAGCAGAGCGAAGACATTTCTGATCATTATCTGGTATCATCCTTGCTTCACTACCCAATGGTGGCAAATCAAACTCCAAGTTACAAATATTGTAAAACATTAACTTTGACTACAAAAGGTGCGTTTCTTGATAATTTGCCTGAATTGTCTCAAATCTCTAGCATGAGTAATAACGATGAAGATCTTGACTTTACCATTGAAAATATTAATGCTACCTTCTCGGAAACGCTAGACATAGTTGCTCCTCTGCGCTTAAAGAAGATTAAAAATGACAGACCGACACCGTGGATTAATGAACTCACTCAGGCTCTAAAGAAAGCGGCACGAAAAATGGAGCGCAACTTTAAGAAAACTCAATTAGAGGTATTTCGTACTGCCTGGAAGGATAGTATTAAAAAATACAGGAAAGCCCTAAAAACGTCTAGATCTGCCTACCTTTCATCACTAATAGAAGAAAACCAGCATAACCCTAGGTTTTTATTTGATACAGTGGCTAAATTAACCAAAAATAAATCGTCAGCGACTTCTGATTCTGTATACCAGCATAGCAGTGATGATTTTATGAACTATTTCACAAATAAAATCCAAGATATTAGAGAAAAAATTATAACTATGCAACCAGAAGTGAATCCCGCTGAACAAACGACTAACTACAGCGCCTCTAAGGAGAAATTTCGTTTATTTTCTACTATAGATCACGATGAACTCTCTAAAATCATTAGATTATCTAAATCAACTTCATGCATGTTAGACCCTATACCTACAAATCTACTGAAAGAGATGCTCCCAGAAATTATAGATCCTCTACTTAGCATTATTAACTCATCTCTGACATTAGGACATGTGCCTAAAGCATATAAGGTGGCTGTTATAAGGCCCCTTGTCAAAAAACCCCATCTGGACCCTGGAGAACTAGTTAACTACAGACCTATTTCGAATCTACCTTTCTTATCTAAAGTTCTGGAAAAAGTAGTCTCAATTCAAATATGTTCCTTCCTCCAAAGGAATGAGATTAATGAAGATTTCCAGTCTGGATTTAGAGCACATCACAGTACAGAGACTGCTCTGGTTAGAGTTACAAATCATCTGCTCATGGCGTCGGACCGAGGTTGTATCTCCTTATTGGTGCTGCTAGATCTTAGTGCTGCATTCGACACCATTGACCACAGCATGCTCCTACATAGACTCGAAAATGATGTCGGTATTAAGGAAATAGCTTTGAAATGGCTTAGATCTTATTTATGCGACCGTTTTCAATATGTAGCAATAAACAATGAGGTATCACGCAAATCGCAAGTCCAGTACGGTGTACCACAGGGCTCAGTCTTAGGACCTATGCTCTTCGCATTATACATGCTACCTCTAGGAGATATAATAAAGCGACACGGAGTAAGCTTTCACTGTTATGCTGATGAAACGCAACTTTATATTTCCTCAAAGCCTCCAGAAACACAGCAATTCCATCGAATAGTGGAATGCATAGTCGATATAAAAAAGTGGATGAGTAGCAATTTTTTATAACTGAACTCGGACAAAACTGAAGTGTTGCTTATCGGAACGAAAAACCGCCCTACGTAACAACCAAGAATTAACTTAACTATTGATGGATGTTCCATAAAACCCTCATCTTTAGCTAAGAATCTTGGCTTTATATTCGATAGTACTCTGTCATTTGAGAACCAGGTCGCCAACACCTGTAAAATTGCGTTTTTCCATCTTAAAAATATATCTAAACTACGTCATATACTGTCACCATCAGATGCAGAGAAGCTTATACATGCCTTTATGACATCAAGACTAGATTACTGTAATGCACTATTAGGTGGTTGCCCTGCAGGCCTATTACAAAAACTCCAACTGGTCAAAAATGCGGCAGCTCGAGTTCTTACACGTACAAAAAAGTATGAGCATATTAGCCCGGTTCTGTTAACCTTGCACTGGTTACCTATAAAGCATCGCATAAATTTTAAAATCTTGCTTATTACCTATAAAGCCTTGCATGGTTTAGCTCCTCACTACTTGAGAGAACTTCTCACGTAGTACAGTCTATCACGTGCACTACGCTCTCAGGTGTCAGGTCAGTTGGTAATACCTAGAATTTCAAAATCAAGTGCAGGCGGCAGATCCTTTTCTTATCTAGCGCCTAAACTTTGGAACAGTCTTCCCTGCACTGTCCGGGAGGCAGACACACTCTGTTAGTTTAAATCTAGACTAAAGACGCATCTTTTTAATCTTGCATACACTACACTATCATAATATATATACTTCAAAGATCTAGGCTGCACTAGTTAGATCAACCGGAACCAGGGACACTTCCAATAACAACTGATGCATTTGTTGCATCAAAGAGTGCTGAACAGTACTCTACTCTCAGCTAGTCTTGTCTCATTGTTCCAAGGTTACCAGAGCGGGCAGGATGCAGTCCAAGGTTACCGGAGCGGGCAGGGCGCAATCCATTCCCAGACCTGACAAATGCTGGACGAAGGACGTGGCGACTCTACAAAACTTCAGTCGTTATTAGATTATTAATGATAATTTTAAATCTAACTTTTTTTATTTTGCCTTGTTGTGCAAGCACTGTCGAGCTTGTGCAGAGGCAGCAGTTGGAACTGGAATCCCCTGGTTAGGCCTGGTTTCCCTCTGAGGATTTTTTCTCCTCCAATGGAGTTTTGGGTTCCTCGCCACCGTTTGCATACTGTTTTGCACTGTTTGACCTGTGTTTTGACTTCCATAACCTTTTATGTTTTACTTATAGTCAATGTTTTCTTGTACAATGAAAATTGTAAAAAGCGCTATATAAATAAAGCTGACTTGACTTGACTAAGCTACTTTCATCGGGCACAGTGATGTTTGCAGGCAGCAGGGTTGGACAGATTAGAGCCCTAAACTGACTGCTGGCTGCACAGCATTATGTGTTGCTGCACTTTACCGTAACTCTTTTAGCATTTCTCAGAAGTCTAATCCTAAATATAATTCTTTTGAAGTCATGGTACTTGATGCATCAATACCTAATATTAAGGACAAAACATCTTTAAAATTTATTCTGGCTATTGTATATAGGCCTCCAGGGCACCACACAGATTTTATTAAAGATTTTGGTGGGTTCTTATCAGAACTAGTACTGTCTGCAGACAGAGTCCTTGTTGCTGGTGACTTTAACATTCATGTAGATAATGATAACGATGCTTTAGGAATGGCTTTTAAAGACACTCTTAACTCCATGGGCGTTAGTCAACATGTGTCAGGACCTACTCACCTTCGTAATCATACTTTAGATTTAATTTTGTCTTACGGTATAAACGTGGTCGATGTTAAAATCCTTCAGCAGAGCGAAGACATCTCAGATCATTATCTGGTATCATGCTTGCTTCAATACCCAATGGTGGCAAATCAAACTCCAAGTTACAAATATTGTAGAACAATAACTTCGACTACAAAAGGTGCGTTTCTTGATAATTTGTCTGAATTGTCTCAAATCTCTAGCATGAGTAATAACGTTGAAGATCTTGACTTTACTATTGAAAATATTAATGCCACCTTCTCGGAAACGCTAGACATAGTTGCTCCCTTGCGCTTAAAGAAGATTAAAAATGACAGACCGACACCGTGGAAAAATGAACACACTCAGGCTCTAAAGAAAGCGGCACGAAAAATGGAGCGCAACTTTAAAAAGACTAAATTAGAGGTATTTCGTACTGCCTGGAAGGATAGTACAAAAAAATACAGGAAAGCCCTAAAAACGTCTCGATCCGCCTACATTTCATCACTAATAGAAGAAAACCAGCATAACCCTAGGTTTTTATTTGATACAGTGGCTAAATTAACCAAAAATAAATCGTCAGCGACTTCTGCTGCTGTATACCAGCATAGCAGTGATGATTTTATGAACTATTTCACAAATAAAATCCAAGATATTCGAGAGAAAATTATAACTATGCAACCAGATGCGAAACCCGCTGAACAAACGACTTACTACAGCACCCCTAAGGAGAAATTACGTTTATTTTCTACTATAGATCACGATGAACTGTCGAAAATCATTAGATCATCTAAATCGACTACATGCATGCTAGACCCTATACCTACAAATCTTCTGAAAGAGATGCTCCCAGAAATTATAGATCCTCTACTTAGCATTATTAACTCATCTCTGACATTAGGACATGTGCCTAAAGCATATAAGGTGGCTGTTATAAGGCCCCTTGTCAAAAAACCCCATCTGGACCCTGGAGAACTAGTTAACTATAGACCTATTTCGAATCTACCTTTCTTATCTAAAGTTCTGGAAAAAGTAGTCTCAACTCAAATATGTTCCTTCCTCCAGAGGAATGAGATTAATGAAGATTTCCAGTCTGGATTTAGAGCACATTACAGTACAGAGACTGCTCTGATTAGAGTTACAAATGATCTGTTTATGGCGTCCGACCGAGGTTGTATCTCCTTATTGGTGCTGCTAGATCTTAGTGCTGCATTCGACACCATTGACCACAGCATGCTCCTACATAGACTTGAAAATTATGTCGGTATTAAGGAAATAGCTTTGAAATGGCTTAGATCTTATTTATGCGACCGTTTCCAATATGTAAAAATAAACAATGAGGTATCACGCAAATCGCAAGTCCAGTACGGTGTACCACAGGGCTCAGTACTAGGGCCTATGCTCTTCGCATTATACATGTTACCCCTAGGAGATATAATAAAGCGACACGGAGTAAGCTTTCACTGCTATGCTGATGATACGCAACTTTATATTTCCTCGAAGCCTCACGAAACACAGCAATTCCATCGAATAGTGGAATGCATTGTCGATATAAAAAAGTGGATGAGTAGCAATTTTTTATTACTGAACTCGGACAAAACTGAAGTGTTACTTATCGGACCGAAAACCGCCCTACGTAACAACCAAGAATACTGCTTAACTATTGATGGATGTTCCATAAAACCCTCATCTTCAGCTAAGAATCTTGGCTTTATATTCGATAGTACTCTGTCATTTGAGAACCAGGTCGCCAAAACCTGTAAGATTGCGTTTTTCCATCTTAAAAATATATCTAAATTACGTCATATGCTGTCATCATCAGATGCGGAGAAGCTTATACATGCCTTTATGACATCAAGACTAGATTACTGTAATGCACTATTAGGTGGTTGCCCTGCAGGCCTATTACAAAAACTCCAACTGGTCCAAAATGCGGCAGCTCGAGTTCTTACACGTACAAAAAAGTATGAGCATATTAGCCCGGTTCTGTCAACCTTGCACTGGTTACCTATAAAGCATCGCATAAATTTTAAAATCTTGCTTATTACCTATAAAGCCTTGCATGGTTTAGCTCCTCACTACTTGAGAGAACTTCTTACGTATTATAGTCCATCACGTGCACTACGCTCTCAGGCGTCAGGTCAGTTGGTAATACCTAGAATTTCAAAATCAAGTGCAGGCGGCAGATCCTTTTCCTATCTAGCGCCTAAACTTTGGAACAGTCTTCCCTGCAATGTCCGGGAGGCGGACACACTCTGTCAGTTTAAATCTAGACTAAAGACGCATCTTTTTAATCTTGCATACACTAGATTATCATAATATATGTATTTCAAAGATCTAGGCTGCACTAGTTAGATCAACCGGAACCAGGGACACTTCCAATAACAACTGATGCATTTGTTGCATCAAAGAGTGCAGAACAGTACTCTACTCTCAGCCAGTCTTGTCTCATTGTTCCAAGGTTACAAGAGCGGAGCGGGCAGGGCGCAATCCATTCCTAGACCTGACAAATGCTGGACGAAGGAAGTGACGTCCCTACAAAACTTCAGCCACTATTAGATTATTAATGATAATTTTAAATCTAATTTTTTTTTATTTTCGCCTTGTTGTGCAAGCACTGTTGAGCTTGTGCAGAGGCTGCAGTTTTTGCCAGAGGGGAACTGGAATCCCCTGGTTAGGCCTGGTTTCCCTCCGAGGTTTTTTTTCTCCTCCAATGGAGTTTTGGGTTCCTCGCCACCGTTTGCATACTGTTTTGCACTGTTTTGCCTGGCCGGGGGGGCTGCTAGAATTTGATAGTCTTATTTAATTAACTCTGCATATAGTAATTTATTGTGTGTCTGATATTTGACCTGTGTTTTGAATTCCATAACCTTTTATGTTTTACTTATAGTCATTTTTTCTTGTACAGCTGCTTTGTAACAATGAAAATTGTAAAAAGCGCTATATAAATAAAGCTGACTTGACTTGACTTGACTATTAGAAAACTGATAAGCTACATTTTCACTGTTTACAACGGCAGGGCCTGCCATCTCGTTTACAAGCATGTTTTAAGGCTTGTTTCCTGTTACACTTATCCCCCAATGGGCAATTTAGATTAAACTGCATAAAGGAAAATCAGAACAAAATAAAGAGTACATTTGTTTTGAGCAAGTTCTTTGTCAGTTGTAGTTTGTTTTTAAATAGAAAAAATAAATCGATTAAAATCGAAAATCGGGTTTGGTGTGAAAAAAATCGGAGATTTATTTTTTAAGCCATATCGCCCAGCCCTACTTTGAGCCCTATGATAGAGATACATACGCTGTTAATGGGTGCATGTGGAAGTGTGTAGCGCTGCGTGGATGGATATCCCAGGTATATTATTAGGTTCTTCGGGTCTCGGGTAATATAAAGTAAAAATGTTTTTTGCTGAAATGACCCGAGGAAGACCCGAACTATCCTGTACAATAACAGCGCGTTGCTCGTGTGTGTGCGTGTAGTTACCAACTCTCCTCTTGCGAAAAAAAAGATTGGTGCAGGGGATTAATCAGGAAACTGGATTAAGCTGTGTCTTTATACTGTTTTGCGTAGGCTATTTAGCCTGAGTTTGCGCAATTTGCCATAGCAAAACAAGAGGATCAACGTTTTCATTGCCATATCAATTTCATTTTCATTAATAACGTTTACATTTAGGTCTAGTCGGGTTTGAAAAAAATATACGATGGGTCGGGTCAGACTCGGGTCTAACGTTATCGGGTCTGTCTCGGGTTCGAGGCTTTACAAAAAAAAAGAAAAATTGGCATGTCGGGTTCGGGTAAAAGTGATTCAGGTCATTTCGTCATTTGTTGCGGTAACGACAGAAATGAAGACCATCCAACGCTGATTTTTGCTATAGGTGATAGTTGCTGCATGAAGCCTCAGAAACACAAACATTAATCAAAAAGTAAAACGTACCAAAAATCAAACAGGCTCCTAAAAGATACCTTACCTACAGTATTTTTGTAAATATAAAATATAATGGTGGTATTCGACTTTAATGGAGTCATCGCATTAAAAACCCACCGCACTGCCGGCATTTTTGTTTTCACAAGTGACAGCGGTGTACAGTACGTGACGCAATGGCTAAAGTTCGTGGACAACATGCAATATAGTCACTCCACAGAGTCCCAACCTCGGAAGAGACAGGAGTGGATTTATTGTATTTTTGGTGGAAATCCATCAGAAACTATAAGTAAAAACCTGCTTGTTCGCACGAATCACTTCAAGCCAGAGTGCTTTTTTTCAACCTGGGACAGTACATGCAGGATAAGCTTCAAAGTTGTTCCTCAGGAGGGATCGAGACCATCTGAACGAGGAAAAGCTGCCGATGCAAGTAACATTTATCAACAGTCTGAATTGACGCAAATGTACTGTATACATAAGAGGATAACGTTAGCATATGATCTGAGGTCATGGTCAAGGAGCTAAGTCAGTCACGGGCTAAATAGAACATTCAAAGCCAGTGTAAAACTTACTCTATATTTATATGTTATTTGGCAAATGGGCACTTGGAGTTTATCTGTACAGTTTGTTAATACATTATATGTGCGTTAATATGTTTAGCTGCGGCAAGCTGTTTGTTTTGGTAACGAACGGGGGAACACTGCGGTTAGTTTAATTTTAAACGTCTCAAATCATTCGTCTTTAGGCTGAAACATCTGTTACAGCATACTAGTTATGCTCTCACGTTGTGTGTAACGTTATAACCTGTCAATAACAAGTGCTTAAATCAACGCAATTCCGCTGAAATTAGGGATGGGCACAGTACTCGATCACTCTTGTACTCGAACGCAACAGCGACGATCGATCATAAAAACGATGATCCGAGTTTAAAAAAATACTTCTGATTGGATATAGCAGCCTTTTGGGCGGCACCTTGAGCACTGATTGGTTAGCATTGTTTGAGTGCGGTCCAAAGTTGAAACCGAAAAACAGAGAAAATGGCTTCAAAGTCACGTAGTGATGTCTGGCTTTACTTCGAAAAAATAGATGAAAAAACAGTTCAGTGCAAAATATGCAGTGCCAAGCTGTCACACAAATCTACTGCAAGTAAGTTTGCGTTATCATCTAGTATTTTTTACATAAAATGTCTTCCGATACCACCAAAGATGCAACTCGGACGAGCATCGCATCTTTTACCGTCAAACAGAAATGCAGCGCAGCGCAGAGGTGAAAAGATGACAACTAATCACCGAAATGATAGCGAAGGATTTGCTGCCCATTCGTTTTAGCCAATATATTGTTAAATAACATTTTGGTTTATCAGAAAGTGCTAATATCCCTGAGCCGGGACTCGAATAGCGCTATATGTCAGAGCACGTTACCACAAGGCTATTGGCTCCGACAGCAATTGAGTGTTTTCAAGCAAAATATGTTACAGACATTTCATGAATATATGCCAACATCCCATCAGTCCTTTAAAATATTGTAGTAAAGAAAGAATTAAATTAGCCTAAATCAAACTCCATATACACATCATGTCACACCTAAACCTTATATAGCCTATTGTTGGGTGGAAACCAAGGCATCACGCGGTCAATCACTTAAACCTTAATTTCTCACACAAACATATACTGTATCTGTCTATGACTCGCGCAACATAAAGAGAACAGAAAAATGCAGATAAAATAAATCGGATTAAATAATCTATGCTGTCATACGTTCATAAACATTTTAAATAACGTAATACAAACTCGCATTTTGTTCTGGATGTAAACAGGTAGCAGTGCGGTTAGGGCTGTGCAATTAATAGAAAATTCATCATAATCGTCAATTTTGGGCTTCATCAATTACAAAAACAAACCGACCTCTTACACAGTTAGAGATCACTGCAGCCATTGGAGACATGCAAGCCGGGAAATCTCCAGGACCAGATGGTTACCCCCCCCGAATTTTTTAAGAAATTTAGTGATAAACTTGCACCTCTTATGCTTGAAGTTTTTAACGAATCATTGGGAAACGGTTCCTTGCCCTCAACCCTCACACAAGCGAAGATTACGTTACTCCTCAAAAGGGACAAGGACCCTACTAACTGTGGCTCTTACCGTCCTATTTCCCTCCTAAATGTAGATATAAAAATTTTAGCCAAGGTGATGGCACATCGTTTGGAGTCCGTCCTCCCTAAAGTAATCTCTGAGGACCAAACCGGTTTTATAAAGGGTCGTCACTCTTTTTCAAATATTCGCCGGCTCGCTAACGTGATCTATTCCCCCGGTCCTTCTTCGACTACAGAAGCTGTAATCTCTCTGGACGCGGAGAAGGCCTTTGACCGGGTGGAGTGGAGATACTTGTTTTCCGTATTGGAAAGGTTTGGGTTTGGAGACACGTTCCTGGCATGGATACGTCTGCTCTACTCGTCCCCACAAGCATGTATTCAAACTAATCAATCTCATTCCAAATTTTTTCCCCTGTCGCGTGGGACACGTCAGGGATGTCCTCTATCCCCGTCCCTATTTGCAGTGGCAATTGAGCCTCTCTCACTTGCACTGAAGTCGTCGTTGGTGTTACGCGGGGTTAGGCGTGGGACTGAGGAACATCGCGTCTCTCTGTATGCAGACGACCTCTTGATCTATATAAGCAATCTAGAAACCAGCATCCCCGTAATTATATCACTATTGAACAATTTTGGGTCTTTTTCTGGCTACAAGCTTAATTATCAGAAAAGTGAATGCTTCCCCATTAATGATTCGGCAATGCAAATTAAACAAGAAGCAGTTCCCTTCCACTTAACACACTCGGGTTTCAAATATCTTGGAATAAACATTACGCGTTCCTTCACCTCTCTTTTTGGGGCTAATTTTACATGTCTAGTTAACCTAATGAAAGCTGACTTTCAAAGGTGGAGCAGTCTACCTTTGACTATTGCAGGGAGGGTACAATCAGTGAAGATGAACGTACTCCCAAAGTATTTGTATTTGTTTCAATGTCTACCGCTATTCCTGACAAAATCATTTTTTCGATCAGTTAATAAATCCATCACCTCCTTTATCTGGAAGAATAAAGTTCCAAGAGTTAACAAAGGCTTACTTCAGAGGGGTCGCGGTGTGGGGGGACTGGCTCTCCCTAGTTTTATTCACTACTATTGGGCAGCCAACCTACAGAAAATTTTATTCTGGCTCCATCTGCCAGACACCGACTGGTGTACACTTGAGGCGCACTCGTGCCACTCATCATCCCTCCCTGCTTTGGTGTACTCCTCCCTGCCCACAAAGTGGTCCAGGTTTACCTCCAACCCCATAGTACTGTCCACCCTTAAAATCTGGGCCCAGTTCCGGAATCATTACAAATTCACTTCTCCCTCTCCCCTAGCCCCTATTTGTAGAAATCACTTATTTCCAGCTTCCTTTCTTGATTCAACATTCATTCAGTGGGACAGGAAGCGACTTTCCTGTTTTAAAAGCTTGTACGGTATAGAAGGGTTCAATAGTTTTGATAATATATGCCAGAAATATGATCTTTCACGCAGTAACTTTTTTAGATATCTCCAAATACGCCACTGTTCCCTTCCTTCCCAGTCCTTCCTACTGAGACAACATGGGAGGAAGTGGCCCTCCTCTGTCCAAAAAAAGGATTGATATCACGGTTATATTCTCAACTAATGTCTCTTGAAAATCGTGACCTTTCAAAAATAAAGAAAGGATGGGAAGGCGAGTTGATGATTGAGTTGTCGGACAAACAATGGGAGGATGCACTACAGAGGATTAATTTATCCTCATCCTGTGCACGCTTGGGGCTCATTCAGTTTAAAGTAGTGCATAGAGCTCATTTCAGTAGAGCTAGGCTAGTAGATATATACCCAGGAATGGACGGGAGTTGTAGTAGATGTTCCCTCTCTTCAGCTGATTTAACACACACTTTTTGGTTATGCCCCTGTCTAAATCAATACTGGTCGTCTGATATTCAAATTAAGCCCTGTCCACTGATTGCAATATTTGGTATTCCAAATGAGAGTTTAACTTTAACCCGGGACCAATCGGACATTATTGCTTTTACAACACTTCTTGCCCGTCGTAGAATCTTATTAGTTTGGACATCCGCTACTCCACCGGCGGTGTCCGAATGGTTAATGGATGTTTTATTCTTTCTGAAATTAGAAGTTAAATTCACATTGAAAGGGTCAGTCCAGAAATTTTACTTAAAATGGCAGCCCTTTTTGGCATATCTTGAGAATCTTAAAGTCTTGCCTGAAGTATGAGACATCCGTTTTTAGATTCTACTTGTGTTTGATCAAATCAGTGGTCAATATCCTCATGGGATAGGAACTGAGTAACCTGTTTAACAATTGTGAAAAAGTAAGTCTAAATTCCTAGCCAACTGATGTATTTCCCAGAATGTTTTTTTTTCTTTTTTTATATGTATGTATATGTGTGTGTATGTATATATATATATATTTTTTTTTTTTTAATTTTGGGAGGGAATGTTCTAGTTGTTTAAGATAAAAAGAAACTGTAGAACTGTTCTATTTTCTGTAAAATGTTACATCCTTGATCCTCCAATAAAAAGATTTCAACGAGAATTACAAAAACAAAATAATCGAGGTAAACGATTATTGTGCCGCATTTCATTTGGCAAAGTTCCTCTCTTTTCTTATGGAATAAATCCACAGCGCACACTTTTCTTTACAGTGGTTCAGCAGTGCTATTTCTTTAAATTTATTTTCAGTTAAATTCAGAGTTTAAAAGGCAAGTTT
This sequence comes from Barbatula barbatula, assembly GCF_947034865.1. Lineage (NCBI taxonomy): Eukaryota > Metazoa > Chordata > Actinopteri > Cypriniformes > Nemacheilidae > Barbatula > Barbatula barbatula. Next base: position 9,191,123 of record NC_136776.1, on the reverse strand, counting down.
TTTTATTTTCTATGATGTTTTAAAGTAATGGTGTTCAATAATTGGGATCTCAATATTGGCCAAAATAATCGTGATTATGATTTTTGTCATAATTGAGCAGCCTTGAGTGCGGTGCGTGCTGTGTCGCTATGAAAGCACATGTGGACGTGAGCTGTGCACCGGACCTCTGTTCATGCATTGTGTTTATAACAGCCAAGAAATCATTTTAAACAATTTCTGCACGCAATGCATAACATCAAATGAATGTTTAATAAAAAAAGCAATTAACTTAAAGTCACCATGCTATCAAACAGGAAAATATATAAATGTTTTACACAGTGTTGCAGTCATTATAATAAATGATTTTTCCATCCACACCATAATTTTTTTAAATTATTTTGCACTTGTAATCTTTAATCAAAAACATTAAGCTCCTATCCCCCTCTCAACAACAACTCCTCACCACATGACGTCAGCAACAATAAAATGGTAGGACTATACTGACTATCCAATGGCCAGGCATTTTCTGTCAGTAGTTTTGGAACCTGATGTTCCGAATATGGTAAGCGGCGTTAAATTTCAGTGCAGTTTTCGTCCAATCACTACACACTAGTGAACTGGCCAATCATAGCACACCTCGCTTTTCAGAGCGAAGAGCTACAAACATGCTCGGTATGTGGAAAATACAGTGTTTTTAAACCTTAAATCGTGTATACACATTGAATAACATTTAAAGCTAACAATAATATTTGTTGTCAAATGACCCCTTTAAGATATACAATACACAATAGAAACATGTAGAAAAAGAATCTACAGATACAGCATTTATGTCACTGCTAATACTTTTGGCCACTGTATTTACATGTTAATTTTGGAGCGTTCTATAAAAAACATTCCTATCATGGTTGATAAAGGCATACGTCGATAGATATCGTTACCAATTTTGTCATCATAACTGTATAACTGTACAACATAACTGTAACCGTTTCAGTGCTTAGAACGGTTCGGCGTGATGGTGGAAAAGAGCTCTAAGTAAATTCGTTTTGTGTTTATGGTGATTTTTTTTATTAACAGTAGGCTACATTACATGTTTTTATGTTGTCAATACAGGACAGTAGACTCATTTTTCCAACTGGTCCCACTCAGTTGGTCACACCAACTTTAAATTTGGTCGCACCTTTTTAAAGTAATCATAATGACCTTGCATCTCCAATCCTCTTCCATATTTCTAAAATGCATCACTAAACGAATCCAAAACTCTGCAAATACTTATCACACAAACAAGAAATGTATTTCCAAAGAATGCTAAAATGTCTACTTTATAATCTAATTATAAGCTTGTTCTGAAATGGTCAAATTGGGGGTAGACCGATTATTGAACTGGCCGATTATCGTGCCAACCTTTTTTTGTCACTGATCCATAAACTATGAACAAAGACAGTGAGTCTATTGTATCTAGGCCTCAGTATGCCACTCCAAAAAGAAGCTAAACACCAGTCAGCACATACAGCACAACATTAGCTGACCACTTTCCTAGAGGGACAACTTTACATCACTTTAGTCAGAGGAGCAGCACATCATTTGTGCATGTATACGTGTTACAGATGGCTCTGGAATAGAGACATAAAACCCAAGACAAACACTTAAATACAGTACATGCATTGAGTGAATCATTATGTGTCCAGGATGCGCAAAAGTGCTTTTGTGCCACTCTGCATTTAAGACATGTTATACAGTAATCGTTTTGTGCAATAAACAGAGATGGTAAATAGTACTGTAGTTTACTCAAGTTACCTAAAACACCCTTAGCTGTTATAAAATGCACTGCAACCCACTGCTTCGCGGGGCTTATAACTTTTATAAAACAGGTACTCCATATGCGTGGCAATGTGTATTTTCATAAAATGAAGTGATATTTAGGCTATGGAATGCGATCAGCTGTTATAAATCGGGGTATTTTATAACGGCTTAGAACTCGGCTCAGCCAATCAGAATCAAGCACCAGAACTTAGTTTTATAATGATAGGTACGCCCACCTTACTTGCGTATACATTTGGGTGGTCTTATTCGAATCATACTACGAACTGACAGATTTGTGGGGGTGTGGTTACACGAGGCGTTTCAGGCAGGTCTAGCTGAGCATCCGCTTTTAGATAGAATGCATCTTCTTGCAATTTGACGTGACTAATACATCCATGGGCAACATATAACACACCAAAGACACAGAAAAACATGTAGGTGAAGGCTGCCATGTATAACGTTAATTAGGCATATTAAGCATTTAATCATTAGGCAAATTAAGCCCTGGTTACATGTATCGATATTATTCACAGCCCTAGTGTTCGCTAGTTAAAGATGCGGCAAGACACGTCTGTAGTGTCATGGGAACAAAAGTGTTCCCATGTTAAAGATGTGACGCGTCATGAAAAACTATGTGTTCAGTAATTAAAGATCAGGTTCAACGTTTCTATTTGGATAGTAATACCATTTAGGAGAAAACTGCGGCATAGGGCTGCTCAAAGTGCTTGGCCACCCAGATCCCAATCCTAATGATAAACACATAAGAACTGTTGAGGAGACGTTACCCGCACCAGCATTATTTATAACATCAACTAAACCAGAGTAAATTTTACTTACTTTTACTTTGTCGCTTAATTCACATTTGGTGTGAACCCCACATAATGGGATAGTCGCATCGCACCACATCCGGTGTGGACAACATTTTAAATATAATGGGTTCTAATGCGTTCTACTGTCTTTTGTCGCATCACACTGCATCCGGTGTAGGCACGGTTTAAGGTTTTTAATGCAACCAGGCACTGGTTCCTGAAATTTACCTAAACTCAGATGCTTTCAGAGGTGTACTACAATAAAATCTCAAGTTACTTGTGATGGCAATACCAGTGAATGGCCTCGAAGTAGGAGTAGAATTTAACACTCCTCACATATCAGATTACTAGACATCAGTCTGATAAACTGGTAGATTACCAATAATGGATGGATGTTCAAGATGAGAATGCATCAATGTTTATGTGGTTGAATGCCCAACATCAAATTCTAGCACATAAGCTAAGCTTCTTTAATATTTAGGATATGACAATATAAAACACATTCTGAATAGACACTGACACACACGTGAAGTCTTCAATGTGAGTGTTATTTAATGATCACAATGGTTCTGTGCCCATCAACCTCATTATCAGTTATGAAATAGAGATATATAAATACTGTCTTAACCATCAGGCATTTAAATAAACAACCAGTTACAAGAGGCGCGCTCAAACAATTGTTAATGTCTGTTCAATGAAGCAGTGTGAAATTGTGTCAAAATAAACATCACGTCAGATCACGTCAATGACCTTATAACTAACATATTCATAACCCAACATCATTACATACTTGTTTGTAGGCCTACACACATGTCAGTTTTAAATGAAATAAATACGATACAACAATATTAGTTATTAAATGTTTAAAATAATATATGACAGAAGGTCATCGTTTATAAATAATGTTACATACCTGAGTTAATCAGTTCCTTATCAGCTCTTATTATTTTCGTCCCACGATTGTTGTATACGTTTAAGTATAAATAAATAAACGAGTAGACAAACGTAAATTAACGTAAATATTGTTTCGTTGTAAAATCCTCCTGGTGTCCTTCGTGTTAGCACGCCGGCTAATATAAGCTAATCTCTTTAGATATGATCAACCGTACAGATTTCATGACATTTCACTAAACTGTCCACAGTCTGTGTTTCTATGTAACACAGAATGACTTGCCATTAATAACGTATGCAGTTAGATGCAGTTATTTTATCTCGTAAAGCCGCTTTTACATTTAAATTATGGTCTTGTAAATGCTAAAGCGGATGCTAAGCCACACAAAACCGCTTACAAACCTGTATGCAATGCCATGAAATATAACGTTACATAAAATCTACAAATTGTGGACACAATTCTCCGATGTATTCATCTGTAAATTAAACGTTGAATGTATAGATTATATTGCGGTTGTTATTGGGTTATCAGATCATCCTCGGATCCGCAATGTACACCTCTGAAGGTTTAAATTGATTTAAAATAACAAATAAAATGATGAGATGCCCATCTGCCTTAAATAATTTTAACTTTAACAAATATTGTTATCCCAACACTGTTAAAACCCTTCAACAACTCTCATTTACATACTAGCCTATTATTATATCAGCCATATCGAATACATGTCAAACATCGTTTATAAACACTAAAATACACGAATAGTTAGTGCGATAATCTGCGAGTTAATGCTGTGTTCTTTAGCTAAAGACGCGGTATATGCATACAGGAGTCTCTCTCGGAGCTACAGAAATAACAAAACAACAAAACTGTAAATTGAGCATTATATACTGCCCTCTACTGAGATTACAGTATACTGCATAACTACAGGATGTATTTTCCAATTCAACACGAAGTGCTTTATTTACATGACTATAATAACAGACCTAATCTTTTTATGTTTTTGCTTTTATGTATTTATGGAACTGTATGTTCACATACTGAGATTTATGTGTACATTCTTTGTACGCATGCATGCTTATATAAGTAGGCCTACTTTCATTCACAACTCACAATCTTTATATCTGCACCTTAAAGACACCTGCCCACATAGAAAGCAAAACGGATTTACTTTGTTGTGTGACATAGTTTACGCCAAAATTGGAAAGATTATTGGTTGTCTGCATGGGTGATCTTTAGGATCTTTCAGCTTGATTGCGTTCTGGAAATTATTCATACCTGTGATGGCTACGGCCACACAGGGTAACATCACCTCAACTCTAAACATTTGATTACAGTTTTATTCGTTCACATTAGTTTGTTGCACTGATTATTTACAGTCATCTAAACTGATATTTATATAACAAACACAATACATTTTCTTTGATTTGTTTTTTTTCGCTTACCCTTACATTGATTTACAGGGAGTGCATTAATCACATGTTTCTTTGAGTTACCTGGATCATTGGGGACGGTCACTTCCTGGTTGGGCGAATGGAGTGGCAAAGGGCTGAGGAGACCTATATCCGGAAGCCAGCTCATGGCCATACCATATCTCACAATGTGACTGGGGGGATTTTGCCTTTAGTTAATTCTTGTGGTGTTAAGTGTTAGTTTGTTTACCCCTTCTATGTTATTTGGTTTTGCTAAGCCGTTATATAAGCTCCCTTCTGTGTCTATGTTGGGAGGCAGTTTTTTTGTTCAGTTAGTCTTGGGTTTCAAGGCTATGTACATAAGCCTATATGCAGTGACTGTTTTGTTGACTCTTTTAAGGCCTATCTATGAATTTGGTCCTTATGTAACTTCTCAACATTTTGGGTAATAAAACCCCATTTGTTTAAAAGACAACTTCCTGTGTTCTCTTGCCTCACTGTTGGGAGGGAGACCAGGGGAGAGGGGATTATGTTATTGTGGTATCCTATGTTGTGCAGATGATAGAAAATTAGCGAGCTTTCCCAGTCACACGTGGCAGAGGCCCAGAAACGGCAGAAGTGCTGGTATGATCAGTCATCCCGCCAGAGATCCCTCAGCCCTGGACAGAAGGTGTTAGGGCTTCTCCCTAGTGATGATAAAAAATTTTTGGCAAAGTGGCAAGGACCATTTGAGGTCCAGAAGAAACTTAGGCCTACCACCTACTGGATATTGACCACAGGTCAGTCACGTTCCAATAAAGTACTGCATGTAAACCTCCTGAAGAAATGGGTGCAACAACCCGAAAAGAAAACGGAGGTGATGCTCGTCAGAAGCATTCTGGAAGAGGAGGAAACGGAGGAGCAATACTTACCTTCTGAAGGTGGTCCAGCTGACTTCGATCTCCGTCATCTCTCTGAAGATCCTGGGAGGACTGACCTTGTTAAACATGATATTGTCCTTAAAGAAAGTGCTTCTGTGAAACGATTTAGTTACAGGATCCCTGAGCGCCTGCTGACCGCACTGAAGGAGGAGGTGGATCTCAAGGTGTCCCAGGGTATCATAGAGGTATCAAAGAGTGAATGGTGCAACCCGGTAGTCCTTGTACCGAAAAAGGATGGTAGCATAAGATTCTGTATTGATTTCAGGTACTTGAACTCAGTTTCTCAGTTTGACTCTTATCCAATACCCAGGATTGACAACCTGCTTGAACCGCTGGGAAAGGCAAAATTCCTGACTTCATTAGATCTTAGCAAAGGGTACTGGCAGGTACCACTGACTGAGCGATCGAGAGAGCTGACTGCTTTCCGGACTCTATGGGGTCTATTCCACTTCACAGTGCTTCCATTTGGTCTTCATGGAGCGGCAGCAAATTTCCAGAGGCTGATGGACCAGGTACTTCGTGATTACTCTGCATTTGCGGCAGCCTATCTCGATGATATAGTCATGTACAGTGACAGCTGGGAGCAACATCTGGAACATCTGCGTACTGTCTTGGGCTGTCTTCACACTGCTGGGCTGACCATAAATCCCTTGAATTGTGCCTTTGCTGCATCTGAGACTGAGTACCTGGGCCACATCATTAGGAATGGGATGATACGGCCACAGGTTAGTAAGATCCAAGTAGTTGAGTCATGCCCTTTACCCCAAACAAGGAAGCAACTCAGATCTTTTTTGCGAATGGCAGGCTTCTATCGTCGCTTCATTCCGCAGTTCTCCACCAGGGCGGCTCTGCTCTCACACTTGACCGGATCCCCGAGTCCCAATCAGATTCAGTAGACAGAGGAGGCCGTGGCAGCTTTCCATGCTATCCGGAAATCAACGAGTAAGCAACCAGTATTGTATGGGCCAAACTTTAACGACCATTTCTTTGTGCAGACTGATGCTTCCGACAGGGGTCTGGGTGCTGTGCTTCTTCAGGGGCCACCTGAGGACTGCCATCCTGTTGCTTACATCAGCAGAAAACTGTTCCCCAGGGAGGTCCATTATTCGACCATGGAAAAAGAGGGACTGGCTATCAAGTGGGCCCTGGACTCCTTCCGCTACTACCTCCTGGGTAGAGAATTCACACTGGAAACCGACCATTAGGCACTACAGTGGATAGAGAGAATGAAAGACACCAATGGAAGAATCACCCGGTGGTACCTGGCCCTGCAACCATTTCGCTTTAGCATTCAATAAATCCCAGGCAAAGAGAACCAGACAGCTGACTACCTCTCTCGCTGTACCAGTGTGTGATGGCTACGGCCACACAGGGTAACATCACCTCAATTCTAAACATTTGATTACCGTTTTATTTGTTCACTTTAGTTTGTTGCACTGATTATTTACAGTCATCTAAACTGATATTTAAATAACAAACACAATACAGTTTCTCTGATTTGGTTTATTTTGCTCTACCCTTACATTGATTTAAAGGGAGTGCATTAATCACATGTTTCTTTGAGTTACCTGGATCGTTGGGGGTAGTCACTTCCTGGTTGGGCGAATGGAGTGGCGAAAGGCTGAGGACCTATATCCAGAAGCCTCTTATAACCCCTTATATGTTATATAAGCTCCTTTCTGTGTCTTTGTTGGGAGGCAGTTTTTTGTTCAGTTAGTCTTGGGTTTCAAGGCTATGTACATACGCCTATATGCAGTGACTGTTTTGTTGATTGTTTTAAGGCCTAGCTATGAATTCTGGTCCTTATACAACTCCTCAACATTTTGGGTAATAAAACCCCATTTGTTTAAAAGACAACTTCCTGTGTTCTTACAATACCAAATATCTATCTGTAGGCTGCCTCTTTTACAATTTTGCAAAGCAGCACATATGGAAAGATACATAAACAGAATTAAAGAGATGTAATTATGATCAATAATTACAATAAATTGTATTATAATTATTAGCTGTTTGTTTAAATTCCAATGTTACCCAACTTGACTGAATAAGCTTATAATATAATTTTTTCTCACAAACTTGTTATTTTCGATGAATAATATATGTATGAAACCCCTTCGGTTATATGGATTACTTTTATGATGGTTATGTATTTTTCAAGCTTCAATAATGCGGCAGAATTAAAAAGCAGGATGTTATTTAATCTGTAATCTGAAAAAGGTTTGATGACTGTTTTACATTTACATTTAGTCATTTAGCAGACGCTTTTATCCAAAGTGACTTACAGATGAGGAAACATTGGAAGCAATTATAACAACATAGGCAACAAAATACATAAGTGCATCAAAACTAGTCCATTAAAGCCTAGCACAGTATACAAAGCTAAGAATAGCGAGGTTAGTATTTATTTTTTATTTTTTAAGAAGGAAAGGGAAAAGAATTAGGATAAATCAATCAGAGACGTGTTGACGGAAGAGATGCGTTTTTAGGCGTTTTTTAAAGATGGCAACAGAGTCTGCTGATCTTGTAGCAGCAGGTAGATCATTCCACCAATGTGGAACAGATCCAGAGAAGGTACGGGAGAGTGACTTTTTTCCTTTTTGGGATGGTACCACTAGCCGTTGTTCCTTTGCAGACCGCAGTGATCTGGCAGGAACATAGATCTGCAGTAGCTAGTGGAGATACAATGGTGCAGACCAGCTGGTGGTCTTGTAGGCGAGGAGCATAGCTTTGAACTTTATTCAGGCGTCAACAGGGAGACAGTTTTGATTCATATGAGCCCGGATCAACATTCAAATATAATTTTTAATTAATTACTTGCATATGGGAAGAAAAATAAGTGTTGAGCTCGTATTTATAATAAATCCTAATAGACGTGGCAGTAGTGGTACGTTAATTCAGATGCGCTTCCACCTATGGCCTGCAGTCGCACTAATGTAAACTCTGACGTTTGCAGAAGTACCGCGAACGGCTGTAGAAGAAGAGATTCCGGCACAGCCAATCAGAAACGCGTTTACTAGTCGCGAGCAGCAACAATAAAACACACGCTCACATATTAGTGAATGGAGGGATAAAATATGAATCTCGGGTAAGTGTGTACTGATGAATTTATACATAGAATTAAATCTGTATGAATATTTGTTTAAGCATTTTTAACATTGAACTGTCACTTGTTAAGGCTGGTTTTGTAACATTTAATAAATCATGTGATATTTAAAGAAAGCATTGGGCAGTGGTGCTTGTAAACTCGTGTGAAACATTTATCCTGAGCTGTTGTATTACCTCACAGAAAGTACTGTGGTGGTACCATACCGCATGTATTAGGTTGTAATATGCTCACACTTTTACCATGGTGTTCAATGAATACAGTAGTCACAAACAATGGCATTTTAATGATGCTACAAGGATGCATGGTACTAACATGGTTTGTAGTAGTAAGTTCTTACACCCATGCCCATTGGTTTGTTTTGCAGTGATGGTCTGTTATTTGAGCTGGAAAATGGAAAGGCCAGGCTTGTGTTGGCTAAATATGGTAAGAGCATAAACATCACTTCATCTCGTATGCCTTTTTCATGTATTACAACAATATGCATTTTTATTATGTGGTAATATGCCCCAATTCGAGCCTTGGTGCAGTATAAGAAGCAACACAAAAAAAACACATTTACAAATGTGTTACTGTATGCAGGGACAATACAATAAGAACAAAATATGTAAGGTGTGTTTATGTTAGCCTTTATTTGAAATACAAAATGTATTGTGCATTAAGTTTATCAGTTTATTGTTCCATACTAAATCAGAAAGAGCTTTATAGACAATTATGATCACACACACACACACACAGACACACAGACACACAGACACACAGACACACAGACAGACACACACACCGACAGACACACACACACACCGACACACACACACTGAAACACACACACCCAATATATAAATATATGTGTTATTGTGTCTGGATGTTCTGGTGCTGGACATAGGGCAACAACGTGCTGGAAAGGTGTAAAACTTTCCTGTGGCCCAGTGGTTAGAGCTTTGAAATGTTTTATAAGCAGCTGCATACCACATTCTTTCCACAAACATCCAAAATGAAATGATAAAATGTCAAAAACAAATAATTATGGGAGTTATGTTGTTAGTAAAAGAAATCAAAAACGAAGGACACTTTAAAATGGACAGCTGTTATTGAGGCTTTTGGCGATAATGTAATTGTTTTACCCGTAATTGCAATCCCGATTAGTTTTTAAATGATTTGTGCAGCTCTAATCCTTACCGTCCATTGTAGTTACCTGATGTCTGGTTAGGTAGGTGAATCAAACCAGACAGTTACAGATGAACACAGGACAAATTCAATGATGAGTATAACGGTTTCAGCAAACTATCTATACAATATGTGTAAAGTAAATTAAAACTATCCTCAGCTCTACTTCTAATTGTTCTTTTCATTGAATGTACAAATGTGTCTGTAAGGATGTACAGACTTGCTAAAATTGCTTTTTGTGGAGGGGTACCAACCAATGCACAATTTCATCTCTGAAATAACTTGAAACTGACAAAAGTAATTGGCATCCACCCATGTTTATTCCATATTTAATAGAAATACTTTGCTTTAGATTTTTTATTCAACATAATATTGTAAATATTAAAACAACTGAAAATTTCCAATAGCTTTTAATTTCATCACTCTTCAGGAGGAATGAAGCATTATTTCAATGAGCTGTAAGGGTACCAACAAATTTGAGCACGTCTGTATGTATGTTTTGTTATATTACTAGATCTTTGATGTAAAAAATTACTTCTGGGGCTTGAGAGTATAGAGCATATGCATGGGAGGTCACCGCACACTTCATGTCACGTGAAGTCAAGCAAGCAAGCAACCTGAGTGACAGAAAGACTGGATGCAGTAGCGTTTACCGCTATCTGTACTATATTTAAAACAGGAACAGCTTTGTGATTGATTCTACAAACAGATTGAGCACAAAATCTGAGATTTTATTTTTAAAGACTGCGGCAAGACAGAAAAAAGTGAATGTATCGCTGCAGTTTGCTGAAACAAATGGAATACTGAAACGTGGAACTGCCCTTACCTTCACATGCTCTGAGTGGGTCTCGAACCAGCGATCGGTCTGGCATTGGAGACGGATGCTCTAACAAGGAGGCTAAAGACAACAGCCTCCAGCATCTGTCCTTAGAGCACCTCTTGAGTACGGGGAGTGAGGTTTACTTACACAGCTCTAACTCTAGCTGGGCTCTGTTACACTAGCATATTGTATTCTGAAAACAGTTCTGTGAATTTGTACTGTAACTTACGATCACATGTTGTATAGGTGCTGAATCCAAGTCCTTGAATCATCAAAAGTCCTTAAAGTCCTCTTGTCAGGTAAGCATTATATACATTATCGATAAATTATCGCATTATCTGTATTGAACAAAGAATATGCGTAAATGTTTTAAACATTTCATCCAAATACTAGTTTAGTGTCATTTCATTTCAGCCGTGCTTGTACTACACGTTATGCATAAGTGCATACATTTGTTTTATGTATATGACACATATTTTGATCCAAAGTGATGTATCCAGGCTACATTTTATCACTATGTGTTAAGGTAAAACCTTAACATAAAATGTGAACACGATTCTTTAAACGTCCTGAGAGTACCTCTGTTTGTTTTGTGTTACTTGTATGTGATGTAAATTGCTAACATTACTTTACTTTTCTTTATTACTGGTCCCTCCAAAGAAAAAATCTCTAAGAATCATCAACTCAAAACAAGGTCCAACTCAACCAGAAAAGCTTGAACAGGACAAAGAGTTCAAAGACAAACCAACTACCAGTTATGTAAGACAGAATATCACACATGAACCCAGAAAGATCAAAAATAAGAGCTGGTCAGAAAGCAGCTCCAGCAGAGCTAACAGAGTCCTCTCAGATATAAAAGAAAATTATTCTCATACGGTCACAAAGCAGAAAGAGAGTTTAGTGTGTTTAACACAGCAGCAGTTTCAACAGATACTGAGCACCATCAACAAAACTACTGCAAATGACCCACAAACCCGTAAAGGTGAGCTCATTCAGTAGTAAGGCATGAGGTCTCAATGTATAATTTAACCACCTTATTTATAACATTCTCAAGAGCAATATTTTTCTCAGAACCTGTGACCAGCTTAGAAGAAAACTTCCATACCTCTACAACGGCTGAAGAGTTACCTCTTAATGGCAGTAGTCCTATACAAAGAGTGGCAGAAGTAAAGAAAAACATAGAGTAAGAAATTCGCCTTTCTGTTGTTATGAAGATGGTGCACCTGTGAGCAATGCAATAATTGACAAAATGTGTTTTGCATGTGAAATTGATAGAGCATCAGACTTCATAAACCATTTCAAGAACTTTGTGTTGTTGACAGGTTATTCAAATTTTGCAACGGCAAAATCTATTCCCAAACTACTGCAAAAAAGCTGAAAGGACATTACTTTATAATTTCATCATGTCATGTAGCATTAAAGAAATCATTTATTCCACAATTAAATTCCAATATTGTTTACGTGCCCTGTTCCAAATCTGTATTTTTTATTGTGGCAGATGAATGATATACAATAAAAGTCAATGGGGATCAAAATCTAAAAGTTTTTTAAAACAATTGTAATGTTCTGCAGAAGAAATCTATACAGGTTTGAGTAAATTATGACAAACCTTTTAGTTTTTAGGCAAACTATGGCTTTTTGCCCTCTAGAGGCTTATAAATTAAACTGCATGGTTAAAGTGTTGCATTTCTTTTTCTGACCGAACTGTGACATGCACATGTCTCTCTATGTTGTAAGGCGTCTCTCAAATGAGCAGCAGTCCGGGCTGTTTAGTACATTCGGAGAGCGAGAAAGAGAGAGGGATGCGCTGGAGGCCCAAAGAACTGAATGGAGGAGAGAGCTCGGTACAGTTGTGTGGACTCTAACAAGACATTCAATTATAATGAGGGTGGTGTCGACGCTCTCATTGACAAGGCCAAAGGTTTTATGACATTAGATGAAATGAAAGGCTGTGGTGATATACGTTTTTTTGCTTTTACTTTACAGATGAGCAAATGGCTTTAAAGAGGAAACAGAAAGCTAACGTGAAGTCAAATGATAAATCATGTGAAGGAAGGTTTAAAAACACAGTAAGCAAGAATTCTACAATCCACTTATGTATTGCCAATGCTCGATATTCCCCTTTTATGGAAGTCATTGTTTGACACTAGTAAAAGCATGATATACTAATGTATTCTTCTGTCTAGTAATATACATATCATATACATTCTAGTCAGTTTTTTTAATAGGGGAGATGTCATTATAAAATAAATGTGATGTGAATGTGTAAGACAATCTAATTTATTTCATAATGACCTATTTAAAATTCTTATCATCCAACAAAGGTTAGATTTTTTTCAAGAAAAGATCCAAAGGCTTAACGATGGAAATCTATTTTCATAGCCTTCCTTGATCATATTATACAACCTTAATAATTTTGAGCACAACTGCATTATGACTGAGATGTTCCTGTATGCCGTTACAGATGGATGATTGTGGGACAGCACAAACACCTGCTGAAATAGAAAGTTCAAACACCAAAGCTCAAATCCATAGACATAGGCAGCTGCCTGCTGCCATCCGTTCAGCCTTCATATTGGGGGTGAAGTTTTGAAGCACTCTACTTAATGCATGAAACCCTGTCTCAGTAAACACATCAGTTTACCGTTCCAATCTTCATGCATCTACAATGTTGAAAACATTACCAGTTCTGGGGTGTTAACATTAGGGCATCTTGTTTACTAATATTTTTTATTTGAGATATTAGTACGCGTGTTAAAACTATAGAATCATAGATATGTAACTATTAGTACATATATAGTAACTAATTATGTTGTGCTTACAAACTTCTAAAATAACTCAAATCTATGTGATGCTTGTACAGGAAGCTGCCCCTATGGAGAATGACGTTAGCGCTCAAAGAGCAGAGCGACAGAGACGGTGGTTACAGGAACTGGATCAGCAGAGAGAGGAGGACAAACTACGTCGACAACGCGAGAAAGAAATCAACAGCCATGTAAATTGCCTTGCCCCTCAATTAGTTTTTTACTGTTACTGTAGGCGAGGACCAAGCAGCTTGCTGAAATGTCCTAACATATTAGACGGCCATGCTCAAGTTATTTGTAACATACAGATTTAAAAGCATAATTGGCATGATAAAATAGTTTTTACATGGCCAAAGCTCAGAAACATTCAACAAACATATGTATACAAATATAGGCACGGTAGAAGCATCTGTGTATACACAAATATAAACAGAAAAAAAGCAAAGTACTAATAGAAATTCTTGGTAACAGTGATAGGATCCTGTCTTACAGTGTTTTGTTTATATCCCAGTTGTGGTTCTGTAGCGCTGTTTATTCTTTTATCGTGGCAGGACTTGACATATCTTGCAGGCTGGTTTAAGTTTATTGGGTTTTCTCCTTGTCCTTTATTGAGTTAAAGTCTTTGTGGAAGTTTGTTAGTTGTGTGTTCGATTTGGATTGGGTTGTAGTTGTTAGTTGTAGTTCTAAATGTAGTTCCGAGTTCTCAGTTGGATGATGGGCTTTTCTCTGGCTTTAGCTTTTGATAGCTTAAGGCTTTGTGATGGAGGGTCTCCGTTTCACATTTTTTAAGGTATGCATGGAATTGAATAGCTCATTTTTGTATCGGATTTACACTTAAACAGGTTTGTACTATGTTTAACATTTCGATGTAAGAGCCACAGTGTTAAGATTTTCCTCTAAACGCTTTATCTATTCATTACATCACCCATCATAATGCATATGTACAGTACATGCACTGTGTGCTATATCGGATGAAATTCTCTGTTACTACAGCCTGAGGATATGGAGCGGTGGGAAGTTCATTTTGATTCTCTTCATCGGGGCAAAGCAATGGCATCGGCGCACAGGGAACCTGACATCAGCAGCAGTCTTTCTCACCGGTCTGTCTCTGGAGTGCTGTCGACAGCTTGGGAGGGCATAAGCCTGTTTGGAGGGGAGAGTCTGGGCAGAGCCAGTGTTGATACTGTTCAAGGAAATCAACAGAGAACCAGGTTGGTTAGATGAGAACTTCTAAATGTAAGGCCACCTTATTTTTCTTTTACAGTTTTGCTCTAGTAAAACAGCAGTTTAGATACCCTTGTCACGAAACCAATCTGCAAAAAAGATTGTCCCAACCATGCTCCTTGTTTGCCATTTCAGCCCAAATTTTTGCAAGATTTTCGAACGATTTGCATGATGTAGGGTATCGTAATAATTTGTAAATGGCAGAGGCTGTCAGGTGAGAGATTTCACCACTTCGTCCTGTAGAGTTTGTCATAAACACAATTTCAGTTGTTGTATACTATGATACACGTCCCGACAGCAAGACTGGTATGTTTAAGCTTTTCCGAGTTCTCCCTAGCTTCCGTCACAGCCAATAGAAGAATCTGCTCCTCCATGCACAGCTTTCAAACATGGCAAAACGAAAGAGAAACAATGATATTTGTTTCACTATGTGGAATAATGCATTGAAGATTTGTGAAGCTATGGGAAATATTATGGCGTTTCCTCACAAAAATAAAAAAATATTAGCAGATGTGGTTTGCAACCTGGTGAGTATTTGGAAAATCAAAGTAATAATCGACAGGCAGTACTAGTGACTTCCACAAACAAGAGTGTAAACAAACGGTGGCTCTTGATGCAATCACGTACATGGTACAAGACGAAAAGATTAATCTGCGGCAAGCAACGTACAGTCTTCTTGAGCTCAACAACAATTTAATATTCAAAATCGCTAAATCTTTTTTATTTTAAGGCATATTATTCTGTTACATTTATCTGACTCAAGACATAAGTGCTTCTGCTCCTCCAGTGATTATCTTATTTTAAGGATGTTTAGATAATTGTATTGGAAAACAAGACAAAACACCAAACTGATAATTTAGAGTATTTATAGGGAAGTTTCCCCTTGGTCATAGTATTGAACTTTACCTTACCCTGTGAGTACAACTCTGACTATAAAGTGTCATCATGTTTTTCCAAACATACATTTGTATATATACGGTGCATCAGGAAAGTATTCACAGCGCTTCACTTTTTCCACGTTTTGTAACAGCCTTATTCCAAAATGGATTTAATTCATTATTTTCCTCAAAATTCTACAAACAATACCCTATAATGACAATGTGAAAAGTTTTTTTAATGTTTGCAAATGTATTAAAAATAAAAACGAAAAAAGCACATGCCAGAGCCGAACTACAGCCCACAGGAAGGACAAATCTGTCCAAGGGGCCGCGTCGTGTCCGAGTGCCACGCTCTCCAAGGAACCTGACCCTGAAGGCAATGCTGAAGCAGTCTCATATGCATCCACCGAAGTGGAACTACTGCCGCTGGGACGCCATATATCCCAGGAGCCACTGAAAAGTTTTCAGGGGGACCGCCGGTCACTGCCTGAGAAGTGACAGGCAGCGCAGCACTTACACCAGCTGGGACGAAAACTTACACGCCTTGGAAGGGAGCCTTAGTCGGTCCCGATATTTCCACGTTTTTACATTTTGCTCATGCAGGTGATGCAGATCCTAGTGTCAAGGTTAGGTTTCTTAAAATGTAATTCCTCCTATTATTTTAGCCATCTTCGCACCATGACAGCCTTGCTGGATCCTGCTCAGATTGAAGAACGTGAACACAGGAGACTCAAACAGCTTGAGCACCAGGTAGGATTCAAACTCCAGGGTAAACCACCTGAAGTCACTGCTCTACATACTTAACTATACAGCAGATATTTGAAAGTGTTCATATGTGATGTACAGCAAGCAATTGAGGCTCAGGTAGAAGAACGCAGACGTCAAAGAGAGAAAGAAGAGGCCACTCGACGGGCACATGAAGAAGAGGAGGAGAGGAGAGTAGAGAAAGAGAGAGAGCGACTCCAGCAACAGTTTCTAAAGGACACAGAACGACAGAGACACAAAGGGGTAAAAACACAAATGCATGAACCAGGTGTATAAATACCCAATGCAGAATATAAACTACCTACTGTATGGGCCTATGACCCCTGAAAATAAAATTAATACATGCAAAAAGTTTCATCGAAAACAAACTAAATTATAATAACCTTAATTTTAGTGCGTAATTGCTGGTATTGGTAGTCATAGTTTCTATGATCAGCCTAGACTGTAAACAGCTAAATCTAAATTCAGATTTCTTACTGTATTTGCACATCTTTTGATCGCAGGAGTTGCAGTTACGTAAAACTGAGGAGCTGTATCTGAGCATTCAGAGAGCCCAAGAGGAGGCATGTAAAGACAAACACCTCCAGAGAATCAAAGACTTGTCAAGAAAAGGCCACAATGTGTCCAAACTACTGCGCAGCCTGGATGGAGACTCTTTATCTCAGGGTATGGTGGAAATAAAGGTTTTCTTTTAATATGCTTAATTTCTATAATATCATGACAGTCTAATGTTTTAGCCTTCAGTGGTCAAGATGCACCTAATACATCGACAGGTTTAATATCATCTGAGGTTAAAATCGAGAGAGTGGAACCTTCTACAGCACCATCTCCAAGAAAAGACACTGCTGTTCAGACAGGTAAAAAAAAATGTAAAAGAGAATATTTAGCAATACTTTGTTTATCAATTATTAAGTGAAGTGCTTTTACTCTAGTCATATTGACACCTACTTTCACCAAAAATTCTCTCAAAACAATTCCTGATAGTTTAATGTCCTTACCAGACATCTACGTTTTAAAGCAACACATGCAGTGCATCCGGAAAGTATTCACAGCGCTTAACTATTTCCACATTTGCGTCGGTGCACAGCCATTTTCAGATCTCTACAGAGATGTTCAATTGGAAGATGAACCGTCGCCCCAGTGTGAGGTCCAGAGCGCTCTGGAGCAGGTTTTCAACAAGGATGTCTCTGTACATTGCTGCACTCATCTTTCCCTCGATCAGGATTAGTCGCCCAGTTCCTGCTGCTGAAAAACATCCCCACAGCATTCACTGCAGGGATGATTTAGGCCAGGTGAAAAGCGGTGCCTGGTTTCCTCCAGACATGATGCTTACCATTCAAGGCCAAAGAGTTCAATCTTTGTTTCATCAGACCAGAGAATTTTGTTTCTCATGGTCTGGGAGTCCTTCTTGTGTCTTTTGGCAAACTCCAGATGGGCTGTCATGTGCCTTTTACTGAGGAGTGGCTTCTGTTTGGCCACTCTGCCATACAGGCCTGATTGGTGGAGTGCTGCAGAGATTGTTGTTCTTCAGAGTGACCATCGGGTTATTGTCCATCTCCCTGACTTTGGGCCTTCTCCCCCGATCGCTCAGTTTGGCCGGGGGACCAGCGCTAGGAAGAGTCCTGATGGTTCCAAACTTCTTTCATTTACGGATGATGGAGGCCACTGTGCTCATTGGGACCTTCAATGTTGCAGAAATGTTTCTGTACCCTTCCCCAGATCTGTGCCTCGATACAATCCTGTCTCGGCGGTCTACAGAGAATTCCTTGGACTTCATGGCTTGGTTTGTGCTCTGACATACAGAAAAGGGTGGCTTGCCCACTTCAGGTTGGTGAAGAGTTCCTGCCTCAAGTGGAGGAGTTTAAGTATCTTGGGGTCTTGTTCACGAGTGAGGGAAGGATGGAACGGGAGATTGACAGACGGATCGGTGCAGCTTCTGCAGTAATGCGGTCGATGTACCGGTCTGTCGTGGTGAAGAAAGAGCTGAGCCGCAAGGCAAAGCTCTCAATTTACCAGTCAATCTACGTTCCTACTCTCACCTATGGCCATGAGCTTTGGGTCATGACCGAAAGGACAAGATCCCGGATACAGGCGGCCGAAATGAGCTTCCTCCGCAGGGTGGCCGGGCGGTCCCTTAGAGATAGGGTGAGAAGCTCGGTCACCCGGGAGGAGCTCGGAGTAGAGCCGCTGCTCCTCCACATCGAGAGGGGTCAGTTGAGGTGGCTTGGGCATCTGTTCCGGATGCCCACCGGATGCCTACACCGAAGGTATTCCAGGCCCGTCCGACCGGGAGGAGACCCCGGGGAAGACCTAGGACACGCTGGTGGGACTATGTCTCCCGGCTGGCCTGGGAACGCCTCGGTGTCCCCCCGGAAGAGCTAGAGGAAGTTTCTAGGGTGAGGGATGTCTGGGCATCTCTGCTTAGACTGCTGCCCGCGCGACCCGGCCCCGGATAAGCGGAAGAAAAAATGGATGGAGTTCATTTTGGACTAAGTCTGGATAACATGACAAAATGTGGAAAAAGTGAAGCGCTGTGAATACTTTCCGGATGCACTGTATTGCACTCTGTAATTATGTCTTCCTTCGTAAATATGATCAAAAAAGACTTTGAAATGTATTTGTCTAACCTGCATTGCTCTCTAGGATATCAAGCCACAATATGGAAGAATTTTGTTATGAAATATCCAAAAATCACTTACACAGCGTGATATATTTCATGCAGTTGTGTACTTACATTATCCCAAATGTTCCCAAGAATGTGCAAATCCAGATAAATTCCCATTTAAAATAATAGCTCGTCCCTTGTATTTGTCACATATCAGTGATTTAATATCCAGTGCTCCGCAATATCCCCAGTTTCTGGTTGGAGAAACTATGGCAACACGCTAATGCAGAAGTGGTTATACAGCATCTGGGACACAACATCTGTTGTTCTGTTATTATGGATCACGATTACTTTTTGGCGAGTAAAGGAAACCCCCAAAAAGCTTGAACGGAGTTTACTTTTTAAACGACGACTGTATGACCTTTTTAAACACGTAAAACTGTACAGCATTACACTACCAAATCAATTGACAAAGTCCAATATCATTCACGTGCTGACATAGCATTACATTCCACATTTCATTATGATTACATAAAATACAAATCATCACCTCGTCCGTGAACTTGACGAGATCTCCATACGGCTTTTGGATGGTGAAAAAAACATGTCCCATAATTCCACTCTCCTACATAACGTCATTTAGCTTCGCCTTTTGTACTTTTTGGTATCTCCCTTTGACAAGATTGACATCTCCGAGTCTTCTCCAGTAATACCCGATGATGGTGGAGAATAAATTATCTAACAATAATCATTAATACAGATTCTCCTCTTCAAATTCTCTGGGAATTTTGGAAAATAATCATTGGCTTTGACCTTTTGCAGAGGCGAGCCATTTGCTCGAGACGGATGCAGTTTGTGACCCAGGAAGAAAGTCTCCCAACGCTGCAGTAACATGCATGGATGCTTCAAACACATTTACCTCTAAGAATTCGAAAAGCAGAGTTGAGAAACTGCCAGAGAGACGTTATGGCACTGTGCCCATAGAGGCTGAAGCCGATTCTTATAAGCCTTATGCACGGACCTGCAGGAACCACAAACAGCAGCCCACAAAAAAGCCTGAGTGGAACACGCAGAGGCCCAGTAAAGCTTTCGTCCCGGCGTCTGAGCGATACCCTGAGATTCTGCAGCGCCACAGACAGCAGAACAGGAAACACAGACAGATAGAGCTCATGACACTGGTGGAGAAAAACACTGTCTCACGAACACCTCAGCAAGATCCTTTGCCTCCCCCTGTCAATAACAACCAAAGTTTAACAGCACAAAGACGTATAAATCCACAAAAACAGGTGCAGCTTTAATACACTGTTTAACATCAATTGATTAAACGCATACCTGGGTGCAAAAAATTGCTGGTCAGTGTGTAATATTATTTATTTTCTTTAAAGAGAGAAACCAAGCTGCAAGAATCAGTCTTATCAGCTGAAAGGTAAGTCCTTAAAGGGGTCATATGACATGGCCAATACGAACATTATTGTGTGTATTTGGGGTTTACGGTTGAAGAAAGCACACCATTTTTCACATATCATACATTACTGTTGCTCCTCTGCCTCTCCTTTCTGAAACGCCTCAATTTTAAGGGTCCATTTCACATTTCGTGTCTTCTGCGCACGCAGAATTGTTATTTTAAATGTTGACTTGGCACAAAGACAAGTACCAACCAATCGGCTTCACCTTTTGTGAACCAATATAGAAAAGCTCAGTGAAGATGGAGACAAACATGATCACAGCTGTGTAATTGCAAGCTATTTTCAGTACATATAATACACATATCCTTAGTTAATACCTCATTTAATGAGGCCAGGAAAACGCAAGCTCCCAAATGATTTGAAAAAAAAGGAGAAAGAGACACTGCTCGTGTTTTCGGTATAGGTTTTAGAAGCAAAATGTGAACGGCCCCTCGCAAAGCTCATCATTCAGCGCGGTGTGTTGAGATTGGCAAGCTACCCAATGTGTTGTGATTGGCTGAAATGGTGGAAATGTTACATCCCAAATTATTTAATAGATATTGAAAACATGCAAGATGTGGTAAGAAGCAACACACTGTCCTTGCAAAGTTGTATTTGCCCCATTTTAGAAACAGCCTTTGTGCGCACACTCGAATTCAGGGGTTGGACTGTTAAGGAACAGTGTTGTAAATAAACTAGAGCTGTCAACGTTAACCCATGCGATTTTTTTTTTCAGATTACCGCGTTAAACATATGTAACGCCATTAACGCAACATCGTTTTTTCTATAAATGAACATTCTCTCAGGCGCACTTGTGGCCGGGATGCATAGAACATACTTTGACAAGATGTTAAGTACATGGAATCGTGAGTACGCGACCACTGTATGGTGTCAAGCGGTGGGGCTACTGTCAGACCACCGCTTTCATTCAGAAATTTACTCCAGGGTGATACGTGCTGTGTCTCTTACATTCCAAAAATGCTCCACACTGCCGACATGTTTGCTGCATTAAAACGTCTCTCTGTACGCTGGTTGCTGCTTGATCATATCACATAACTTTTTTTTGCTGTTTTCGGTTGCCGAACATTCGGTGCATCCCTACTCTCGACAGAACAACTGTAAAGTGTTTGAAAACGTATTTTCTGTACAGAAGGGCACACCTATTATGATGGGTTTGATTTGTAGAATATATTTAAGACATCAGTTGCAAAGACTACAATATTAGAATGTTGGCTTTCATTCATAAAACGATGCTGTTAAAGAAATGGGTTGTTTCTACTTTATAATAATTTCACATTTATCTCCAAATTAATGTAAAAGTATGTTTAAAAACATAATTGCTGTGTGTGACTAATTAGACAATTTTTGAATCGATTGACAGCACTAAAATAAACATATTGTGAAATTAAACATACACTATTTATTTTGTTTAACATGTGTTGGATTGATCGCAGTTAATCACGGTGCGATAAATCACAGTAGAATTTTTTATCTATTGACAAGCCTAAAATAAACATTAACCACTGATTTCTAATTGGGTCCTCTTTTGGAAGTGCAAGCAAGTAGTTTTGCCGTGTGAAATTTTATTTTTCTGGTGGCGGCAACAACACTACAGCAGAATTAGTTATGCCTTCCTTCTTTGGATATACATTTGGGTGGTGTTTTGTCAAGCTTCCCACACCCTGATGTAGATTTGTGGGAGCATGTTTAAAAGAGGCATTTTAGGCATGTCTGAATGAACCTCCGCTTTTAAATAGAACACATCTTTTGGTTTTGGACTTCAATTTTTTGAAATTTTACGTGTCTAATATACCATATGCATGAACAACTTGTAACACACTGGATGTGCTCCTGTTTGTCCAGTAGACCATTATCCCCCGTTCCTGCAGGGAAGAACCGTCTACAGCAGCCATCCCAGCTGTCCTCTAGGCAAATGATGGACAACATGGGGCGCCCTCCCTCATTAGACTATGTGCCCTATGTACGGACAGATGAGGTTTACCACATGGACCCCATGGCTTCACTTTCCAGACCTTCCACACAAGAAACCCAGCAGAGAGTCAACATAGGTGATCATTCTACAGCCAACAGTGCAGTCAAACATGACATTCAAATCAATAGTTAAATGTATATTGCAGTTGTCAAAGATACCTCTTCATGAACCGATTCATTGTTTGATTTGCAGCAAGAAGCAGGCAGGTAACACCTCTGGTCCAACATGACCCCTCACATCCTAAAAGCACTGAAAGACAACAAGCCATCCTAAAGGGTCTGTCTGAGCTAAGACAGGTAATGCTCCAGCCCTCAAATCAAATCTCTGTTTTCCTGTTAACAATGCCATGTTTACCCGTCTGACAGATTCAGTGGCCACTTTATTTGCTTAAAAACATATATATGTTTCCACACAAACATTTCGTTTATCAATATGTTTGCGAGTTGTGTCTCCAATGTTATTCTACCTCAGTTTATGAATATGAAAATGTTAAATTATTAAACGTGACACTGCCTGTGAAAACCCAGCTAGTTATTATTTCTACAGAAAATCTTCCAACATAATGTGAAGAGCATTCTGTGAAAATACAACCCTCATTATCTTTAATATTGACTAAGGCCATGTCAAAGATGGAAATCATAGTGACTTTTAAATCGAACTTTGATGAAGTTTTGATGAATGAGGTTTTTATAGACGAGGCCCATTAGTCCAGCAGCTAAGAATTTTGTGGTACAACCAAAAGTAGTTTGCAATCTGAATTTATTGCAGACATCTACTTGACAACAGGGTTTTGTTGCTTTTCTTTGTGAGATGTTCACAAAACAAACATTTCAGACTAGATGAATGAATTGCATGAATTAACTTAATGACTTTTAGTCAGACCAGATGAATGAATTGTTCTCTAAGAAATTGAAAAGCATTTTAGTGTGCGATTAGGTTGGCATAACCCTAATGCGGAGTTAGAATTGATTTAGTTTCCATCTGTAGGAAACACTGTATATGGTTATATTATATATTAATGTTATGATTTTTTTCCTGTTACAGGGTCTGCTGCTGAAACAAAGAGAGCTAGAAACCAGTTTAAACCCTCTACTTCAAAAACAACACTTTCCACCTTTTCGGCCCATGTGAGGCAAAGCTGCTTTAACACTATCCCTGAAATCAGCACTTTATAACATCAAACAGTAAGCTCTTAAAATGAATTTAAGTTGGACTCTAAGAGCTTTAAAATAAGTTTATATTGGCATTACTAACTGATGTTAATGTAGGTAATGAAAATGTTCATTACTTTGGCAGTGATTTTATAATTGTGTAATTGTGGTACCTGGTGATTTGGTTTTGGATTGGATTTGAGTAATCTTGAAGTTTTAAATTCTGGCTGGACTATGAATTTTATATAGTTTTCCAATATTTACATGTGAATAAAAAGTATTTAACATCAACGCAAATGCATACATAGTATGAGTCTTTTTCTTATTTTTTTCATTTTGGTTCAACACACATATAAGCAACATAGACAAACCACTAAGATGATAACAGATAGACAACTTTAAATGTCATTCATGTTTTAATGTAAGTTTCCAGCGTTATTATAAAAATAAAATTAAAACCAGGGCCCTACAGAGACTCTTGGCTGTAGTGTTGTGAAAAAATAACCAATATTATTAGTCTAACCACCAAGCTTGCAAAATACAAATATAATGTTCTCCAAAAAAAACTTTTTAAATTATTCTTTAAGCTTGTTGTAAAAACCTGGAAATGTTAGCTATTCTCGCTTTGTACAAAAAGAAAGCCTTTCACAACTATATGAAAACTATCTACATGCTTTCAATCATTCACCAGCCACTGAAACCTCCCCTGTTGTTATGAAAACCGTTTCCTTGGAATCCAGGATTTCCATGCCAAGTCTGGAGAAACTGAGCTGTCTGCATCTGCTGTAAATCAATGCCACGCTGTGCACCCCAAAAGCCCGATGCTGATTGTTGAGTTAAACTGTTCCATGCCATTTGCATGTTAGGATTTGGCAAGAGTCCTCCCAAGACTGGTACAGCTCCAAGGTTGTTGGGAACATTGCAGTTCAGCAGACGATGTCCCAGTCCAATAGCACCATTAGGGGATATAAATCTAGGGCAGTTCACAACCATGGATCTGTGTGGTGTCTGAATTAAGCTACCTCCCTGCAACGCAATTTGACTCAATGAATTAAAACGATCCATGCCGAATCCGGAATTGCCAGTTCTGAGAGGGAAGCTACTTCTCCCATGTTTGTTTTTCTTGGGTGGATCAGAAGAACTGGTGTTGCTTTGAACTGTCACGGCTCTTTCTTTGGAGTCTTGGTCACTTTGGCTCCCGCTATTCGTTGTGCCTGACCAAGTGTCCGTGGAACAGTTGACAACGCTAGAGTTCTCCCAAGGTTTGAAATTGTGAGACACACTGCTGATGTTCTCAGCTGCTATGAAGGACATGGCCATAGGTGTTGGTTTGCTCCTGCAAGCTGTTTCTTCTTCCACCTCAGCGTTGACTTCAACAGGAGACGAAGCAGAAGCCGCAATTTCTTCATTTCCATAAACAGAAGAGCAGCTCGACTGAGCACCAGTAAATTCTGTGACGCCTGATTCCAGAACAGGGCTGGGCTCACCAGAGTCGCCAGCTGACTGGATCTGGCTTTCGGTATGAGAGCCAAGTGTCTCAAAGGCAGTACTGGACAAAACTTTGTTCTGAGAGGAGTACAGAGGATAGGTTTCGGTCAAATCTTGACTCAAAAAGCTCTGATGAGGACAGACTCTTAAGGAATGTTGTGCCGTTTCACCTGCATCAGATTTCCCTTGCATCCTGGATGCCTTGAACTGGGAAATTGCTACGCTGAGAGCCTTGAAATCTAAATTCTCTTCCGTCTCACTGGTTGCTGATGGCAAAGATTGGTCCTGAACAGAGGATTCAGAGACACAAGAGTACAACTCGGTCTTCAGAAATAGGTGCTGTTCTGTATCAACTTGGATTTTCTCAGGTGGTACAGATACTCTCGTAGAGTCCTTGGAGGAGTCTCTGGGCATGCTATCTTCTATCACTACACAAGGGGACAAAAGAAGTCACAGGCCATCAGAAATAGTCATTTTGTCTTAAACAACAAATGCAAAATTACAGGACCAAAATGGGTTCGTGTGAAAGTTTTACAAACTCCAGAAAACTTAACCTTTTAAAAACAGAATATTGCACAAGCAAATATAGTCTAGGTATGTCTAACAATTTTCCAGGTGCTTTTAGCATTCTCACTGGGTGCTTCAAATGAAGCCCATGTTTTAGAACAGTCACCCTTTCAAAAAGGAATGACCTCCAGGCACATTGTACAGGATGTTAAAGGGGAAGTTCATTCCAAAATCAAATGAGTTTTTACTCGACCACATGACGTTAAACGTGTTTTGAGACCTCCTCTCCTCTGGTTTGTCAGTCTATGGTGCCCGTTCACAAGGGCACTTCGACGCATGCACGTTCTTTAAAAGTCTTTATACAAGACAATCTTTAAGCAAAATGTATTATTACAGGGTGCGTTTGCTTTTAAAGTTGCGCATCGGGGGTTGTTAGTCAGAACGCCGGCATTTGCCTCCACTGAATGCACACCAAAGACTGACTATAACTATTATAAGAATATATCTATTAAAGTAGTTATTTTGGTTTGTTTTTCGTACTGCCGTCGCTTCAAAAAAGTTTTACTGAGCCACTATGAGCGGACAAACCAATTTAACGATGTCTTTAGTACTTTTCTGGACCTTGACACCAACTATAACCATTATGTCCATGAGGACGCCTGGAAATCTCTCGTTTGTCATCTTAATATCTTCAGTCAATGCATTGAATAAATTAATCTCTTTTATATTACACATGTGTTGGTTACAAAACAAATCATTTGAAAAACATACAGTGGGCTTAATTGTAACCTCCCATAAATTTAAATTTAACACTGATGAGCCAAAACTTTATGACCAACCCCCTAGCATGCTCTCTGGCCTCCACATGCTGCTACAAAATGTGGAGAGAATGCTACATGACCTCCTGAAGCTGTCCTGTGGCATCTGGCACCAAAACTTTGGCAGCAGATCCTTTAGGTTGTGATGTGAGGCCACCACGAATTTTACTTGTTAGTCCAACACAGATGCTATGTTTAATTAATACAGCTTCAACACTTTGTCATGTTCCTCAAACCATTCCTGAACAATGTGCGCAGTGTTGAAGATTGCATTATCCTGCTAAAATAGGAGAACTCCACTGTCATGAAGGGTCATACCCGATCTCCAACAGTCTCCAACATCCTTTCATCAATTTGTGTGGTTTGAGAAATTAACCAAATCTGGTATGATTATGATATTATGACTAGTAACATTGTGAGGCAAATGTTAAAGTTATGGTTTCATAACTATTTATCAGATAAAGTTCATTGTGTCTAAGTTGAGAATTTTATTTCAACAGAGCAAAAACGGAATCCCTCAAGGATCTATTTTAGCATCGATTTTATTTTTTGTATGAATGATTTAGGGAATGGGATTACCTCAATTTAAATTAATCTCTATGCCGATGACACAGTTTAAAGAGTGCGTTACTGTATAAATAACAGAGCCTTAGCGCTTTGGCAAGAATCTTTTCGTTCATTGCAATTGTCATTGATTAACTTAAAATTAATTCAAACAAAAAAACCTAAATATATGATTTCTTTTCTCGTAGTAGTATCAAATTATTTTAACATTATAAAGAGAGTATATAGACAGAGAAAATTTTTAAAAATACTTGGGTACATGGCTGGATGATATGACTAGATCTTCTACCAAATTGTTTTTAAAAATCCCAAGAGTATATACAGAGTTTGGTAAAACTGCCTTTGCTTTTAATGTACTTTTTTGTGAAATGAACAGCCGAGCATCTTAATGTTGGAACATCTCCCATCACTGAATATTAAAAACAAATGTATGGACTAAGTTGAATGAAACATGTGAATGTGTTTAAATAACTAATTTGATTTTATGCAATAATTGTTTGATGTGTCTGAAGTTGTTTTGTGTGTATCATTTTGAGCTGACATTTGGCCGGGAATCCCTCTAAGAATATTTTTAAATCTCAATTGGACTATCCTGGTAAAATAACACACAATATCAAAATTATGTTTTGGCTCATCAGTGTACTTTACAAATTTTACTCTATTTTCATAAATATAAATCAATCAGATCTGGGCTCAAGGAATACACTTATCCAGCTATAAATAAACAATTACAACCCCCCAATATAAACAATGTCTGGAAATTAAGATTAATCAAAATAAATTTATTGAAATAATCTGTATATACATAAACACAGAATACATTTTATTTTGTTTGATACGGTACAAAAAGGTAAATAGGTTTCAGTATTGGGTTTATTGGTTATTTCTGTTGTGGTTTTAGGTTGAAACAGTTATTAACGTACAATTGTTACCATCAATACGGCTATTGGTTCCAAAATAATAGTATAGCATCTGAATCTATCCTATTTAGGTTTTACACAAATTAAGATTTGCAAAACACTAGATTCAGGTAAAATTGTCAGCCATCTGGATCTAAAACACATGCTTTAAACTAAATCGTATGAATGATAATCTGCACTTTGGTGATAACTGGTTCAACCTGTCACAACTGCTAATACGTTTTACAAATGATGATATGATGAACATATTATGTTGTTTGTTGTGTTGTTTGTGACATATCCACTTTAAAAACTAAAACGACAGACATGGATTTTTACTGGTATTGCTGATACTGAGAAAGAAATATGGTAAAGATAAGATGGTAAGACTTTTAAGGCTTTTGAGTCTGGAGGGAAACAGCATCAGGAGTAAGAGTTACAGAAAACTATCTGAGGAAAAAAACGTTGTTTTTTTATTGTTAGTAAGGTGAACAGTTTTCAATTTTGAATTTAACATCTTTTTCATCAGCTGTTTTTTCTGTGTGTAACAATGTGTTACGTAAAAAAAGTTAATAACTACAATTCATTTTACTTTGATTGGATAAGTAAAAGTAAACACAGTGTTAAACATGTTTTAAAGCCAGTAATAAATATTAATGATAGTACATTTTCTCAGATCACCATTGGAAGATACCAGTAAATTTTGGACTTTGTTACACTTCTGAAATAATTAACAAGTGTTCATTTGTAGAGATATTACAGAGTTCTTTTTTACAGTCTGTTTGTCCTTCAGCCCTCAAATGAAGAGGCTTTACACATCAAGCGTCTGTTGTCTTTTTTCTTTCCTCTGTATGATCTTATAGTTCTATCATGGTGCTCCGCCTCTGTATGTTTGTCTTAAAACTATTCAGCTTCTATTTTCTTAGTTTTTTTTCAATCCTCTTATTTTCAACAACTTTCTTCAAAGTTAACATCATTTTTATGGGCTCTTTTCTATGAAAAATAATAACAATCAGCAAATCAGATGGGATTCATTTTTCAGCAGTCAAGTCATGTTGTTCAATGGTTTTACTATAGACTCACTCACATGATGTTGGAGCACAAGTAGAGGAAATCTCAGCAGATGGGATCCTCTCCACATTTTCACTGATGCCATCGGTTAAACTGCTTATTATGGACTTTATATCATCCACATTGGCAATTGAGATACCACTGCTTGAGTAGTGAGGGAACATCTCAAATCGACAGCCTGTTGAGCAGGATTTAAGCAAAAACATCAGTTTATTATTGTCCCCCTAAGATGTAAACTATACAAAGACGGAACAATGTGCTGCTAGCTGTTATGTGCAGAAAATTATCTGACCAGTGTCATTTAAGCAGGTGTCCTGTAATATCACACCTGATATTTCTGTACAATGTATATGAGGTCAGTGTAAATGTTTTATGTTGGTTCTGGGCACTTTCAGTGTACGCCAAAAATACTACTGCCTTCATTTGTCTTCACATTGATATGTTGCCAGAGTAGCTAGACTGGAAAAACACTACACCTTAAATGAATTTTCAACCCATTTTCCAAGAGGATAAAATCACCTGTCAGGAATATCAGGTGCCGTTGTCTGATGAATCTTGCTTGTAGATCTACTAGACATTCCAGGTCAGGTGCTCTGCGTGATGGAGCATCACAGGAGTGATACGACAGGATTTCAACTATGTGTCTCTTCTCGTAAGCAGTTAGAATCTCATACAAACTCAGTGCCTCGCATGTGACTCTAAATGTGAGACAAAGCAAACAAATCATGCTCACGTTGAAGATCTTACAGAGCTTTCCATCCAAAATTCTAAAGGAGATGGCTGTGTTCAACCTGACCGCACCTGCTTTTCTCTCTGAGTTTCTTGTGAGATTTAAAGTGTATCCTCCATCTCCAGGGGCTCTGCGGAGAGTTGAGCTGCTCAAGGTACTCAAGGATGTCTCTAAGTTTCTCTAAAAACACAAACGTAGCTTGACTTAAATGTGCATTTAATATGAAAAACCATTTCAAGAATTGTACCCTATTTCGATTTCTTGATAGCTGACAACAGTGTTAGACAGATGTTACCTGCTGTGATGACATCAGGGTTCAGGACATTTTCATCTGAAACAATGAAACCTCCAGACTGGAAGAGTTCATTATAGGTGTGGTTTTGAATGTCACTACGGTTATCAACACCAGCAAAGCTCACAGATGGATGCTTCTTCAAGGAGACTAAAGCAGGTATCTGTGAGTACGAAACAAGTGTGCATAAAACATAAAATTCAGAGTGTGCCAATGAAATCAATTGAGCAGTGCTGGACTGTGATTTACCTTATGAACCTGTGCAGCGATATCCATATTCTGAATGATGACCAGCAGTTTATCTGGACCAATGCTTTTTTCAAGGAAGCCATGAGGACTAGACTCCATATTCCCTAGCTTCTTCAAATATTCCTGTAACATAAGTCAAAACAAGACAAGGTTAAGATCTCCACTCAGTTGGTCTATTAAACTCAATAAATGTAATTGACTGAAACATCTAATAAAAAACCTAAAGCTTGTTGTAGGACAACAAACAAGAAACCTGTGGCAATTCTCCTCGCATTTCAGGTTATCGACTATTTAAAATCGTAAGGATCAAAATCAATATCTCTCACCCTACCTAAGTTTTAGTGGATTTTGCTCCACACATTTAGAACAAGAAACATCTTTAAAAAAAATATTAGCGATGATAAAATGTTTAGACATTTTTATAGATTACACTGATATACTGTACTTCCAACTCATGACCATTTGGCGGCGACTGTGCATAATTATTAGCTTTTAGCTGTGTGTTTAATATCTTTGGTTCACAATTCATGCGGTACGGCATGTGACATCGAACAATGCAAACTCTGCTGATATAAGGTGCACAAAAACGATTCTTCACTGAAGCAGAAGTAAAAAAGAGAATTGTACCTTTATTTCCCAACAGACATCACTCTCCTCCTCATCCTGGGAATGTAGGTAGAAGTAAATAGCGTTCTTCTGCACTCCTTTAATGATCTCCACCAGGTTACTGATCACCTCTGGCTGCAACCGATCGATGATGCTGCTGATGGCAGAATGCGTGTGTTCTATCGAAACATCTTCACTCTTCACCGCAGTGCTCACCGTGTGCTCCTCCACAGCGGCTGACCCCTCTGGGGTTGAACTGCTATCCAAATCACACAACCTGGGAAGGGTGTTAACTTCGGGTATCTCTTGTGTCACACCATTCCCATCTAAATCCCTCACTTTATGAGGTAGATGGTGAACATCTGGATGAGGTGGACTTGACTGAGGGTGTGGTTGTGTCACTGGGGCAGGTGGAGTGCTAGTAGTAGGGGACTGGCTGGGTTTAGGGGGTGAAGATGATGAAACGCAAGAATACAGAATGTTGGGGAACGACACAGGAGTATTTGAAGAAACTTCTTTAGCAGAGGAAGAAGACACATCTTCTAAAGCTGTGTTGTGCAGTTTCATATCTTGCGAGTCTATGAACAACATGAGACTGTCATGGAAGGAGCTGATGTAGTTATTGATAGGAAGCGGGGTGTTGAAGTCGGAGATGTATTCAGACAGAGGCGGAACGGGTCTCTGGGGGGGTTCCCGAGGGCTCTGAGTGCTTGAGCAGGAAACGTAATAAATGTGTTTGTCCTTCAAAAGCTCTTCAACCATAGTGGAAAAGCCAGAGATCAACTCATCGACTATGTGGTCTACAGCATTCAACTGTGGCCCAGCATCTGCAGGACTGTCAGAAAATATGGCTGCAGCAGAGGACTCGATCTCTTCCGCTGTCTGCACATCTATGTCAGCTAAAATGTTGCTGCTGTCGGGCTGGTAGGGTGGTGAAAGATCCTTTGAGTCTGGTGTGGTGTGTGTAGAGACTGTTGGGCTCTGAAGGAAACGTGGATCTTCAGGATATTCCATCTTTCTCTGGGAATATCTCTCTGTTTTAAGACCTAAACAGAAAAGAAAAAACGCTTCCATAGTTTAAACAATGACAATTCCCTGTTTTAAACAATGTTTTGGCACAAAACAGAGGCAATTGTTCCTTACAGTCATCATCAGAATCCCATTATGTTTACATAGGTTCAACCCTTTTGTTGGGAATGACTGTAAATATTGCCTATAAAAATATATCTTTGTTATTTGAATGTCACTGGCCTTTTGTAAAACATTTTTTTAAAACATTAGGAATGCAAGGACTAGGGTTGCAAAGATAATTTAAAAGAAATACTTGATAGAGAGGGAAATGTTATTGTTATTACATTCTGTCAGGCTTATGTTTACGTTCTGGATTACTTCAGGATTAAGGTAGAAAATGGTTATCATAGATCTACTGAAATCTTCTGAACTACTTTGTTTTACCTGTGATGGGTATTAGTACCCATGGGATTGACTTTTCCCCGAGCAGGTTGATACCACGCTGCTGTCCACCAGAATCGGAGCATGGGCTGAACGCTTCTAAACTACTCAAGCTTCCAGAGGTCTCCTGAAACAGCACAACAACTCATAAACGCTCCCGTATGTCATTATTACTTACTCTCTTCCCTGGAACTCATTAACAGACATTTTCAGGAAACTACTGACCACTCTTTTCCTGTCAGTGGTTCCAAATTGTGACATGATTGTAGGTAAATGATGGGTGAACTATTCTTTAAATTAAGTTTGCAACTGGTGAGTTTGCTTTAAACAGACTAATAAGACTCTACCTCAAGACAGTCAGTCCTCTCTGGTCCATCATCAGCGAATGGTCTTCTCAGGTCAATGTCACGGTCAATGGGGAGGCCGAGTCGTAACATGCTGTCAAACAGTGTAGAATCAGAAATGTCTTTCGCCTCTATGTCGTCTCTGTTTCTGGGTAACCCTGTTGTGCCTTGGGTCAGGTTGTCTATCAACTTAATGACCTCCAGCGCCCCCTGAGCCTTTTCCCTGCGCAGATCTGTGTCGAGACTCGTCTTTCCTAAACTGTCTAGAATCTCCATGATTTTCAGCGCACCCTGAGTTTTGTCCTTCCTGAGGTCCGTGTCCTGAAGGCCGACAGTGTTCAGAACATTTGCTATAGATGGACTGAATGGCCTCTCTGCTGATAAAGAGAAAAGATCATATGAACAAAACCCCAGCACAAGCGTAAGCGACCCATTAATTTAAAACGTCATCAAACACGGCACTTCTTGAGTACTACTCAACCAAGAGGTGAAGTAGTAAATTATTTTTGGGAGAAGTAACACTTAAGACCATTCCTTTTACCTTCTCTGAACTCCTCAAGTTCATTTCTCTGACGCTTTGAGTTTCCTTCGTGAGCATCCTCTTCCATCTTCCTCTTTAGCACACAGGCATCCTCCACTGCCGCTGGACTTATTTCACCTGCACAAGATAGCTTTCCCTTCGAGTGCCTCCTCATCTGAATGAGTTTCAAAAGCTCTTTCACTTTCTCTGGGTCATTGTGAGGGTCCCATTCCACAGTGTTCAGTTCGGTCTGAACTCGGAACTCCTCTACTTTCTTCTTCACTCTCTCCAGAATCATTGTGAACACGGCTGGGTTGTAGATGTATGGCCGCATGAAGCTTTCCCAGTTGGACTTCTTTTTGGGAGCGGGGAACACAGTTTCCCTGATGTCCAATGTAGTTTTGTAGTCCGTCCTAATGCGCTGAAGGACTTTGCCTTCCTGGAGGTTTTTCAGGTAGTCATAAATATGCTGCTCAACGGCAGTGCTGGGGTCAGCGGGAGGGTTGCTTCGAGCTTTACCCAGGGCGTAGTGGAGGGAAGAGATGAAGGAATCATGCTGGGGGATGATGGGATCATGCAGCTCAGAGGACAATGGTCTGCAGACATCAGGGAGATTTTTCGCTTATGGGTGACAAATATTGACACGTTATTGACATGTTATTGACAAATAATGACAAAATGTGTAAGGTTCTACATTGCTGTGGCTCTTCAATAAATAGTTCACCCAAAAATGACAATTGTCATGGTCTACTTGGCCTTGTGCCGTTCCAGTTAAAAAGAAAACTATGCCACACAAACTCAAGTGAAAACGACAACACAATACTCACAGTTTTTTATCAGGTCACGCTCCTCACTGTATATGAAAAGAGCATGTATAGATGATGCTTTCCAACTGCCTTGTCGCTCTGTAAAATAAAATATGTTTAAGGTGTTTTCAAATTGTAAAATGTATTGTCATTCTCGCCAATAGTAGAATTTTGTCCTACCGCTTGAGTTGGCCATCTGGTTGGCAGAGAGCAGAAAGAGAAAACCCCTGTTGTTTAGCATATTCACCAACACCTACGCATACAAGACAACGATCAGCTCCTGCATAGACGGCTAAAGCGTTGGCTATGAATCAGAATTGGAAGACAATAGTCACCCACCAGCCCCTCTTCCTCTAGTTTCAGTAGTAATGCATTCAAACTCTTGAGAGACTTGTCTTTCTCCACCACTTCAAACATACTGCAGTACACGCCACTCTTACAGACTATAAGACAAAGCAGAGAATGATTAAGCAGACAACATCTCAACCCTATGAGCATCTTTAGGCCACTGTGAAAAAAAAACGTTGCTTTGACTGTATATTATCTCGGAAATGGGTACGTTCCAACAGGGACAAATCATAGGAGCCAATGTAGCTTCTGTTACCTTAACATCCCAACTATATTGCATTTTTAAAGGGAGCCATGTTTAGTTTTTTTGGTACTCGACATAAGGTTTGCATGATTCGATTATAAAAAGCTTTATATTTCACGTGTATTTTTTACCTTTATTTTTTACAAAATTTTCAGAAAACAGCCTGAGTTCGAAGTTGATTTCTAAGGCTGTTTAGAGTCTTCGAACTCTTGGTCTTGGTCAGTCGCTCTGAGTGTTTAGTTCTTTAGATATTAAGAGTAAAAATAGCCGGCTTTCCACTATCAAGCCGGAAACGGCATGCTATTGCGTGCCAGGGACAGTAGTGTTTCCATAGTCACTTTCAGGGATTGCTTTAGCGGGGCTTACTCAGGGCTAATGGACAGGGTTTTTGGTCCGCCAAATACTGGATTAAAAGACAAGCTTTATGAACTGTGGAGAGTTGCTGAAGGAGTCTGCATTCCAAAGGAGGAGAACTCCAAGATAGATAGACAATTTTTCGCATTATCTCCATGTTGTGTGTTGAAGCAAAGATCTTCTAAAGTGCTGTCTCTAACCTGCTGTGTACCTTCCTCTCAAAGAATACGTTTATCGACACATCAGTTCAGATTTATGGATGACCTCACAGTCACCACAGAGTCAGTCCCAGGCTGCCGGTGGATTTTAAAGGGTCTCGAAAAGCTAATGAGGTGGGCACGGATGCGTTTCAAACCGGCTAAGTCGAGATCAATGGTGCTGAGAAGAGAAAGTCCCCTGAGGGACGCAGCATCCATTCAGTCAACCTGCACTGAGCTGGACAGATGGCTGAAGTCAGTGGACCGGTCTGGATTGCCAGGGAAGTTCATAGCTTGGCTATACCAGCAGGAACTCTTCCCAAGATCCTGTGGCCACTCCTCGTCTACGAAGTGCCAATCTCGACTGTGGAAACCTTAGAGAGGAATATCAGCATCCACCTCAGAAATGGATGGGGCTTCCAAAAAGTCTAAGTAGCATCGCACTCTATGGGCACGGCAACAAACTGCAACTGCCACTCAAGTCCTTGGAAGAGGATTTAAAGGTCAAGTCAAGTCAGCTTTAT
The DNA here is from genome assembly GCF_947034865.1 of Barbatula barbatula. Lineage (NCBI taxonomy): Eukaryota > Metazoa > Chordata > Actinopteri > Cypriniformes > Nemacheilidae > Barbatula > Barbatula barbatula. The sequence continues at coordinate 9,155,346 of NC_136776.1, read as the reverse complement.
TTATATAGCGCTTTTTACAATTTTCATTGTTACAAAGCAGCTGTACAAGAAAACATTGACTACAAGCAAAACATATAAGGTTATGGTAGTCAAAACACAGGTCAAATATCAGACAGACTATAAATTCATATATGCAGTCTTAATTAAATAAAACTATAAAATTCTAGCAGCCCCCCGGTAAAGGTAACGAGAGCCAGGGAAGTGATGCAGTATAGAGGAATGGCTGGGATTGAAGTTAGGACTGGTTGGAAGTGGAAGGCTGAGGGGGCTGTTCAACAAGCAGAGGCAAGATTAAATCACAGCAGCCGGGTGGGAGTGTTAGCAAGAGACAGGGCTGGACTGGGTTTCTTTTCAACTCCCCACATTGACACCATCAAAGGGAAGGAAAGGCGTCACCTAGTCCAGGAGGAGGTGAGAGCAGTAGTCGAGAAGGAGAGAACCTGCAGGACAGGTGGAATGAGGCAGCAGGGTGCCTGGAAACGATGGGGGAACACGATCGAGAGGAAGGTGACATGAGCAGAGCTGTGGAAAGCAGAGCCACAGCGGATCAACTTTCTCATCCAAGCGGTATATGATGTACTTCCTAGCCCATCAAACCTTAACATATGGGGAAAGTGGAGACACCGGCATGTCTGCTATGCTCCAGGTGTGGAACACTGGGCAGCAACTCAGAATGTTCTCTAAAGGCACTGGGAGAGGGGAGGTAAAGCGCTCCCACCCCTCCATTCAAGCAATCACCTTCAGCAGAGCTGGAGAGCAGCCAAGACCAGCTGCAAAAGCATCTGCAGGCATCCTGGCCACTGCGAGGGACTGGCAGCTGTTGGTGGACCTGGAGAAGTAACAAGTTCCCAAACCACATTGTGACCACAATCTTAAGACCGGACGTTGTTCTCTTGTCTGAGTCCACCAAACAAGTGGTTTTGTTAGATAACAGTCCCTTGGGAAGACCGCCTGGAAGAGGCCTTTGAAAGGAAGCTCGCCAAGTACGAGGGACTGGTCAGCAAATGTCGACAAACCGGATGGAGGGTAAGGTGTCTACCAATCGAGGTCAGAAGCAGGGTGTAACAAAGATCCATAAAAGGAAAGAAGCCGGGAAACGGTGAACGTAAAATTGCTTTTAATAAAATAAACAAAGTAAAATGCCGGCAGCTACATAAAACCACAAGATAAACTCCAGGTAGGTCCTCTCTCACTGACGGTCCGCAACTCTAGTCTGGTTCCCCGTCGTGCTGCCGCTCGGTCCTCAACCAGCCAGGGTACTCTCCTTCGCGGTGCCTTGCGGTGGCACTGAGCACTAGACCTTGTGTCCCCTGGAAGTGCAGTGGATACTCTGGTAGGGAGACCGTAGCAGGCCCCCCGTACCCTGGTCTTCCCCCTTAGCCTCAAGATGGCTATGGCTCAAGAGAGGAGATCTATGGGGTCAAAGTAGCTAGATTCGACAACTGGACACAAGCTGGGGTCTTATCAGCCTCAGCTGGGTAGCCTGGATGAGTGTGTATGATGTTGATAGACCCGAAACACCCAATGATTACAGGAACATCACTGAAGATGTGTCCAGTAGCATCAGTAGATGTATTTGTACAGATGAAATTGTAATAATCCTATTTTTATCTAAAATATTTCATATTGTGTCTTGGGGATTCAAATGGTACTGAACAAAAGGAATGACCCATGTTACAAACCATACAGACACATGTGTGCCTTCACTTAAAAAGAAAAACAAAACAGCTTTACTTTTACTTTACAAATACTAGGTCGCATCTTCGTTTCATCAGACCAGAGAATTTTGTTTCTCATGGTCTGAGAGTCCTTCAGGTGCCTTTTGGCAAACTCCTGGCGGGCGGTCAAGTGCCTTTTACTGAGGAGTGGCTTCCATCTGGCCACTCTGCCATACAGGCCTGATTGGTGGAGTGCTGCAGAGATTGTTGTTCTTCAGAGTGACCATCGGGTTATTTGTCCACCTCCCTGACTTTGGGCCTTCTCCCCCGATCGCTCAGTTTGGCCGGGGGACCAGCGCTAGGAAGAATCCTGATGGTTCCAAACTTCTTTCATTTACGGATGATGGAGGCCACTGTGCTTATTGGGACCTTCAATCTTGCAGAACAATGTTGTACCCTTCCCCACATCTGTGCCTTGATACAATCCTGTCTCGGAGGTCTACAGACTTCATGGCTTGGTTTGTGCTCTGACATGCACTGTTAACTACGGGACCTTATATAGACAGGTTTGTGCCTTTCCAAATCATGTCCAATCAACTGAATTTACCACAGGTGGACTCCAAACAAGCTGTAGAAACATCTCAAGGAAGATCAGTGGAAACAGGATGCACCTAAGCTCAATTTTGATTGTCATGGCAAATGCTGTGAATACTTATGTACATATGCTTTTTTCGTTTTTATTTTTTATAAATTTGCAAAGATTTCAAACAAACTTCTTTCACGTTGTCATTATGGGGTATTGTTTGTAGATTTTTGAGGAAAATAATTAATTGAATCCTTTTTGGAATAAGGCTGTAACATGACAAAATGTGGAAAAAGTGAAGCGCTGTGAATACTTTCGATTCCAAGGTGTTAAGAATCGATAGTCGATTCCAAAGGTTGGAATCGATTCCATTTAACAAATCTATTTCTCTATTTTTAGCCTCCAAAAACCCCGCCCCTTAGCTGATGTCATTGGTGAACTAAAATCACATTAGTTTCTTGTTCTTGACATAAGTACCATAAAAGCAAAAGCTTTGTTTGCAGACACAATGCAGATATAAATACATGTATCCACACATTCAAAAAATCATAAAGTGAAGGAAAAAAGTATTTGATCCCCTGCTGATGTTGTATGTTTGACCACTGACAAAGAAATGATATTATATGTCTGTAATTCTAATGGTAGGTATAATTCAACAGCGACAAATGGAAAAGCAACAGAAAAATTTATTCAAAAAAAAGTTTGAACCACTTTGCATTTTAATGAATGAAATAAGTATTTGACCCCATTACAAAACATGACTCAGTACTTTGTGGCAAATCCCCTGTTGAGTGCGTGAAGAGAATTACATGTATATAAAGCACAGTCTCACAACGTATTTACTTGGACGTCTGTTTAAAGCTGTTAAAGCTGGACAGAACTTTTTCAACACCTGTCTTCACTACTTAATATTTTTAATACAATTTACTGATTATCGATCGGTCTACTCTATCTATATCCCTCAAGTATTTTTGTGTACACTGCGGAATAACAAATGTTATTATTTGACCGGTGCTTCATTTTTTTAAAACAGCTAGTAAATTAGATTATTAATGATATTATTAATGATACATTGGAATTGCAGGACAAGATCAACATATTTGGTTAACGTTTTTGATATAGAAACTATAAACATAAATAAATGTAAAGAGAAAATTGTATGGCTTTAGAAATGTGTTGAAAACAGGGAATTGAGCAGGAATCTTAAACAGCAGCTAGGAATAGATTCTTGGAATTATTTTTTTTGATTCCCAAACCAGGAATTGGAGTTGATTCCAGAAAATCTGAATCTAACAGCCCTACAAGACGAACATTTCTTAAATCGCGCAGTGGAGTAGACTGGAAATGTCAGCAAGGGAACTTTTTTTTTTAAGGAAAGTCTAAAAGTGAGAAATGTTCTAAAACTTGTATTAGACAAACTCTCAACCATGAACCATGGCTGTATGAAAGATATTTTCTTTTACAAACAAATGCTTAAACATATTGGAACCTCCTTTTAAAAGTTTCCAGTTTGTCACAAAAATCAAAGAAATTAATTAAAAAATGGTATAAGATATTTATCTTTCTGGAGAGTGTAAATTCTGTAACACATTTCCAAAATACACAGACCATATTTTCCTTTCGGTCACACTTTATTTTAAGGTCCAATTCTCTGTATAAATAAACCATTAACCATGACTTTTGCTTCAGTAAACTTCTAATTTGTTGCTTATTAATCGTTAGTAGGGTAGTCGTTATGTTTAGGTATTGAGTAGGCTTAAGGAAGTAGGATATGGTCATGTAGAATGTGTGCTTATTAAGTAATAAAAACTGTCAATATGCTAACAAGTTAATAGTGATAATTGGTCCCTTTTCTAAAGTGTTACCTTTCTTTTGGAGCACATTTAGCAAGTGCAATAATTGTGGTTAAATGAGTCAAATGTTGTTAGAATTTAACATGGCGTGTATACATTTTTTTGAATATGGTTCAAACGTCAAACTTTAAAAAATATATATATAACTTACTTTTGTTAGCTGAGAATTGTTTTCCCAAATTTTTTTTTTAATTTATCAAAATTGATGGCTAGAAAATTGCAATTTTTTTCGTTCTTTTCTAACGTCTTTGTTGTTTGTTTTTTTGTATTATCTTTTATATTTTTTTCTTTTCTTAGCCCCTCTAAAAAATTTTGTTTTTGCATGTAAACTGTATACAATCTTGTTTTGTAATGTTTTTACATTTACATTTAGTCATTTAACAGACGCTTTTATCCAAACCGAATTACAAAGAGTTCGGGGAGCAATAAGCGATAGTACGATAGGTGCCAATACGAAGTTACTAGTTTCAACAAAAGCTAGACCACTACCTGTTGAGAGAAGAGAGGGTTAGTTGTTAATTTAAATTTGTTCTCATTTGTCTGTAAAGTATTCACAGAAGAGATGGGTTTTAAGTAGTTTTTTGAAGGTTGTGAGAAATGTGGTTGACCTGACCGTGTTAGGAAGAATGTTTCACCAGGAAGGAGTTGTGAAGGAGAATGAGCGGGAGAGCGATATAATGCCCTTATGAGAAGGCAACACAAAGCGCCGCTGGTTTGCTGAACGCAGGGTTCTTGATGGAGTGTAGCAGGGTGTGAAAGTATGCCGGGTTTTGTTATACTTTCATTTAAAATATTTGCTTTTTATCGCAGATGAAACCGATGCAATTGATTTGCCACAAGAACTACTTCAGTAAATGGATATATTAATGGAACATTTAGGAAAAAGATTTCAGCTGACAACAATGAGCATGTTAGCGGTGTCGCCAGAAAGTCTTTTCCCATCATGCTTTTCATCAACGCAGTCGGGGGGGAAGAAACTGCGCTTGCCTGCGTAATTATGCCAGGCCGCCGTGAAAGTTTCTTGGCACACGTCAGCATGACATCAGAGCAAGGCGGATGTAATTCAGACACATTTCTAACCGACATGCATCTTGCGCTGATCACCGGTGATCGACTCTGCGAAGAATTTGGCCATCTTAAACAAGCCTATTGATTCATGAGTTGAGTATGTGCCCTTATTCAGCGCACTTATAGCTAAAACCAGTTTTATAGGGCTACATGTGCATTAAATTGTTAAATAGTGCGATTAGTGATAGAATAATGCAGTTTGTAAAATATATTTGATAATGTTTCACATGCTTTCTGATGATTGACCATCTTACACACATCAGAGCAAACACATGCACTCATGTATAACCAAAAAGTGTTTGTGTCCCGTGCGGTCAAACCTTCGTGGCTGCCTGTGTAAAGCTTCCAGGAGAAGAGCGGAGATGGGATCTTCTGTTTCACCTGCTCCAGTCTCATGACTTTACCAATCTCAATATTCTCTGGTCTGAAAGCCACAGAAGCCTCATCATGAGTTGTTTAACATGCTCAATATCAAATCACTAGACTCCAGGTGACTGGGACTTACAGTTTGTATGGCAGAAAAGGTTGAGAGTGAGATCGAAGGCAAGCGTGATACACATCTTTGTCTCCGTTTACAAATTGTCCCCGCCACACTGTGTAGCTGCGCCTGCCTATCACAAGAACATAACAAATTACTGTAAATTCACTTGCAGTCTGAATTACATTCAGTCCTAGTTGACTTCTCATGGCAACATCATGTGGTGTACATGCAAAAGTGACATAATTGAGGTATGAGGTGGGAAAATTTCAGCATGGATATTCCCACCCCTGCCTCAACAAGAACGTGTTATTCTAAGAATAACCTATTGTGTACAAGTTTGGAACGACATGGGGTGATAAATGTGTTAAGTCATTGCGGTTACAGAAATTTAATGTGCCGCTTACCTATGCTTGTCCCCAATGAAAGACTGTTAGACCTGAGAACCAAAGAAAGATTTTATCAACACTAGAGCCACATAAGTCAGTTGCAACAACCAAGAGTTAGCGAGAGTAAACGGGTACCTGAGAGGGGGCAGCGGTTTAGGGGCTGCTGAAGTTTCTTTTCTTTGTAACTGATAAGAGACCACAGCATACGGTCGCACATGCCTCGGTCTAGAGGAAATCTCAAAGTCCACATACTCGTAGAAGTATTGCTGTAAAGAGATGCACTACAGTTAGTCACCTCACAGGAATTTCTGGTAATGATGATTTTAACTTTTGATTTAGAGATCACTTTATCTTAATCAAAAGAGTGCACTTAAAGGAGTACTTCATTATGACATTTCATGCTAATTTTTACAGTAAATTTTATAGTGAACTTCTCCTTTAGACGCTAAAAGCATTTCACCTGGGTATACTCAAATGACTTGTACGACTGTAAGGACGTCACTCGGGTTGCGTTCTTGGAGAAGTGGCTGTCAAATTTTGGTGTAGGATCCATACCTCTGGACATAGACTCATGTACACTCTTCACTTTACCCTGAATGACAAAAGATTACATATTTTCAACAAAAACTACATTTATTATTAATCTATAATGTCATTTTAAATGAGTGGAAGACTCTGTACCTTTATAACTTTAAAGATGATGATATTTCCTGTAGATCCGGGCTCCAAGGGGGCAATTTGGAGTAAATCGGAGAACTGACATAGATATGCACCTGCAATGTCAACATATTCAAGTTAATATCTGCTTTGTTGATCCTGTAGACGACCCACTACTTTATTTGCATAAATTGATCTGAGAGAATCACCAGAACTGTATTTACTTAAAACAAAGCCACCTATTTACAAACTTTATATCTCACTTTTTATGTAATTATAGATTAAACTTTTTTCGGCAAGTAAGACACAAAGAGCATTACTGCATTCATTGATGTTATGACCCTAAACAAAATGCAAAAGCAGTGCAAAACCTAATAAACTACACAGGTGTGTTTTTATGAGATTTATAAAAATGTATAAAATCCAACAGAACTGAAATCAAACTGCCTGAACTGAAATAAAACTACAAATTAAATAGCTGAAGAATCAGTGTCTTTATAAAAATGTATACCATGGGGCTGTTGAATGCTTCAATCTGATTGGTTGACAAACGTAATATGGGTATTCATTAGAGAGAGCGAGAGCGAGCGCGAGAGAGCGAGAGAGCGAAAGAGAAACAGGTTTGTTTGATTTTTTTACAGCTGAAGATAACAGATAACAGAAGAAACAATACAAAAAATGAATCATTTATCATCACTGGCTTTTTTGTCACGTTACTGCAAACACACAGGTGTGTGCGCAGTCTCTCGCTCTCTCTCTCACACACACACACACACACACAGCATGTAGCTCAAGCTTCCGTGATCATTGGCTCTAACGGACGCTTGAAATGAGATACGCAAGAAAGTAGTCCTATCATCAACAACATTTAAAAGACGATAACTGGACAAACGTTGAAATTAAACATTTGAACAACGTCTTGTGGTGTGGTAGCCTTGGTATAACAGAATAATTGACTCCGGTCCGTTCAATTGTTCGGAAGTTAATGCAAACTCGAGGTGTCGTGGCAGCATTACCACTTCGGAGTGTTTATTAACTTTAGAACTGCCCATCTTCAATTATTACTTACTTATTGTGTGACCTTACCTTTGGATGGATTCCCTAAAGTGTTCATCCAACTGTTGCCGACAGACAGACCTCTTTCACACACTGCTGAGATCTACAACCGGCAACAACCAACACATAAATAACTTGACCACAGTTCGGACATATCATTACAGCACAAACCGCAGCAGAAATGGACAAAATAATCACTTTGAAGACGGTCACTATGTCATGAACTTATGAAAGGTTGAACAATAGGTTGAAGGGCCTGTTTGATTTTGTTGTAGGAATATAGATGGTTTTACCTTTTGAGCATCACAGAGCAGGAAACAGAAAGTTTCGGAGAGCTCTTTCTCTGTTCGCCCATCTTGCTTGAGTTCCCTTCTTTTTTCCATAAACTGCACAAAAACACCAAATCATCACTTCTGTTATGATAAACTACCGCCTGTATCCAGACTAGGAAGAATTACTGTAGACAGATTATTTTATTAAATTTGCAAACAATAGCAGAGGCAGACTTGCATCTATGTTAACCACATAAAAAATAAGTATTATTTTTTATTTATGATTCTGGCTCAATACAATACAAATCTTCTGAATTTTTTCCCTTTGATCAATCTCGAGAAAAGTCAAAGAGTCTTAAGTTTTTTCCGGGAACACATTACTAACTTTTTTCTTAAATTAAAGTTTGGGCAATTTTCTTCTTGAAGATTGTTTTGTGAATCCAGCCCCAGGTGCAGTGTCAACGTGAACACATTTAAATAAATATAATGAATTTCCGAGCAAGACTACTAGACCACCTACACACTCCAGATAAATTTGATCGTCACTTCAGCTTTTAGTGCATTTTCAGACTGGGCATGCACATGGGCTTTCTGCTCGCTTTCACATGACATGACAGCAGTGCCAAAATCATGCAGGTCCTCACGTGGTGACGTGATTAAATTGCGACTGGTTTGTAAGATCTGCCAGGTTAGTACTGATAGAGCAGGGCTCCAAGGACGAGCGGCAGGACTGTTGACCCCAGGCATGGTGAAGCAGATCATCCCTCTGGTTCCACTGTTGCGGTTCTAGGGCGCTTGGCAGCGCACCAGCCCGTCACGCTGACTAGAGAGAACAAGCTGTCTCGGTTGCGCAATCCAGTTTGTCAGGCGCCCACCCAAGCTTCGGGACATTCTTTATACCCCGGAGCGAGAGAGTGCCCCTGTGCTTCGGGAGGAGGTTGCCGCCCTTCTGGCGAAGGGTGCGGTCGAACTCGTCCCTATAACAGAGATGTTGTTCGGGTTTTTTGCATAATGGGGCACAGCCCCCCCCCCCTTTTGGGGCACGATGAAGTACGGGCTGTGCCCCATTATGCACCTGCGCCTCCTGAACAAGCACCTGCACTGTATTATCTTGGCACACTCGCAAGATTTGTTATGTACGCACAGGAACCTTGTGCTCCGGCACCTAAACCGTCTGTGCCTTCGGGTCAACTGGGAAAAGAGCAAGCTCTCCCCGCGCATAGCTCCTCTTATCTCGGTATGGAACTAGACTCTGTCCGTATGTCAGCACGTCTCACCAACGAACTGTCTGAGGTTGATCAGCCTTTCAGAGGCTCCTGGGGCACATGGCGTCCTCGACAGGGATAATCCCTCTCGGGTTGATGCACATGCAGCCATTTCAGCAATGGCTTCAGAGTTGGGTTCCCTTGACTGCGTGGCACACCGGCACCAGGCGGATTACGGTAACGCTTCAGTGTCTTCGCCGCCTCAGACACTGGTCAGACTTGACCATTCTCCGAACGGGGGTTCCGCTTGGACAGGTTGAGGCGTGTCGTGGTAACGACGGATGCCTCCCTGCAAGGGATGGGTGCGGTGTGCCACGGGCACACTGTATCGGGTCGGTGGACGGGCCCACCCGGTGGCACATCAACTGCCTAGAGTTGCTAGCGGTCATTCTGGCACTGAGGCAGCTCCAGCCCCTCGTACAGGACAAGCACGTGCTTGTCCAGTCAGACAGCACGACTGCCGTGGTGTACATCAATCTTGTTGTCGCAACTCGCCCGACACCTCCTCTGGAGTCAGCAGGTAACCAAATCCCTGCGAGCCACGTTTATCCCGGGCAACCAGACAGCCGATGCAGGTCCTGTGCAAGGTCAGGGAAGAGGCATCAAGTGCTGGTAGTGGCGCCCTATTTGCCAAACCAGTCTTTGCTCTCAGATCTGGTCGACAGCTCCCGCCTGGACAATTCCCATGACAAAGGACCTTCTGTTGCAGGGGAAGGGCACGGTTTGGGACCCCAACCCGGGCCTCTGGAACCTCCATGCCTGGCCCCTGGACAGGATGTGGAGACCTTGAGTGGCTTGCCGCTGGCGGTCAGGGAGACCGCCTTGCAGGCTAGAGCTCCCGCCACTAGCTCCCGCCTCTTCTCATTGTGGTATTCTCCTCGGGGAGAGAACTCATGAAGTTTCCAGATTGGGTCAGTGTTGACCTTTCTACAGCAGAGACTAGAGAGTAATCTCTCCCCCTCCACGTTGAGAACTGGTCACAAGGTTCCTCAGGGGCATGAGAAGGGTGAATCCACCTCGACCATGCTCCGTACCCTCTTGGGACCGTAATGTGGTCCTACAGGGCCTTCGCACGGCCTTGTTTGAGCCCCTCAGAGATGCCAGTCTTTCTCATCTAACTATGAAGACCGCACTCTTGGTGACGCTCGCCTCTATCAAGAGGGTGGGGGACCTTCAGGCATTCTCCGTGTCCCAAGGGTGCCTAGAATTCAGGCCCGGTGATTCTCACGCAAGTCCCAAGATCACCCGTGCCGGCTGGCAGTGAGAGCCCTCTCCACTCGGAGTATGGCCTCCTTGTGGGCACTGGCACAGGTCTCCTATCTGGCAGACATTTATAACGCTGCGTGTTGGGCTATGCCCAGTACATTTACATTTACATTTATTCATTTGGCAGACGCTTTTATCCAAAGCGACTTACAAGTAGTTTATACAGTGGCACATTACTGCAGAGCAATCAGGGGTAAGGTGCCTTGCTCAAGGGCCCTTCAGTCATGACCTGCTGGCACTGAGATTAGAACCAGCAACCTTCTGATCACAAGCCCAACACTCTAACCATTAGGCCACAGCTGACCCCACAGCAGTACCTTCGCGAGGTTTTACAACCATTGTCAGCCCATGTCCTGAGGGCTACCTACTATATAGGACGGGCACCTGGTTTGGGGGTATGCCCGCGAAAGCGCCTTCTCCCCTTCCCATGTGAGTCTAGTGTGCTATTTAGCCTCCATTCTTCCCCCCTCTCAGGGCGAAGTACAGGCATTCCATCCATCACCAAGCATTGGCATTTTGTAACGGACTAGGCAGAGCAGTCTGTTGGACCTAAGTCCAGTATTGGTAGAGTCATCCCTAATCAGGTGGACCCCTTTACTGGGACAAGTGCCCCATACGTAGTGACTCCCCTGTAGGGTCGTCCTGTATGTTGTATTCCTCACTTTTGATTTCCCTGTTGTTGAATCTGTGACCTCCCTTCCGGTGGTTGTCCCACCTGGGTTTTTGTCCCCCACTCGGGCTGACACATTTTTTCATGTGTTGTTTTCCCCACTGGTGAGACTATGTTAGTGTCTCCACATGTAACATCCCCCTTGGGTAGGATGTGGCCTCCATAACACACTCTTTGACGAGAAGAGCAGTGTTTCCCCAGTATACGGCTCCGGACAGCACCTCGCTACTAGAGGTGTATGCCACTGTCCGTGATGACAGTCAGTACAGGATTCTCAGTATGACCACTACTATTTCTACTGGAAGATCATGTCTCGCGGTAGCACTCTTGGGACTCGCTAGTCTAGTCAGTGTTGCGCTGCTGGAGGTTGCGATACGGCTCAGCGCCGTGGCGTGTAGAAATATCCCCAGTCTCTCCGAGACCGACTGAAGGGGAATGTCTTTTTAACAACTGTAACCTCGTTCCCCGATGGAGGGAACGAGAAGTTGTATCTTCATGCCACAATGCTTCGCCGAAACCGATGCAGCGACCGGGAGTTAACTCTCAGGTTCCTCAGCCCAAAGGGTGAATGAATGACCGCCGCCATCTTTTTATACCCGTATGTACGTGGCTGGGATTTTTTATGCGCAGCTTGTTAGTGAAGTAGAGTTGAATGAATGTAGCTGCATCTGGAGCCAGAGGGCGTTCTCACGCAGAAACTCTAGTGCTCCACAAAAGAAGTACCACTCGTACAGTATAAACAGGAATTGCTGTCTTCCGATCTGTATCTGGCACCTTTCTATCACATTTTTTCAAGCCTCCTCAGGTATGGCTTGATAATAAAGTATATTAATAATGATGCACGTTATAAGCGACCTCAAATGCGCAGTGCTTTCAGATGGAGCGGCATTTCCTGCTGATCACATAACCATGCTTCACGAACAAGCTGTGCATAAAACAATCGCAGCTTTTGCGATTCCACAATCTTGATAGCCACATCGATTTAATCGCAATTTGAATGGGAATTGCAATTAATTTGCGCAGCCCTAACTCATGTGAAGAACTCATCTCTGATAATACAGTCCAGGCAAAACAAATACATACAATCAAGGCAAACAAAGACTCACATCTTTCTCCAGTAGCTCATTGTGGACCAGGCAGGGCTTAGAGTACACAAATGTCCCCATGGACAAGGACTCCTTGTAACAAGAAGTAAGGATCTGCAGTATGTCGGCAAACTCTCTGGAGTCCGTTGACACATACTGAAATAAAGCTGTGAACAGAGAGCAAAATCAACAATTATAATTCCATTTATATCACTATTTAACAACTCCAGTTACACCTTAAAAAGCAATTGTATGTACATAGTGCATGTAAATACACAAAATGACTCAAGTAACGTGTAGACGCTTCCTTTCTTTTTCTATACATGAAATGTGAGCAGAGCCGTCGAAGTTCTGTTATCAACAGCGTGTTACGTTTTGATTTTCTTTATGTTCCAATAACATGCTTTGCCATTTTTGTTTCGGCTGTTCCTTTCTTAATCGTTTCTTATGTATTTATCTATTTAATTAGACAAGTTATGTAGCAGTACCTAACAGTCCAATAGACAGCAGTGTGCTCGTGGAATAAGTCTGTTGAATGGTGATTCAACACCAAATTGTTAACTAGTTGGTAAGAGGGAATGCTATACTGCCCTATAAAGCCAAAGTGCTGTACACAAACACTTAAACTGAGAAAATGCCTTCAAAGTTTTAACACCAGCCAGTCATTGCAGCCAGTTACTGCAATTTTGACACTCTTGTTTCTCTGAAACGAAAGACCGAGCAGATGTTACAACACCCATTTCAAACCTTATCAAAATTTTTACCAAATGTCTAGTTACTGCACTTTGCCTATGTGAGAGCAAAAGACAGGAACATTGTTTATTTACTTTATACAACCCTACAAAGAGCTCCACATATTCGTTTGCTACATTGATAAAGCCCTATGATTTCTGCCGAATGTCTCGCAATTTTGATAAATCATAAAGAAGGCTTATTTTGGACCATAAAGTTTATTGTTAAATTATTAAATACCCTGCCTCAATTACATGTCTTTGTCATGCCATTATAAGTGTTTGATCACATCATTTGAATGTTCGTGTCAAAGCACCAGCTTTTTAAATAAAAAAAAAAACGTAACCGGCTCCTGATTACAGCGCTTACATATTCTATCGCATGTTCTTTGACAGAAAAGCCTCCATCACTGTCATTTCAGTCAGCACTTCACTATTCTCACATGATGTATACAATTTGACTCCTGCTGCTGATCTTTGCTGCGACACTAGTTCCGCTTGCGCTGAATGCAGCAGCCACATTCAGACGTGCAACTGTAGTTTGGTCTTTAAACAACATATTACACTTTACCGCATGTAAACGCAATAATTCGATTTAATAATAAATAATTATTTTTGGAGCGCCGTTTAAAGTTGCTTTCTCTAAGCGCTTCACACTCACAGCAGACATCACGTCAGATAAAACACCACAACAAAAACAAATAATCCAATCAAGTAAAAGCAATCCTAAAATAAAAGGTTTTAAGAGATTTAAAAGTTGCTAGTGAATTTGCCACCTGATGTCAGCCGAGAGAGAGTTCCAGGCCTTAGGAGCCTATGAGGAGGATGCTCTTTCATCCTTGGAGCGAAGCTGTGAGCATAATTCGGTTTCAGATAATTTGATTTAAATAATAAGATTAAGCGCATTATAGTAGCAAGCATAATAGAAGTAACATTCGCCGGTTTTAAGGCATGTAGACACCTTAATGTTATGCTGCTCTGACCAAGCTGTGCATATGCTTCTGTCATGCATCTTAAGTGAAAATTAATGGTAAACAGGAGTCTCTAAAGTTTTACCATCAAAACAGCTAGCTGTCAGTAGTTTCTGCTCCTTATCTTCACACAGAAACAACGCAAACTCAATAACAGCGTACACTAACATTGCGGAGGCATTTTTAATATTCTATATTCATCATGGTGCTGAATAACCATAAGATAGGTCCACATAATGTTTTGCATTTGACATGAATATATTAAAGAGAACCTTATCCAGAAAATGCATTTTTAAATGTTGTTTGAACATAACTGTTTTCAGGAGTGAGTGCAGAGATCCACCCTAAAATGAAAAACATCCACCCATAATTTTTTTTAAATCCTCAATAAACCTCAACAGTCCTCTTGAACAAGCTGTTGGCATTCTCTCAGTAAACTGACATTGCATTGATTAAGTCCTGCCCATGACTACTAATGGCCTTCATAGAGTTGTTTTCACGCTGGACTACTTACAGTGAGCTACAAGGTGTTTTGTTGTTTCATGCAAGACTGAACAAAAGTCTTCACTTCTAAGCCGCTGAGGACCCGTTTTATTGTTTAACGTGACATTAGGCGAAATCACTTTACACCGGGCTGCTTCACAAACGAAGATCATTAAAATGCTGGATTCATAATGAGTCATGTTTTCACTTTTTAAACAAATAACGTTTCGGTATCAGGCCGGATACCAAGCTCATGTACTTGTTCTCATACTCATATAGATACACAGATACCAAAAACCAATACCTCACATGACATACCTTACAGAACTGACTGAATTTTGTGCTTTGAACATTTGTGACACTGCCTCAAAACATTTTATAAAAAAGAAAATGTTATGTGCTTGTCAAAGTTATCAGTTTCAGTGTGTTGTGCTTGGAAAATTCCCACCTCACCCAAGAAAATACAGGTACAAGCAATAAATATCGGTACTCGTACTCTGTCTTTAAAGTCACCATGAAACGAAAGTTGCGATTTACTTTTCCATGAAACAACTGTCAGAAAAGTGCGATGTCAGAAAATTACGGCCGACTCTGTATAATATATTTTGGGCTGAGATAATGCACAGAATTTCTGAAGCCTCTGTCCTCAACTATGGAGAACGGATGGTCATTAAGGGCCATGAATTCCATAGTTTTTCACGTAATTGTTTTAGTCTTTTCACTGCTCATACCAATGAAGGTGGTGAGGCTGCTGACTTGTGTTTGGCATAGAGTTCTGGGTCAGTGCACTAGTGCACTAGTCAAGTCACGTCAACTTTATTTATATAGCGCTTTTTACAATTTTTTTTTTACAAAGCAGCTGACTATGCGCAAAGTATATAAGGTTATGCAAGTCAAAACACAGTTAAAATATCAGAAAGACTATTAATTCCTATATGCAGTGTTAATTAAATAAAACTATAAAATTCTAGCAGCCCCCCGGCCAAGCAAACAGTATGCAAACGGTGGCGAGGAACCCAAAACTCCATTGGAGGAGACAACAAACCTCAGAGGGAAACCAGGCCAAACCAGGGGATTCCAGTTCCCCTCTGGCAAAAGCTGCAGCCTCTGCACAAGCTCGACAGTGCTTGCACAACAAGGCAAAATAAAACAAAATAGATTTAAGATTATCATTAATAATCTAACAGCGGCTGAAATTAGAGTCGCCACGTCCTTTGTACAGCTCTATCATCACAGCACTTGTCAGGTCTGGCCATGGACTGCGTCCTGTCCTCTTTAGTTACCTTGTAACAATGAGACAAGAGTGGCTAAGAGTAGAGTACTGTTCTACACTCTTTGCTGCAACAAATGCATCTGTAGTTATTGGAAATGTTCCTGGTTCCGGTTGATCTAACTAGTGCAGCCTAAACCTTCGGAATATAAATATATATATATATATTATGATAGTGTAGATTAAAAAGGTGCGTCTTTGGTCTGGATTTAAACTGACAGAGTGTGTCTGCCTCCCGGACAGTACAGGGAAGACTTTTTCAAAGTTTAGGCGCTAGATAGGAAAAAGATATGCCGCCTGCACTTGATTTTGAAATTCTAGGTATTACCAACTGACCAGACACCTGAGAGCGTAGTGCACGTGAAGGACTGTAATACAAGAGAAGTTCACTTAAGTAGTGAGGAGCTTTATAGGCATTAAGCAAGATTTTCAAGTTTATGCAATGCTTTATAGGTAACCAGTGCAAGGTTGTGAGAACCGGGCTAATATGCTCATACTTTTTTGTACGTGCAAGAACTCGAGCTGCTGCATTTTGGACCTAATAGTCCTGCAGGCAAGGCTGGATTAACCATATGGGCAATTGGGCAACACAACCTCTAAAGGGCCCCGGGCGGTGACGCCAATCAACGTGCACTGAGCTACTACACAACTCAAAAAATGCAAATATGGAGAAGCTAAGTGCTCCGCTAAACAGAAATTAAAAAGGGAGAAGGAGATTAGGATTTAAAATATATATCCAAAATAGGGAATTTCTTCCCCGTTAGCAACTGTTCTGCTAAGGCAGCACCCGTCAACGAGGACAGCTCAGCTAGCCAGGAGCTTTCTTCACTGCCGGCTCTCGCTTATGTTCACAGCCCCTAGAGCAAAGAGCCCCGGGCAGCATCTTCAACTGACCGCTCGTCGATTCTGGGAGCAGCCCCTGTACCTCAACGCCTCTACTCCCTGGAGATCCTGCACTGTGGGGGCCGGTTACGGAGCCGCTCCGTGAAGAGGCGATCTTCCAATGGCCTGCAGCTTTCCAGAACCATGCAGAGTTGAGATTTCTCTTGCTCGACAGTGAGAGGCAGAACAGCAATACTGGAAAGAAGTCCTTAGACGTGTGGTTGCCATTATAAAAATTATGGGAGCGAGAGGACTGCCATTTCGAGGCGACAATGGGAACTATTTGGGACTGCTTGAACTGATAGCGGAGTTTGACCCCTTTTTAAAGGAGCACCTGGAGAAGCATGGCAATAAGGGTAGAGGTAAACAATCTTTCCTCAACTGTGTGTGAAGAATTTATTTCATTAATTGGTGACAAAACTAAGCAATAGTGGAGGAAATCAGACACGCTAAATATTTCTCTGTAATCGTTGATTCAACACCAGATTTAGCACACATAGATTAGCTCACATTTGTTTTTCGTTTTGTCAATGCAGATGGCAGAGTAGTGGAAAGATTCATTGGGTTTGAGCCCATCCACAGCCACACAGGTGCAAGCCTAGCTGAATGTGTAATTGAAATGGTGCGAGGCTTGGGGTTAGATTTGTCGACTGTCGTGGCCAAAGTTTCGATAACGCCAGCAATTTACAGCGGCCTTCAGGCGCACTTAAAAAAAACACTACTTCATTATACGCTGTGTGCAGCTCATTCGCGATATGGATATCGATTTAGCTACTGCTCTTGGCCTTTTGCGGTCACTGCATTCATATGTCGGCAATTTACGTGACCAGTTTGCAGAGCTCGAAGAATCCGCACGCAGTGTTAGTGCCACACAAAACCACCAGTTTGACACTCGACGTGTGAGAAAAATAAAGAAATTTGCAGACGAGTCTAGGGATGACAGTGAAGTAGCTTTTACTGATAGTAGTCAGAGATTTAAGGTTGAAACATATTTCATCATTGACAGACAATGTTCGTTGCTATCCAATGCATTGTAGCCTATACAAATGTGTGTGACCTCTTTGGAGTTTTATTTGAGAGGGACTGCAATGATTGTGACCCGGTGAAAGCTGCAAAGCTTCTGGAAAAAAGATCTGGATGGTGCCTTGTCAGATGAACTTATTCAGTTCAAGCACTTTGTGCGGAATGAGACTTCACCTGTACAGCTGTTGCAGGCTCTTGAGAGACATGGACTTAAGACAACATTTCCAAATGTTTATGTTGCACTTAGACTGTTTTTAACCTTGCCTGTGTCTAACTGCGAGGGTGAGAGGTCGTTTTCTGTTTTGAAACAAGTAACAAATTAGCTGAGGACCACAATGTCACAGACCTACTCTCTGCACTTTCTCTCTTGGCTATTGAACATGAACTTGTTAGTGCCATTGATTTTGAAGATATTGTACACCAGTTTGCACATTCAAAGTCCAGAAAAATGCCAGTGTAAGATGTGTTTGCCAAATGAAATCAAGCATTTCAAATTTAAACATGTTCTTCCCCATTATTTAGCCTTTCTTTTCGTCTTGTCTATTTGAGAGAAATTGACAGATTTCCAAGTGTTTATCTTGCACTAAAATGTTTAACCCTTGCCTGTCTTGTTGAACTGTGATGTGACAGGTTGTTTTCTGTTTTAAAGTTCAAATGAGATTAGGAGCAGATGATGCTGCATTTTATTAGAGCTGCAACTAACGATTATTTTAATAATCGATTAATCTGTCGATTATTTGTTCGATTAATCGATGAATCGGATACAATTTTTTAAAAGCATTCATTTTCAACCCTTTATTGAAAAATAGAACTGACATTGCAAAACATATTTCAAAAGCTTTATTATTACTTATTATATTATTATTACAGCTGGCTGTGGTTTACATGATGCATTTCCCATCAAGAAGCCTCTCATGGTTTGCTGTTTTTTTCTGGAATTTTTTCGGGTCTCTCTGATGGTCTTTCCTCTACCTCCGCTCTGCTTTTTTAATTTATTTTTTCTCCGCTATGCGCGATCAACTTTTTTTAGTCCTGTGACACACCTGTACATTAATGTTCATAGTATATAGTCATCTGTATATATTGTTCATAGTATATACCCACTGTCATATTTTCATAGAACATTCCTACTGCAAAATATTTTTATAGTCCATGCCCACTGTATTATATTCTCACTATTGTATTCTGTATTTATTCTAACTGTATATCCTGCACTTGCTAACTGCACTTCTGGTTAGACCTAAACTACATTTCGTTACACTGTACTTGTATATGTGTAATGACAATAAAGTTGAATCTAATCTAATCTAATTTAGATGCGTGGCGTGAGCGTCTCAGAAGCCTGGCGTGACCGTTTTTAAATCGGCTCCCATGTTAACAGGTTAGAGCTTGCACACTGCCTGCGTGAGACGAGCCGCACGGAAAACGCGTGCATGCTAGGAATTGAATCGACGCCTATTTTTCACGAGACACGCAAGCGTGTTGGAAGCGTTTCCAGGCAAAATAGAATAGGAAAAGATGTTTATATGTAATTTTGTACACGAATACATATTAATGAATGCCATTTTGATGTTTGAAAGCTAATCATCATTTATTTGAACGTAGGCCTATTTTCAAATTGAATTTCATTAAACCAACATCTACACGTTACGGGGTTTACATGTCCACTGTAGAAAACATCAGGACTTAAATCATGTTTATAATGCATTTTTGGAGAAACAACAAGTGAATATTGAAATAAATTATACATTAATATTCCTATTAAGTATGAGATATTATTACTAAAATGTAGCAGATGAATACTCCAATTAACTACTTTTTTCCATAAAATCTTCCTCCAAGAAAATGCTTAGGCTATATCCAATGAAAAGATACATTGCATTGAATGGGAATATTAATTTATGTCCATCTTAAACACATATTGCATAAAGTAAACTCGTGCATCAATTGATTACGTTACATCTTTAATAACATATCTGAGAATCATCTTAATACGAATTGTGGTTCGTATTAAACCCCAAAATGTATTGGTGACTGAATTATTTTTGTTTTTTACGCTCTTAACAATGTGATTAAAAATGGAAAAAAATATGACACACTACAATAACAACGTAGTCTAGTGAGTCATCTGAGTGACGGTCCAACATCAGGTAATAAAGCTACAAAACATTTGGAAATGTTATTTAAATAAACAGACAGCCTACTTACTAATTTTTCGGATTTTGGAAGGTGTAGGTTATGTGAAAAAAGTTTAAACTTGTCGTGAATACAAGACCCTTGTCTGTCGGCGGCCTCCCTCTATGTCACCTATAGCAGCAGCAGCGCGCCAGCGCCGCGTCAGGCACGGTGCTGGTGTGCAAAGATACAGAAAACACGACGCAACCGCCACAGAGCTGACACGCAACAGAAACGCCACGCTCACGCCACTCAAACATGTGGCGCGCGTTATAGTCGCGCGATACAACGAATCGATAATGAAATTCGTTGCCAACATTTTTAATAATCGATTTTTATCGATTTTTATCGATTCGTTGTTGCAGCCCTACATTTTATTTATTTTTTCTTTGTGGTGGTTCCATAAAAATGCTGTAAATTGTTTATTGTTGTTGCAGATTTCAAAATCTTTATAATGCACTATAACCTATCTTTTTTAATTCTGAGGTGACAGGGTGATTCCTGTTTAAAATGAGCTGAGGACCAACATGCTCTGTGATGGCTCTACCATTTCTGTACATTTGTGTTGGGATCAAGTTTTGTTAAATAAATATTGGATGCTTTGAAATTGGTTGCTTATTTTTTTGTGAAAATGGAGGACACTTCCTTCACTGTCTATGTATTGGGTCAATTTTGCCAGATTATACTGATGCCGATGCGCTTGGTTTTCAAATCATAACTGAGTGGCCTTAACAAGAGAACATAGTGGTGCATTTCTAGTTCTATAAGCATTTGCACATCTATACATCAAAATGCACTTGATGACAGTTAGTTATTGAAATATTGAGTATATTTACTAGAGCTGCAACTAACGATTATTTTAATAATCGATTAATCTGTCGATTATTTGTTCGATTAATCGATGAATCGGATACAAATTTTTAACAGCATTCATTTTCAACCCTTTATTGAAAAATAGAACTGACATTGCAAAACATATTTCAAAAGCTTTATTATTACTTATTATATTATTATTACAGCTGGCTGTGGTTTACATGATGCATTTCCCATCAAGAAGCCTCTCATGGTTTGCTGTTTTTTTCTGGAATTTTTTCGGGTCTCTCTGATGGTCTTTTCTCTACCTCCGCTCTGCTTTTTTAATTATTTTTTTCTCCGCTATGCTGCGCGGCGCGATCAACTTTTTTTAGTCCTGTGACACACTAGATGCGTGGCGTGAGCGTCTCAGAAGCCTGGCGTGACCGTTTTTAAATCGGCTCCCATGTTAACAGGTTAGAGCTTGCACACTGCCTGCGTGAGACGAGCCGCACGGAAAACGCGTGCATGCTAGGAATTGAATCGACGCCTATTTTTCACGAGACACGCAAGCGTGTTGGAAGCGTTTCCAGGCAAAATAGAATAGTAAAAGATGTTTATATGTAATTTTGTACACGAATACATATTAATGAATGCCATTTTGATGTTTGAAAGCTAATCATCATTTATTTGAACGTATTTTCAAATTGAATTTCATTAAACCAACATCTACACGTTACGGGGTTTACATGTCCACTGTAGAAAACATCAGGACTTAAATCATGTTTATAATGCATTTTTGGAGAAACAACAAGTGAATATTGAAATAAATTATACATTAATATTCCTATTAAGTATGAGATATTATTACTAAAATGTTGCAAATGAATACTCCAATTAACTACTTTTTTCCATAAAATCTTCCTCCAAGAAAATGCTTAGGCTATATCCAATGAAAAGATACATTGCATTGAATGGGAATATTAATTTATGTCCATCTTAAACACATATTGCATAAAGTAAACTCGTGCATCAATTGATTACGTTACATCTTTAATAACATATCTGAGAATCATCTTAATACGAATTGTGGTTCGTATTAAACCCCAAAATGTATTGGTGACTGAATTATTTTTGTTTTTTATGCTCTTAACAATGTGATTAAAAATGGAAAAAAATATGACACACTACAATAACAACGTAGTCTAGTGTGTCATCTGAGTGACGGTCCAACATCAGGTAATAAAGCTACAAAACATTTGGAAATGTTATTTAAATAAACAGACAGCCTACTTACTCATTTTTTCGGATTTTGGAAGGTGTAGGTTATGTGAAAAAAGTTTAAACTTGTCGTGAATACAAGACCCTTGTCTGTCGGCGGCCTCCCTCTACGTCACCTATAGCAGCAGCAGCGCGCCAGCGCCGCGTCAGGCATGGTGCTGGTGTGCAAAGATACAGAAAACACGACGCAGCCGCCACAGAGCTGACACGCAACAGAAACGCCACGCTCACGCCACTCAAACATGTGGCGCGCGTTATACTCGCGCGATACAACGAATCGATAATGATATTCGTTGCCAACGTTTTTAATAATCGATTTTTATCGATTTTATCGATTCGTTGTTGCAGCCCTAATATTTACTGTATAACTGTAATTTATTTTGCCAGATTATGGTGATCCTGGGGTCGTGATGAGGGGGACCTCGAATATTGTTGCCAAGGGTACAGTGAAGTGTTAATCTGGCCCTGCCTGCAGGGCAACCACCTAATAGTGCATTACAGTAATCTAGTCTTGATGTCATAAAGGCATGAATTAGCTTCTCTGCATCTGTTGGTGACAGCATATGACATAGTTTAGATATATTTTTAAGATGGTAAAAAGCAATTTTACAGGTGTTGGTGACCTGGTTCTCAAATGACAGAGTACTATTGAATAAAACGCCAATATTCTTTGCTAAAGATGAGGGTTTTGTGGAACATCCATCAATAGTTAAGCAGTATTCTTGGTTTGGCGGTTTTCGGTCCAATAAGCAACACTTCAGTTTTGTCCGAGTTCCGTAATAAACAATTGTAACTCATCCAGTTTTTTATATCGACTATGCATTCCAGTATTCGATGGAATTGCTGTTTCATGAAGCTTCGAGGAAATATAAAGTTGCGTATCATCAGCATAACAGTGAAAGCTAACTCTGTGTCGCTTTATTATACAGTGGGTACGGAAAGTATCCAGACACGTTTTCACACCTGGAATTGGGGATCCTCTGCCATTCCGCCTTGCAGATCCTCTCCAGTTCTGTCAGGTTGGATGGTAAACGTTGGTGGACAGCCATTTTCAGGTCTCTCAAGAGATGCTCAATTGGGTTAAAGTCAGGGCTCTGGGTGGGCCATTCAAGAAAAGTCACATAGTTGTTGTGAAGCCACTCCTTCGTTATTTTAGCTGTGTGCTTATCCACTATCTAGGAGTCCTTCAGGTGCTTTTAGCAAACTCCATGCAGGCTTTCATGTGTCTTGCACTTAGGAGCGGCTTCTGTCGGCAGGGTATATGCAGGAATCATAGAGATGAATATACTACCTTTTACTAACTTTTTTACCACCACCAAAATATTTTTTACTACCAACACGACATCAAGCAGCAGCCCTTTTTTGGGGGGGTATGCAAAGCACCACTTACTACTTACTATAAGGGTGTGTTCACACCAGGGGTCTCCAGCCTTTTTGTAAGCGAGGGCTACCAAAATATCCAAAATCCTCTAGAGGGCTACTTGTTGATAACATACTTTCAAATTTTAAACATGCGATGCCTTATTTTTACGCTCACAGAAACCAAATTCAGTTTTCTTTCAGATATTTATGCCCTTGAATATATTAAAGCTTATAACCCTTGCTAATAATAAACTTTCATGACGATGTAGCACTTGGCTGATCGGTAAAGTCACAGATTTGTCAACTGTCTTGAGCATTATTGGTGAGCACTGTGTTTAGCGGGCACCTTACAGAGTTCATGTGGGCTACCAGGTGGCCACGGGCACCACGTTGGAGACCACTGGTTCACACCAAGTGCGAATGAAGCGTTAAGCACAAGTGATTTACATGTTAAGTCAATGCAAAGACACGATGACCTACTTGCTGTGCGATTCGCGCGAGGTGAAAAATCTGAACTTTTTAGTTCAGCGTTAACCAATCAGGAGCTTGCTCTAGTAGGGCTCACAGGCAGAAGCGGCAGAAGCCCCTCCCATGACGCGAATCGCGTCTAATGACGCGAATTTCACGCACGAATGATGTGAGTAAACTTAAAATGTTCAAGCGTTCAACACGCAAATAGTGCGATTTACCACGTTTGGTGTGAACACTCTATTATCACACTGTCACACCCATCATACATATTCATATTACAGTAGTTTCAGTTGTCTTTACCGTAACCCTAGCCCTTGATTTATCCTAACCATTTATAAACAGCTTCTAAAAATGTGGAGCAATGCCGAATCCAAGTATGTACGCCGTTTTATCCTTGCCACACGCAAAACTTTTGGCTATATCAGAGTCAGTGAAGATGTTTTGGAACAATTCCCCAATGCCCTGATTCGAATTATATGAATGATGGTTCAGGCACCAGAGAACCTCAGCCGTGAGTTAAGGTCTGCTGTCTGGCTATCGCTGTTGTGGTGGTGCTGGTGGCACTGGTTTGCTGCTGAGGTGGTGCGATGACAGCTGACCTTGAGTTGGCATGATTTGCCACGACCTGTGTAGTGCTGCTAACATCGCAAAACAACGAAATAGGGAGCTACTCACCCCTCACGCGAAGCCACCGCTGCTGAATGTTTGATACACTTCATAGCGGTAATGCCGCTCCAGGTAACATTTAGTTTTTTTGAAGACGGTGCAAAATGCTTCCCGGTCATTCCCCCTGACGGGCTTAAGCCAGTCTTTAAATGACGGGTCGTCAACCCAAGTTCGCAAAACTTACATTTCCCTATTTCAGACTGTAAATTTGGTAGACAATAGAAGCAAGTGGCTAATATCAACTGAGACAAAAGCCGGAAAATGTTGTTGGCGTCGCTGAAAGCCTATCAACCACGAAACTCTACACAGTTTATTTCTACGTCATTGCTATCAACTCCGACTCACTCAGGGTCCTGTTAGCACCGTATATTTTTTTAAACTAGGCTAGATGAAGATAAAACATGGAGACACAAATATTAAGCAAAATATGGAAACTCATATATTGGGGTGGTGATGAAAAATGTACTACCAAGTCAAATTGCGTTTGTTACCTTTTACTACCTTTAAAGGGCCATAATTGTGGTAGATTATTTTTACTACCTTTTACTACCGCGCGGACACCCTGGGACCCGTTTCAGAAAGCAGGGTAAGTGCAAACTCAGAGTAAGTTAACCCCAGAAAACGGGATACTCTGGGTTTTCAGTTTCAGAACGCGAGGTATATCAAACCCGTGACCGCGGGGTAAGTCAAGCCTGTTTCAGAAATCAAGGTATCTTATACTTAGAGTGAGTAACCATAGTAACCTACTCTGTGAACCTAACCTGGTCAGGAGCAGGTTTTATTTCACTAACCCGAGGTTTGTTTCAATCTCCGCCCCTTTTAGAAGCGCGAGTGGTGTTGAAATTGCCTTCGCCGTTAGTTTTTTCATTCGTTTTCCTTAATCGCGCACAAGTTCGTAACACAGACATTAAATGTCCGTTTATTCAGGAACCCGTAGACGAGGAAGCTGCATTCATTCAGAGAGAGTTACATTTACGTCGGGAGAGAATATATGGTGAAGCCACGTTTGGATGTTTTATCATATCCGGAGGATTCTTTATTTGAGCGGCACAGTTTTTCTTTACAGTCCATTAAATATATTCATAATCTGCTTCATCCTTACATCACAAACCTCACTCGTCGTGGCTGCGCTCTTACATCTGAGCAGATTCTCTGTATGGCTTTACGTTTCTTTACTAATGGAAGCTTTCTTTATAACACCGGGGATGCAGAACACGTTAGCAAGGCAACTGTATGCAGAGTAAGAAAAGTGTGCATCGCTCTCAAGCACTTTATATACATGTGTGTTAAGTTTCCTGTGAGAACCATCAAAGAGGAGTTTCATAAGATTGCAGGTGATGGTGAACGTCTTTCTGAATAAGCTGATCAAATAAATGTGCTCTTGCTGCAAACTCTAATAATTCAAATACCCTTTAAGATTTCCCAATGTGATTGGGTGCACATTTAAAAGGTCCCACTCGCCCCGTTCTGTTCTGGCTTCGAACTGCCGTCGGTCAGAACGAGGGACCGGCGCTCTAACCACGAGCCTAACGAGCGCAGTCCCTATTGCATCTGTCGCTAGAGCATCTCTAGCTGGCCTCCATTAGACATAGCTGGAGCAGGGGCAAGCATGGCCAGTTTTTTGTCTTCTACAGCCACAGTGCTCGGTTCTCATATACTCAAAACTTTCAAGGCCAGTTTATTAAATATATCAAACATTTCCCAGTCAGGCATCCTACTACCAAGAGCATTTAAACTCATCGGACTGAATGATGTTTTTATATTTTATTCTCAGCTGCTGCCATGTTCTTTTTATTGCAGAAGGATTGCACCTACATGACAAAAAATCGTAGGCATATATGTTTATATATACATATATATATATATAGTGCCTCCAATTCGACTGGCGAGAAATAAACGGAGCGCTTTTTGTCACGTGGCGTTGCCATGGTGAATCGTGTTATCTTCGCTCAATTGATGATGGCTTTTTAAAGCCGCGGTGAACACGAGTAACCTCGGGTGAACTTACTCAGAGTGGATTGAACTGATTGAAACCAGCTGTTCTGAAACAGAAAACTCAGAGTAGCGGTTATCTGAGTAAATCAACTCAGAGTTCATATTTTAACTCAGTGTTGCTTGAACCTCCTTATTGAAACGGGTCCCTGGTCGGGCCACTCTGCCATAAAGCCTTTATGATTGACTTTCTACAACTTTCTCCCATCTCCCAACTGCAACACTGGAGCTCAGCCAGCTTCTTTACCTCTCTCACCAAGGCTCTTAGGACCATGTGATATTTCAGTTTTTTTTTTTATAAATCTGCAAAAATTTCAACAATTCTGTGTTTTTCTGTCAATATGGGGTGCTGTGTGTACATTAATGAGAAAAAATGAACTTACATGATTTTAGCCAATGGCTGCAATATAACAAAGAGTGAAAAATGTAAGCGGGTCTGAATACTTTCCGTACCCACTGTATCTCCTAGAGGTAGCATGTATAATGCGAAGAGCATAGGCCCTAAGACTGAGCCCTGTGGTACACCGTACTGGACCTGCGATTTGCGTGACTCCTCATTGTTTATTGGTGAAAACGGTCGGCTACATAAGATTTAAGCCATTTCAAAGCCATTCCCTTAATACGACATAATTTTTGAGTCTATGTCCATGCAGCACTAAGATCTAGCAGCACCAATAAGGAGATAAAACCTCGATCAGACGCCATAAGCAGATCAGTCTCTTTACTGTGATGTGCTCTAAATCCAGACTGGAAATCTTCATTGATGTCATTCCTTTGGAGGAAGGGACTACATTTTACAGAACATTAGATATGAAAGGTAGATTTTAAATAGGTATGTAGTAGGGATGCACAGATACCACTTTTTAAGGATCGAGTACGAGTACCGATACTTTTTCCCTGGTACTCGCCGATACAGATATCGACACCTGTTCTTCTGTTTTTTTTTGTTTGTGGCAATTTTCTAAGAACAACACAATGAGACTAATGAACATATCAGCATCTTTATTTTTAACAACTTCAACTCAAATTATGAAAAAGTAAATCAATCTTATATACTTTTCAAAAAATTTCAAAGCCCAAAATTCACAATGTCTAATAACCTCCAAAGGGCAAAACCAAGGTCATAGCATGCAGATTGCCATGCATGGGTCGTCATCATTGATTTTGAAATATTTCCACACTGCTAAGCGCGAATGAAGCGTTAAGAGAGAGTGATTTACATGTTAAGTCAATGCAAAGACGCGATAGAACTACTTGTGGTGCGATTCACGCGAATTGAGTGTTCGCGTTATTCGCACGAAAATTCGTAGAAAATTCACTGCGTTAACCAATCAGGAGCTTGCTCTATTAGTGATGTGATTATGACATAGCGAGCGGAGGCAGAAATCTGAAACAACAATGAAGGACTGCGCCTCTGAAGGATCTGATGGACCCAGACACGGCGCCGAACGAGTCTACGTCTATCTTCAGCCTTCCATAGCACATAATGCGCAGCTACCTGCTCAACAAAATCCATGTCCGCCATTTTGCAACAGGACTGGAGACGCCTGCCAGAAGCCCCTCCCATGACGCGAATTTCACGCGCAAATGAAGCGAATAAACTCAATGTTCAAGTGTCCAACTACACACGAATAGCACGATTTAGGTGTGAACACTATGACATTGTGTCTGCTACGGCAGGTGTCTCTGTGTGCACTGGAACGTTCTGTCAATTACGTCACGTGACGTATCGGTCTTTAGTATCGGTGCATCCCTAGTATGTAGTTAACTAGTTCTCCAGGGTCGAGATGGGATTTTTTGACAAGGGGCCTTACAACAGCCACCTTAAATGCTTTAGGCACATGTAATAGTGTCAGAGATGAGTTAATAATGCTAAGAAGAGGATCTACAATTTCTGGGAGCATCTCATTCAGTAGATTTGTAGGAATAGGGTCTAGCATGCATGTAGTTGATTTAGATGATCTAATGATTTTAGATAGTTCATCGTGATCCATGGTAGAAAATAATCGCAATTTCTCGAGGGCGCTGTTGCTAGTTGTTTGTTCAATGGGTTACACTTCTGGTTGCATAGTTATAATTTTTTCTCTAATATCTTGGATTTTATTTGTGAAATAGTTCATAAATTCATCCCTGCTATGCTGGTATACAGAACAGACGTTGCTGGCGATTTATTTTTGGATAATTTGGTTTATTTTAGCACTAGCATTAGTGTTAGCCGCTGTCCTGTGTTCAAACTGGGCATATTCAGCTGTGTGATGCGTTTTTAAATGTCTCAGTAGGTTTGTTGTGCCGAATGTTTTGTGGTGGGTTATTTTGGATTTACAGGTTATATTGGACTTACAGATATTACAAATTGCGAGCTTTGTGTCTTCAACACTCACAGCGAAGAACTTCCACAACAGTTACATGTTTTCACATGACTGTACGCTTGGCTGTGATGTTAAGGTATGCACCACTGGGGAAAAAAGTAACAGCTTGGATCACCGGCCAGTCAATCGGTGCATCTCTACAAATAACAAACCAACATAAAATAAATACAGCCAGCAACAAAACTGCTCTTATGATTGTCTTTCAGGATTGTGTTATATTGTTCTGATTATGCTTCACACATCTGAACTGGAGATATTTTAAACAAAACATTATGATTGCAGTTTGTAGCGCAGACAAAACCGAACCTGTCATTATTGTAAAAACACGTCAAGAGTTTGTGGCGCTTATCACTAAGTACGCTAAAAGAGAAGCTGCGCTACAAGACCTTTTTATCAAGTTGCCCAACATTTCATGTTTTCAGGTTATTTTAAACTGTTTAAAGGTGAGAATACTTTTTTGGTATGTTTATCAATTGCCTCTTTCTATAACTTCTTCAAGCCATGTGTAGATTTCAAGCAAAAATCTTTCTATAGACCTTTATGAATTATATCATTTGTTTTGCTTTAGAAATATTTCATATGTATATATTCAGTATTTATTCAAGTTACTTGAATGCATTAATACTTTTCAGGACGTTGAACTTTTGCATTTGATGATAAACTTACTCTCTTCCTCACTATAGTAACTATAGGTTAACCATGAAATATGTAATAACTTTGAAGCAAACTTTACATCAATAAAAAATTTTTGTCAGAACCTCTAGTAAGTAATGTATTTCTTCTAGTTGTCATTCAGAAACGTGAGAGAATCGCAATTTTTATTTGAAACAAAAGAATCTGGCAAAAGAAATAAAATGGTCAAAAAGAAATTTGTTCCGCCTTGGTTTCCGCCAAAACTAAACCTTTTTTTATACTTCTCATAACAACATATCATTGAGTTTTCTGTGTCTTATATTGATTTATTAGTCGCGGCCTGCCACAATATCAACGCTGACTGGCAAGAAATCACATTTACATTTTTATTTACCTTTTTAAAACAGCTTAATTCATTGTAGAGTTGTAACTGTTCAGCGCCCCTCTCTCCCTTTCATATTACGTCTCAACTGTGCCACTCTCTTATATGACAGCTAGGGCTGCTCGATTACGACGATGACACAAATCATAATCCTGATTATTTCTGCCAATATTGAGATTCCGATTATTTAACACGATTACTCATTAAGCTTTAAAACAACTTAAATAAAAACAATAAACTTTTAAACTGTGAATTTAACGGAGAAATAAATGTAAAGAAATTGCCCTGCTGAACCACTGTAAAGAAAAGGGTGCGCTGTGGATTTATACCACAAGAAAAGAGAAGATCCTTGCTAAATGGAATGTGGCACAATAATAGTTTACCTCGATTATTTTGTTTTTGTAAGTGATGAAGGCCAAAATTTACGATAAATTTTCGATTGATTGCACAGCCCTAATGACAGTGAATTAAAAGGTGGCGGTGTGTTTTCCATATGCGTTCCTCTGTGTACTTGCCTTTCCTCGTAAACATCAACAATCACATATGTTATTGTCAGCGAAGATGGGTGATTGAGTTTATCCTGACTTAATGAAAGGTTATCAGTGTTTCCCACACGCCCTTTCTCTATGTGCTTGGTGTGAGTCTGTGTGCTAGCTCTCGCCCTCCCCATGGTGCAGTGTATGCGCACATGTTTTGTAGTTGTAACTGTGTTATAGCAACAGTGTATTCTATTAAAAGAAATTGAGGCAAATTGTCTGCATTATATGGAATCTACAATAGGTACTTAACCAGAATGATCCTTCCGCCGTAGCCATCTCCAGTACTTCTTTAATGCGTTGACTCTTGTTTACTGCTGAGTGTAAGTCTATTCAGAGCTCTTCACTCAGCGCGAGTTGACGCGACAAGCTGATTGCCTCATTCAGCAGAAGGGCAAGAATTAAGAGGTTTAGGCGAAAAGACAAACCTATTTTGTCTACAAAATCAAAGTTACAAGAACTGAAATCCACTTTATTCGGTTTGAATCATTTTCAACTTTAGAAAGTGTAGGGACAGTTGTCGATTTTTTTATTGCTGGGTTGCATAGTGGATACTGATCTACATGTTTGAATTGCTCAAACGTGACCTTTTCAACGTAATTCCGTAATACGTGAAGTTGTGAACGCGCGTCGCAGAACAGAGCAAGGTGAACATTTGTGTTTATAAAGCAGACAATTTTAATTTTTTAGAGAATTACAGATCGCTTCGCTAGATAAGACCCTTATTCATTGTCTGGTATCGTTTAAAGCTCTTTGAAGCTGCACTGAAGCTCTAATTTTGACCTTCAATCGTTTGGAGTCCACAATATGGAGAATAATCCCCCAATGTTTTCATCAAAAACCTTAAGCCGTTTTAGCAGCTTAATAAAACGGACATATTTTACATGCAGTTTAACTGAACATCGAAAAGAAAACGTCCAACGACTGCGTCTGACGTTGCTGATCAGTCAGACACACTAGGGTGTTTAGGGTTCCCCAGGTGAACACATGGGTGTGGCAAATCACAGGTTACAGGAGGAAAGGTACACAACTACAACAACAACATATACAAGTAACCGACAAAGATTCTGCAGCATCTCTTATATGTGTTGTATGTATGTAGAGAACTGCACACCTAAACAGCGTTTACAGGCATAACACAGACGCACTGGACCTGATGACCAGAAAAACGCTGTCTATGTAGGGTGCTCACCAGAGTTTGAAATACAGCCTTTAGACAGAATAACTAGTAAAGAGTCAAATAAAGGGGTCAGCGCACCTCTCTTCTCTCTGCTCTTTCGCGGAATGTGAAAGGTTCGTGTTGGCTCTTCGGCTGGTTTTGCAGCCTGTCTTTCTTCATCAGGACCGCCCGCGCATCCAACCTCTTCCTCGCCGCCGCCATTTTGGCTCCATTGAAGCACAGACGTATTGCCTTTATCGCCCAGATTCTCTCCTCGATGCTCCATTGCTAGTTTATTTAAGAGCTCCAAACACAGGTGTACGTGGATTCTCCCCGCAGCGGTGTCAACCGCAGGCAGCGCAGTGCTGATATCTCGTGCACGCGCTTACCCACACATATACACAAACATACTCACGCTCGCCATGTGTGAGCGGATGACCGCAGCGCCTCCAACGGGCGCCATGAGCACTGCAGTGTGTCAGCGCCTGCCTTATGATGGTTTCAATGCTGAACTGGATGATGTCTGTTCACTTCACAATAAAACTATCATGCATCTCCTTTTTAGTTTTAGTTTCCACAGTTCACGCTCAGTTTTAATTAAAGGGCGTTTTCATAAGTTTTGGTTTCAACATTTCCTTATTATAAAGGTTTACAAGTGCTCTCAATATACTTATTAGTTATTTATTTTACTTTCAGTCTACGTTTTCTATGACATACTTCAGAAATATAGTTAGGCCCATATGTATAATACTAAGACAAAAAAAAACATGGTTACTATATTATAATAAAATATAATAGGCCTATTGTGTTGACACCATCTGTGTGCTAGTTTGTTAATTTCTTTAAAAATTAAACTATTATATAACTGTGAATGCTTTATGTTGAGTCCTTTTGGTACATATGAGGTAACTTCTACATTAAAGTCCCCGTGAACCGGAAGACACATTTCCTAGTGAAACGGAAATTCAAATGAGAAAATTAGTGGGCGTGGCTTGTGTTGTTCACTCCAAATTGATTGGATGCGTAAAAACAGCTGTTGCATTGATTTTGACATGAAACTGGCAGCAGACTTACAGTTGAGGGGGAGGAGTTTACAGATACTCCGACCAAGCCGTCTAGTTTACGTATTGAAAACCTTAAAATAAATTCTGAATTTGTCTTTCTTTTTCGATCTGATAAGAATCAAAACAGCAATTAAATTAAATTTTAACGGTCGCAAGAAGGCTCTTATACTGGCTGCTTATCTATGAACAGGTGTTGTAACAAACTTGACAAAGTTCTAATTTTGATTACAAGTTGAAGTTGTGGATTTATTTTGACTATTTGTGATGAGGGAAACTGTGCAAAGATGCCAAATTACACTAACACACAAATCTGACCATCCCATTAGGAAAAGACAAAGTGGGAGATTTTCTAAAATGATAAACATAAAATTTAAAATGAAAAGGCCAGGGTCTTATTTTTTTCAAGGACATTTTTTATTTTGTATGCTTATGCAAACCAATGTAAGAATATGTATGCATTTAATTCCATTTACACAAGTATGAGGCTGTTAGTGCCATATACCGAGTTTTGATTCATCTCTTTCATGTAGCAGAACAGTGGCCAATGTAAGTTTTGGTAGAGGTAAAGGAACAAATTGTCTTGTAGAATGAATAATGTCTTGTATTATTATGAAGGTAAGATGTGCTTGGCCTTGGAACTGTGTATATGAGTAAATAATAATGATGATTGGTGGAAAAATGTATAAGAAAAGAGAGCAAAGAACAGTGTTCCACTCTTTTTTAAGCAAAATCTTGGTCTCATCTCTCAGAAACAGTCCCCATAACAGTTTCCATAACAGCCCCTGCTATTAGACCTTTGCCAGGCAGTACTAGTAGCAATGTTCTGTCTGAAAGCATCAACACAACTTGCAGTGGGACTTTTGTCTGACATTGAAGTGTGGGTGTGTCCATCAACACTCTAATTGTCACAGTCTCGTTTTGTCCCCATGCCCTCGTTTTGTCCTACGCTCCGTCACCTGTCCCTTTGTCTGCGATCACCCTCACCTGCCAGCAATCACACACAGGACTTCATTTGTACTCACCCAGTTTTCTTGTTCTCAGTAGAGTCTTAAATGTAAATGTTATCGGCTATGGTATTCACCGGTGGTGTAACTTGTGTTTTTGGTCTTGGATTATTAAAGTTGATTGTTTTGCATCTCCTTGTCTGTGTCTGTGAGCGTGCATGGCGTGTGTGTCAGACAGATAGACGATGTTCTAGGCTCAGCCCTTCATTTATGTATGATCTGCATTGTTGGATTTATCTATGTAGCTTTTTTCAACCACTTAACATTGTCGATTTAAGTCCAACTTTTGCAGGTGGCAAAAGTAGCCAAATCTTGTACTGCTGAATTAAATGAAACCACTTTTATGAATAAATACGAAATATTTATTGCATAACTTTGTTAAAAAATATAAAAATATTCAAATTCATTAGGCATTGACACAGTCTTCCTTGCTAACTTTAAACAGTCAGTGTTGGTCAGCATATATTTGAGGTCTGTGTTTTTCAGCTTTGTTTTTAATGTCTGAAAAAATTAGTCAAATTTCCTAAAAAACCAAACGGTGACACAGCAACTGCCAGTTCATTTATCATTGTTCTCTACCCTCATGGAGTATAATTATCCATATGCACACATTCACATCATTATGGGAACAGGGGTCTTGCCAAGAGGTTGTCTCACTGTCAGGGGAGCACCAGACAAAAAGACATTCGAGATAAACACTTTCTTTAGGGAATATCTAGAGCCTTATGTCAGATGTGTTATTGCAATGTTAACTATGAAAATCCCACTCATAGATCTTAGCCCTTCTGTTCTTAAAAGATCTTTGCTGTTTGTTAATAGTGGGACTTTAAACTTCAGTAAGCAACAAGAAATTACCCTTCCAACAGCAATTCAGCCTAATTAAATGAAAACGGCATCAAAATATTTAAAATGCTCCTAGAAAAGGGAATGGCAATTTTCATTTAAATAGAAGGGGAGGAGAAAAAAAGCTTGAAACAAGAATAATGTTACTTACTGTTGGATATTGGTTTTCATGTAACACAGTGTTTTTACATACTGTTCAATTCCCTGAGGTCCTAATTATAAACATCTCAGTTAGGATAGACAGAGAGACGCTCCAGAGGAACACTAGCGGGACTCAGCAGTCCCTGCTCATTATTTTCCATGTTTAAAGATAATAAACATGTTAAATGTAACTCAACTATCTCAAACATTTTACCTTTTCAAAATCCATGTCTACTTTCAATGCATGGAGAAGAACATGTTTTAAGAATAATTTCAAGTTTATTGAAATTGCAGTTCCTTAGTTGAGTCTCTGCCTGCAAATTTCCAACATACTGTTTCAAATAAAACTCAAATCATTATTTTATGTAATCATTGTTTCATGCTTACAATATGCATTGTTAAAGCTTAACAGAAATATAAAAAGTGAAAGTGCAAAAAGTGCAAAGCATTTAATCTTTAAATTGTGCAGTTGCAATTTTTTTAATACATTGGGAAAACTCAAACAGTCTTAAGCTATATGCAGGCAGAGTTGTATATGTTACAGTGTTTCCCACATTACTGCAGAGCAATCAGGGGTGAGGTGCCTTGCTCAAGGGCACTTCAGTCATGACCTGCTGGCACTGAGATTAGAACCGACAACCTTCTGATCACAAGCCCAACGCTCTAACCTTTAGGCCATTACTCTTATTGTAGTCTATTTGGCAGACTCTTTTATCGAATGGAACTAACATTGAATTGTATTAAACATTTGTTTCCGACTCTGCACAATCCCCTGTGCTCGATGCCATGACCTTGGTGTTGCTGGCGCCATGCTCTAACCACTGAGCCACAGGTACTTCTATGTGGAGCATTTTCTCTTCATGATTCCAGAACATAAAATTCCAGAACATAAAATCAATGTTAATTCCCATTTTAATAAACACCGTAAAATCAATCCAACTGCAGCAAAAACAGACAATCAGGTGAAAAAACAAGCTTTAAATAAACATCTTTCAACATTTCAAATTTGGGAAATAAATAAAATGAAAAAATAATAAACCAAATACTGTTTGGATGGTTTTACAAGCTGGACCTTACAAATCTGACAATGTAAAACAAGGGCTTGTGGCTAAACACGATTCAAATCACAAAATACATTTTTACAATGTTTGCTATGCAATATACCTCCGCTGGAACACAATATAAGACCTGAGCATTGATTACTGATCGAACACCAAAATACAAATCTAGGGGTGTAAGGCATACAGTGTTAAAAGGTTCTGTCATGGAAAACAGCAACGGTCTCTATTCATAATAAAGTGATTGTGCATAAATTCTGTGCAGTGCTGAAATTCTGTGAACACTTCCAACTCAGCATAACATTGTTGTGAAAACATTTCTTCACAGTCTTCTTGGACAATTGGTTATTAATTGAATATTGAATCCACATTCCATTTTTTTCATGTGCAGATAGCAGTGCATGTGAAGAGTTGAAATAAGATTAAAGTGGCTGACCCCAAAGTTCAGTGTGTGGAATGACTTAGCTCATCCTCAATTATCCATCAAACATGTCAGTTTCTTGAAGATTCAATATACAACATAATATCACTGCGAGTGAACACAAGAAAATAATATTAGCTGAGAAACGTTGAGAAACTAAATTAAGGTTAGTCAAAAGAAGTGCTTTCTGTACATGTCTCCATAAAACAATACTTAACAGGATCGCTGTTTAAGAGGAGATCATTACAAACATTAGCTGCAAGTGTACAGTGTGCTGTTCACACTTCTGCAGGGGTGACGTTCACACACGAGAGGTCCATCTTTGGACATTCAGTGTCCATATCGAATCCAGTCTCAACCGTGTCCATCGTATTGCAGCCTGAGCAGTCACTGCGCTGCATGCTTCGCCCCACTCCGTCCACCGGCCCTGACAGAAGTCGGACATCGCAGGCTGTTCCAGAGTCGGAACCCACAGCTTCTTTGGCCTGTCGGATACAGTTGAGCCACTGCTGTTTGTTAAAGGCATCGCTGGCTTGAAAGGAGTGAGTCTGAAGTTGACCTCCACTGCGAAACATCACCTGGAAAAAGTTCTTGGCTAAAAAAGATAGAGAAATTGGTTTGATTTTCCAATACAATAACATGGAACAATAAAGTGGGAAAAACAACTATTATTATAAAACATTATGGTGGTTAAACGCATTACATAGAAGTCCAAATAATGTACTTGGGGTTTGAATATTAATTTGGACTATTTTCTCAGCAAATATAATAAAATATATAATAAACTTGATTAATAAAGACTTTAAATTTATAAATACGGCATACAGTAATTAATTTGATATAGATATACTGTGTATCATTTTATTTAGTTATACCTTTTTTAATTAATTCAAGTTCTGACTTTAGTGTAAGTGAACAATACACCTAAACATACTAGAAATACTCTGATCTCTTCAGCTATTATGTAACATAGGTAAATTATTTATGTTACATTTGGGGGAGG
Source organism: Barbatula barbatula (assembly GCF_947034865.1). Lineage (NCBI taxonomy): Eukaryota > Metazoa > Chordata > Actinopteri > Cypriniformes > Nemacheilidae > Barbatula > Barbatula barbatula. The sequence goes on along the minus strand of NC_136776.1, from coordinate 9,118,334 downwards.
AGGAGGAAGAGGACGTGTCGAAGGAAAAGGAGGAGGAAGTGGACATGTTGAAGGAAAAGGCAGAGGAAGAGGACGTGGAGAGGAGTAGGAGGAAGAAGGGCAAGGAGACAAGTAGTCTTTGATGAAATTCAAGCCACTTTAGTTGACCATGTCCTTGTCCATGGTATGACTTCTAACTTCTTTCTTCCTGCATAAAGAAAGCGGCACGAAAAATGGAGCGCAACTTTAAGAAAACTAAATTAGAGGTATTTCGAACTGCCTGGAAGGATAGTATTAAAAAATACAGGAAAGCCCTAAAAACGTCTAGATCTGCCTACCTTTCATCACTAATAGAAGAAAACCAGCATAACCCTAGGTTTTTATTTGATACAGTGGCTAAATTAACCAAAAATAAATCGTCAGCGACTTCTGATTCTGTATACCAGCATAGCAGTGATGATTTTATGAACTATTTCACAAATAAAATCCAAGATATTAGAGAAAAAATTATAACTATGCAACCAGAAGTGAATCCCGCTGAACAAACGACTAACTACAGCGCCTCTAAGGAGAAATTTCGTTTATTTTCTACTATAGATTTTTTTTTTTTTTTTTTTTTTTTATTTTTTTTATTCATTTGGCAGACGCTTTTATCCAAAGCGACTTACAAGTAGTTTTTTTACAGTGACACATTACTGCAGAGCAATCAGGGGTAAGGTGCCTTGCTCAAGGGCACTTCAGTCATCACCTGCTGGCACAGAGATTTGAACCTTCTGATCACAAGCCCAACGCCCTAACCCCCAGGCCACAACTGACCTGGGTCACGACCAAAAGATCACGATGAACTCTCTAAAATCATTAGATCATCTAAATCAACTTCATGCATGTTAGACCCTATACCTACAAATCTACTGAAAGAGATGCTCCCAGAAATTATAGATCCTCTACTTAGCATTATTAACTCATCTCTGACATTAGGACATGTGCCTAAAGCATATAAGGTGGCTGTTATAAGGCCCCTTGTCAAAAACCCCATCTGGACCCTGGAGAACTAGTTAACTACAGACCTATTTCGAATCTACCTTTCTTATCTAAAGTTCTGGAAAAAGTAGTTTCAATTCAAATATGCTCCTTCCTCCAAAGGAATGAGATTAATGAAGATTTCCAGTCTGGATTTAGAGCACATCACAGTACAGAGACTGCTCTGATTAGAGTTACAAATGATCTGCTTATGGCGTCCGACCAAGGTTGTATCTCCTTATTGGTGCTGCTAGATCTTAGTGCTGCATTCGACACCATTGACCACAGCATGCTCCTACATAGACTCGAAAATGATGTCGGTATTAAGGAAATAGCTTTGAAATGGCTTAGATCTTATTTATGCGACCCTTTTCAATATGTAGCAATAAACAATGAGGTATCACGCAAATCGCAAGTCCAGTACGGTGTACCACAGGGCTCAGTCTTAGGGCCTATGCTCTTCGCATTATACATGCTACCTTTAGGAGATATAATAAAGCGACACGGAGTAAGCTTTCACTGTTATACTGATGATACGCAACTTTATATTTCCTCGAAGCCTCATGAAACACAGCAATTCCATCGAATAGTGGAATGCATAGTTGATATAAAAAAGTGGATGAGTAGCAATTTTTTATTACTGAACTCGGACAAAACTGAAGTGTTACTTATCGGACCGAAAACCGTCCTACGTAACAACCAAGAATACTGCTTAACTATTGATGGATCTTCCATAAAACCCTCATCTTTAGCTAAGAATCTTGGCTTGGCTTTATATTCGATAGTACAAGGTTACCAACACCTGTAAAATTGCGTTTTTCCATCTTAAAAATATTTCTAAACTACGTCATATGCTGTCACCATCAGATGCAGAGAAGCTTATACATGCATTTATGACATCAAGACTAGATTACTGTAATGCACTATTAGGTGGTTGCCCTGCAGGCCTATTACAAAAACTCCAACTGGTCCAAAATGCGGCAGCTCAAGTTCTTACACGTACAAAAAAGTATGAGCATATTAGCCCGGTTCTGTCAACCTTGCACTGGTTACCTGTAAAGCATTGCATAAATCTTGCTTATTACCTATAAAGCCTTGCATGGTTTAGCTCCTCACTACTTGAGAGAACTTCTCACGTATTACAGTCCATCACGTGCACTACGCTCTCAGGTGTCAGGTCAGTTGGTAATACCTAGAATTTCAAAATCAAGTGCAGGCGGCAGATCCTTTTCCTTTCTAGCGCCTAAACTTTGGAACAGTCTTCCCTGCACTGTCCGGGAGGCAGACACACTCTGTCAGTTTAAATCTAGACTAAAGACGCATCTTTTTAATCTTGCATAGACTAGACTATCATAATATATATATTTCAAAGATCTAGGCTGCACTAGTTAGATCAACCGGAACCAGGGACACTTCCAATAACAACTGATGCATTTGTTGCATCAAAGAGTGCAGAACAGTACTCTACTCTCAGCCAGTCTTGTCTCATTGTTCCAAGGTTACCAGAGCGGGCAGGATGCAGTCCAAGGTAACCGGAGCGGGCAGGGCGCAATCCATTCCCAGACCTGACAAATGCTGGACGAAGGACGTGGCGACTCTACAAAACTTCAGTCGTTATTAGATTATTAATGATAATTTTAAATCTAACTTTTTTATTTTGCCTTGTTGTGCAAGCACTGTTGAGCTTGTGCAGAGCCAGCAGTTTTTGCCAGAGGGGAACTGGAATCCCCTGGTTAGGCCTGGTTTCCCTCTGAGGTTTTTTTTTCTCCTCCAATGGAGTTTTGGGTTCCTCGCCACCGTTTGCATACTGTTTTGCACTGTTTGCCTGGCCGGGGGGGCTGCTAGAATTTGATAGTCTTATTTAATTAACACTGCAAATAGGAATTTATTGTGTGTCTGATATTTGACCTGTGTTTTGACTTCCATAACCTTTTATGTTTTACTTATAGTAAATGTTTTCTTGTACAGCTGCTTGTAACAATGAAAATTGTAAAAAGCGCTATATAAATAAAGCTGACATACTCTCCCTTTCTAAAATCTAAAGAGGAGTTTTTTTCGGCATGGTGGTGGAAAGTGTATGACCGAGAACCTATATCTGTGCTCACCTCCTCCAGGCCATAGAAGAAGCCTGCTTAGACATATCAGTAGATGCATGCCAGGGGTGGATCAGGCATTCAAAACGATTTTAACCTCGCTGCCTGGCTACTCATGGGAGGAGGGGAAAAGGCGCTTTGGACGCGTACGCCCAGCCGCCGTCGGCCTCACTCAAGAGCCATCCAACACCTGTGCGAAAATGCTGGAAGCAGCCCAACCTGCAGCTCTGTAGATGTCTGCCAGAGAAGCACCCTGAGCCAGTGCCCATGAGGAGGCTAAACCCCAGCGGAGTGAGCATCACTGCAGTGGGCAGGGGCCTGAAATCGGTAAGCCAAGTGATGGCGTGAAGGGGCTTGGGTGCACCGGCAGAAAGACGTGATGGGAAAAGGGGAGAGCATGCTCTTGTCCTGGTTGACCTGTAGGCCCAATCGGTTGAGGTGCTGGCGCAGAAGGTCCCTGTACATAGGCAACAGATCCCATGAGTGAGCCAAGATAGGTCAGTCGTCAAGATAGTTCAGGACAGCAACACCCTTCTCCCGGGGGGAGTGAGAGCAGCCTCCACGACCTTCGTAAAGGCACAGGGAGACAGGGCCAGACCAAAGGGGTAGGAGGCTGTACTATTATGCTCGACCCTCGAGGGGCAAACTGAAGAGACTGTGTGTATGCGTCCTTCGGGTCGATAACCACGAACCAATCCTGGTGTCAGACGGACATCGCAGGGACGTTGTCACCCCTAAAACATCTCGGCCACAGGGACGGGCTTGATTGCCCCCTTCTCCAGAAGGGTGGGGACCTTGGCCCCGAAGCAAAGGAGCGATCTCGCCTCTCCTGAGATAAGAGAATGTCCCGAACTTGGGCGGGTGCCTGGCGAACCAGATCGTGTAGCAGAGACGGATCATCCTCACTAGCCAGAGCCAAACTAGCCAAACCGTGGTATCAGTCGAGTAAATCAGAGAATTCTTCTAGAGATTATTAATACACGGTGATGGTAGATGGTAATACAAATACTGGATGTACCAGGCATTTGTAAACAGCTGCAATTCCTCCTCCACGTCCTGTTGTCCAGGGACAGATTTAAAAGGTGCAATCCAGAGGAACAAGGTCAGAAAAGGCTCTAGAGTCTCCCTCTTTTACTCAAGTTTCCATCATAAATAGGAAGTCCAAATCCTTCAAGGTAAAAAAGTAATGTAAAAGTTGGATTGTCCAGGGAGCGAACATTGATTATTCCCATCCTAAGCGGCGGGGGCTTGTAAGGCAAATAATGGCCTCGATTTAATCAAACTCCTCCACTGCAAATCCGTGGAGAGGAAGGACGTGCGACCTGACGATTCAAAAGTTAAAATACGAAAAAATCTACACAATGATTAGTGAATGAGACCCATTGTTCTCAAAACACGTTGTGAATTAATCCCATGGAGAACATAGTGATTGTAGCATTGGTACAACGGTGTCATTCCTTTTATGTACTGTATGCCATTTTCATGTAATATTGTAAGGCAAAGTGAGTAAAAAACCTTTTGTAAAGATAAACATTATAAATCAGACTTTTCATAGCTAAAAATAATTTAATAAGATTTGAGATATTATCCAGCATGCGCTTTCTACTTTAAAGAGCCGTGCACTCGCATCATTTAAACAGTCATTTTGTTTTACCTCACTGACTGACACATTTCTTTCGCGGTTTATTTAGTTAGTTCTTTATGCATACCTGCCAGAATGCCATTCTTTGGTATTACAAATAATTAACATTATTGGGCATCACAAAGTTACATTGCTGGAACATTAACACCAGACATATTTCACAAAGTTGAATTTGGATTGGGAGGGGCATTAGCTTAGCTGGCATAATGGCCACCTGCTTAAGAGACATGGCTGAGCACACAGACTCTTGAAATTTTCAGTGAATACAGAAATTAAGTTTATGACTCGAAATCAGTGTTTAATATGATCTAGGTTTGGGGAGTAGTATTTTTAGGTCAAAGTGGCTTTTGAAAAGGGTCATAATATGACGTATAAATCCCCCTTGCAGGATGAAACTCACTGCGTTCGTTGTTACTGAAGGCTCCTCTAATAGAGCCGCCCAATCGGATCTCTCCGTCCTGAAGGTCTTTCCACTCCAGATCTCGCACTGGGACTGGCTGCCAGTAAAGCTGATACCACAGCTGCTCATTAAGTGTGATTGCCCGTGTGATCACCAAAACGTCCTGAAACAGGAACACGTGCAACTTCTGCACATACAGAGAGATTTGATTAATACTGGGACAGACAGTTGTTTTGTAAAAACAAGATAATTTGCAAATTCGCAACCGCAGAAACGCAGCAGAAGACAAAAGATTTTAGCGCTCGTCATTGACAAATAAACACACAATGAGAACCTCACTAGGATGGGATGTTTGCTGTGACGGATTTGAACGAGCCTGAGGAGGACAAAGTATTTGATACAAGATGTTTAAAATGAAACAAACAGGGGATTAGTTTATGAACTGTAATTTTTCTGTCGATTGCTTGAGACTTTGCTGGCTCATATCAAATCCATTCACAGCAAGACTGAATGACATAGGCTACTCTTTGTAAGTTTTATTTGAAGTTATATATTTACAGTGTGTTGTCAATATGAGGAAAATTGTCATTAATACACACTTAACCCATCATCAGAACGTATAAACACAAGGTTTTTCATACTATAAATATGGTATTGACATGCACATTTTCAGTTGATCCAAATAAATTTGAGTACCAATTTGGTCTAACATTTTCTGCACCAATTAATAACAAAGCTTCTTTCTATAGGCTCTGCCTCTTTTGAACGATGAGGAAAACCAAATCTGCTGTCACCTGCAGTTAAATGCAAAGAAAGGTTTCATTTAAGCCAATTTAAATACATTTACATACATTTGCCTTTTGTGTACAAATAAAAACAAATTTAAAACTATTGTGCGCAGTCTACAGATTTTGAATGGCCCCGCCAATAAACGTACAGTATATGGAAGTATACTATAATGGTTTCCATTGATGCTTTTATGACGAATTAGTGATGACAAATTATTTTCTTGGCCATTGGCGATTTCTTTACTGACATCTGACTGGCAACTGACTAAAAACTAAAATATATTTGTATGAGACTAAATACAAAGAGTGAAGTTCTTACGGCTCCTCTGTTGTTCTTTAGCTCTCCATGGCAGCCGAGGACTCTTGATCTGTCGATTAACAGATCCCTGTGTCCGTTCTCCAGATACAGCAAACGCTCTTTATAGTATCGGCACTCAGACTCACCTGTCTGTGTATTAATGGCAGCTACAATGCTTTGGATCATGGAAATCTACAAAAGTCAGAAAAGCAACAGAAAATACAGATATATTAAAAGACTCTGTAACCAATATATTTGTTATTATAAGTGTATCAAACTTTGAAAGAACAAAATGGCAATAGGCCTACAGCTACAGTGAACAAAATGCCAAAGACAAATACGTTTATTGCAAAATGTAATGAACTCACAGCTTCATCAAGATTTTGGCAGTCGGGATGGTCGTTGGGAGTGTGTTTTTGGATCTCTTTCAGGAGCAGCGGGTATTTGACCAGTCGACTGCGTGGGATGTCCAGAAAGTTCCAGAGATCTAGTTTGCGACTAAAAGGCGATTCCAGACAGCGCTGAAGGAAGTCACGAACCCGATGGTCCTGTTTCTTATGATCCAGCAATGCTTTTGCTGCAACCTGGTTACTGCAGTAACTTTTGTAGCTTTCAAGACAAGGAAGCTGGAAAAAGAAACAACAACTGATTTCAAAGAAAATGTTTATTGTTAATAAATTGGACTAGACAATGCTGATGGATTTCCAGAGCAAATGCTTTCAAGGGCTGTTCAAGATAATGTTAAAACACACTGCCAATTACTGTATTTGAAGCCACATAATCCAAAACAGATCAGTTGTGGCCTGGGGATAAGAGCGTAGGGCTCGTGATCAGAAGGTTGCTGGTTCAAATCTCAGTGCCAGCAGGTCATTACTGAGGTGCCCTTGAGCAAGGCACCTTACCCCTGATTGCTCTGCAGTAATGTGTCACTGTAAAAAAAACTACTTGTAAGTCGCTTTGGAAAAAGCGTCTGCCAAATGAATCAATGTAAAAATGTAAAACAGTTGAGGATAACAACTAAAGCTTTGTTACATAACCAAATTTCTTTAATGAAAAAAGAAACAGGCCGAAACTCTGCTTCACCCTACATGCTGAAGCATCACACATCATGTCTTCTTCACGGTCATCACATGTTCTGAATCATTCCCTTTTTTAAATAAAAAATGACTGATCTGTTTGGCAATGGTTTTGCTTTTAAAAAAGTGATTTATGACAACCGCTCACATGCAACATTTTATTGTGACTTCAGTTGCTGTTTTCCGTTTGACAAGAAATTGCTCTCACCCAGTTCACTAAAATATGACCCACATGATCGGTCGAGCCGTCCGGCTTCCTGGCATCTCGCAGGCGACTCAGAAGATCTACAAAATAAGAGATTTAAATTCAAAGCTTTTATTGTCATATGCACAGTTGCCTGTTTGATAATTTTCGAACTTTCCGTTTCACTGCACATGTTTTTAAAAGAATACAAATAAAAAATAAAGACCCTTCATTCTGTAATGCATATGGATTGTGTGAACATTGTGTGATCATCAATGAATCCTTAAAGTGTTTAATAAAGTGTTTAAAAAAAACAATAAGTAGAGTAAGCCAAGAAACTAAAAACTGTGTTTACAGCCAATTTTCATCGACCTATGCCAGTAAACATACAGCAGTGTCTGCTCTAGTCAAATAAAGGTAGAATGCATGATTCTGTTCAGAAAAATGTTTGTCGTGCTGGTTGGAAATCTCTTCATATCCTGATAGAAAATCAAGAAGTATAGCAGTCAAATATTTTTTCGTATACATATATTTACATTTAGTAATTAAGCAGACGCTTTTATCCAAAGCGACTTACAAAGAATTCAGGGAGCAATAAGGAGTATGTCATAAAAGAGCAATAGTATGATTGGTCCTAATTCAAAGTTACTAGTTTCAACAAAAGCTAGACCACTACCTGTTGAGAGAAGAGAGAGGGTTAGTGTTTTTTATTTATTTATTTTTCATTTGTCTGTCAAGTATTCACGGAAGAGATGGGTTTAAGTGGTTTTTTTAAGGTTGTGAGAGATGTGGTTGACCGGACTGTGTTAGGAAGAATGTTCCACGAGGAAGGAGTTGTGAAGGAGAATGAGCGGGAAAGCGATTTACTGCCCTTATGAGAAGGCACTACAAGGCGCACGCTTGATGGGGTGTAGAAGTGTAGTAGGGTGAGAACGTATGCTGGTGCAGATCCAGTGATAGTCCTGTAGACAAGCATCAGTGACTTGAATCTGATCCGGGCTTCAACCGGTAGCCAGTGGAGAGAGATGAAAAGGGGTGTCACATGAGCCCCTTTGTTGAAAGACGAGGCGTTCTGCTGCGATTTGAACCAGCTGGTGTGGTTTGATAGCCTTTGCAGAAAGACCAGCAAGGAGACCATTGCAGTAGTCCAACCTTGAGATTTTACCAGGGCCTGGACAAAGGAGTTGTGCCGCACGCTCCGTGAGATAGGGTCTAACCTTTCGAATGTTGAATAAGGCATATTGTCTTTGAAATGTGATCATTGAAGGACAGCTGTTCATCAAATATGACTCTGAGGTTCCTGGCTGATTTGGAGGGAGTGATTGTGGAATTACCAAATTGGATGGTGAGATTGTGTTGCACCATGGGGTGTGCAGGAAACATGAGTAGTTCTGTCTTGGCCGGGTTCAGCTGGAGGTGATGCTCTTTCATCCAAGTTAAGATGTCATTGAAAGGCATAGGACCAAAAAACGTTCAACCAATAAAAACATTCTTGGCAAACATTTTGACGATAGCCATTTGTTGAGACTGGTCCTGTTTACATATTCATCCAACGTAATTTGCATCCCATTGTGCAACCAGTTCACGCAGACATCAAATGTCATCAGAGTGATCACGCCCGCTGTTTCAATATAGAGAGAATGGCGGAGAAGCAGCAAAAACCTAACTTGCGTGAGGAACCCTCGAATAGTAAATTTAAAAAACGAAAGACATTTTTTGTAAAAGCAGTGATGAAAAAACATAAAAAAAACATTGTAAAACACGAATTAACATCTGTGCAGCTTTTACAACTCCGGGAGGAAAAGGGTATGAACGACAACAAGTCTCTTTTGGACAGCTTCGATAAGAAATGTATTGGTGTTTTGGAGGAGGCGTGGCTTTGGAAGGTGATTCACATGGAGTGGATTCATGATTTCAGTGCTAGCAGGCTAAAGTTAGCACCTTAGGACATCATGCATTTTGCCTTTAACTTCGTCAATTAAATTGACAAAAACTTAAACAAAAAGAGTGAATTCCAGTCATGTAATATGAGTTATAAAATGTTTTCCCTTTCACATTTGAGATTTGTTGCATTGTTTAGACACCCATTTGCAAATTTTCAACATTTATTTCTGTTCAGAGTTCCATTACTCTATTATCAAAACAATAGATTGTTTTGATGATGGATTTCATTGACTCTGTGACAGCCAGTTCATGTGTGCAAATCTTAGTTGTTTCCTGTTGTTTCCAGGATAATAATTTGACTCACAGAAACACAGACATTTCGAGCCATGGGATACGCCTTCTGACAGTGATCAATATAATATGATTTAATCATAACATTTTAAGTATTTTTAGCTAGGTTATGTATAATATAGACAGAAATGAATCCAACTGCAACATTAATGATTCGGTGTGTTTATATGTCCATCTAATCATTTCTGTTGTAGTGCTTGTGACTGCTGTGCTCTCTGTTGTTAAAACCTGTTACACCTGAGGTGTAGTCAAAGACCTTGACTGTTTCAGCTGTTGTACTAGCCTTTATTTTAACATATTTGAGTTGAATTCAAAAACCTTTCTATAGACATATTTCATATAATTGCTATCTTATTCTTCAAGTCCTCTGGATAAAGGTAAAGAGCAGAGACTGCTGGCAGTGAGTTGTATTGACAGATTTCAATCGAAAAACTTAGATGCGCAGATTTATAAACATGGCATTCTTATGTTCTTTCGTTTGAATGTTGCTTTTTCAAAGTTAAGCAAAGTGCTTCATGCCAGTTGACACTGTAAGGGGTCTATTTGGTGTTTTGCTTTTAGTGCGGACAAACATATTACTCTTAATTTTGGACCTGGCTAGGACACAGTCTAAAACACACACTAGTAAGTAAACATCCATTTTTGCTCACCTTCATGCAGAGGTATGAGGGAGTCCAGTGTGCCGAAGATTTGATTGAGCTCAAGCTCCGTCATGATAGACAGTTTCAGCATAGGATCACGGTATGCCTGAAACCACATCTTACGTCAGGCAAACAACACTGAAACACTCAGGACTGTTGATAGGGCACTGAAAGTATTTGGGAATGTAAACACATAAACATTGAATGTAGAAACTAATTTCACCACTGGACAAATGACTCGATAAATGATCACTTAGCACATCCTTAGCAACTGACACATGCTACACTACACCATGTGTTTGTCTGTTGAGTATCTGTGTTAACTATGACAGAATCAGGCAATGCTCTTCTTCTGCCTGCCGGTCATGTCATGTGACCTCTGACCTGTCAGCATGAGATGGTGATTTTACTCCAACTGTACTCCAAGTCTCAAAAGGAGCTGTGTGTTTTAATGCTTCACACTGCATGAATAACACAGTGTACCTTCTTGGCCAACTTCAGGTCTTCAACCAGGTCCTGTTCACCCTGAGACAGCTCAAATATGGCCTAACGAACAAATGACAGAAGAGATGTGACAAGTGATAAGTGGTAACTTTTGTAAAAGATGCAACCACATAACCAAACCAATGTTCAAACCAACGTTTTTTTAAAGGGGTGGTGCAATGGTGTGTCATGCATTCTGAAATTTTAAAGTGTTAATTGTGTTGGACGTATAACATAGTATTTCTGTGCTCGATACACTCCCCCAGTGCTCGAGCAGTTTTCGGAAAGCTTTTTTCAAACATAAAATATCATAAACTAACAACTTTTCTTACTCCCTTATTGGACAATTCACATGCATCAACCATGGAGAGCGGGAGAAGGAGCATGCACACAAGTCACTTTCACCATATTCTGGACATGAACCGCACGCGGTAAGTGAAACTGATGTCTGTGTTGGAAATTTGTGTGCACGTGCCTTAGTTTCGCTTCCCCTCACACGCGTTGCATGTTTTCGGAAATAATCATACAGATGTATCTCTCTTTTATAATTGTGATCAAACAAAGGACATTTGAAGAGTGCGATACTATTCTTTAAGTACTCAAGATTACCATGAGATATACAGAAACTGTTTGAGTTATGGCCGCATTAACCTGGTCAACTAGCAAAAAACGAGTTCTGTGCTTGATACACTCCCCCAGCACTTTTAATAAGTCCTATTCCCTTTATTTGGCAATTCTCCCGGAAAAGCACGGGGAGGCGAAAGATATAGCCCACCCACGCGCCAACCGAGCGAGACCTGCTTACCATCAAGATTGGAGACGCTGTATACAAAATTGGCTCCGCAGTGGGCCTGCAGCTGCATCTCATTACTCTTGTGATAATGAAGTTTAGGCGTGTCTGTTTGTTCATGGCATTTAAGTGACGGATGTTATATAAACGGCGGATATAATGCTGTATTATATATTATTCGAAACTGATAGATGGAGTGGTGCAGTGCTTAAAGATGCCGGACATGAACAGCATGCCTTAAGTGAAACTTAGTCATATGTCTGTGTTTTGTTGGCAATCGGAGAAACATAATGCATAATGTAATCAACACAAACTTTTGGTGAATCAATGGTTATGCAGGGATAATGCGATGATGTAGGCTATTATGTGCTTGTGATGAAATTCCTTCCCCCGCACACCCCCAGGAGGTCGTATTTTTGTCGCTGTACGGTGATTGCTTACTTGTCTGTGACATGAGAAAACAAGAAATGTGCTTTAAAAGACTGTTTGAGAAGCTGCATATACGTGAGAAACTGTGATTATCCGGCTGCACATCTTTCAGCAGCAGCTGTCAATCATAGAAGTGGGCAGTTACACCGAAGGCTCTTAAAGGGGAAACACACAAATCTGACTATTCCTGAGAGGATTAAAAACAGGCTCGTAAAAAAAGTACTTTCACAAGTTTGGGGGGCAAATTGTTTATGTAATATTATAAATACACCACAAAAAATTAATTCAATAAAATAAACATTATGCCCTGACCCCTTTAAAATTTACATATTTTATAATAGTTTAATCACAATGAAGTGTGAGATTCAACTGATGTGATCTTACCTCTTGTCTCTTGATCTGTTTAGAGGACAGCATATGTCCCAGCCCCACATCAAAGGTCTCACTCCATAGTTTGCTGTCGCGTCGTTTGGAGATGACAGGAGCGGTCTGTCTGCTCCATGGTCGTGGTGCTATGGTCTCAGATCTGCCCTCATTGCGGAAACTGATGGAACGCTGATGGTGAAGAGGAACCATGAATACCTAGTATAAAACTAGTAAGAGGCTTTACAGAACCCTTAATCTGTGTTTATTTTAGTGTTCAAATGTTTATGAGCCGTATCTAGAGGTATTAGACCAAAGCCAGCGACTCATTCCTCCTACTGTATCAGCAGAGGGAGCCCTCTGCTAAGAATTAAACTCACTCCATTCATTCTACACTTCCTGCTTACATTTGCTGGGTTGTTAGTGGCAGCTTGTGACAATACATTTAGGTGGGGTGGATTTACATTTAGTCATTGCGACTTACAGAGAGTTCTGGGAGCAATAAAGCGATATGTCATACAGGATGCTAATATAATATATGTGCTTATACAAAGTTATTAGTTTAAACAAAAGCCTGAACAATACCTGTTGAGAGAAAGAGTTTGTATTTGTCTGTCAAGTATTCACAGAAGAGATGTGTTTTAAGTAGTTTTTTAATGCTGTGAGAGATGTGGTTCACCAGAGTTAGGAAGAATGTTCCTCCGGGAAGGAGTTGTGAAAGAGAAGCCGCTAGTTTGCTGAACGCAGGGTTCTTGACGGGTTGTAGGAGTGTAGAAGCCTCAAAACTGGAGTGTTGAGTTCCACCTTGTTGGGACTGCCTGGATTAAGTTGTACTGTGTTAGGCCAAGGTCCCTCTTGATGTTTCTCAGTCACATCTTGGCCAAGATGGAATGTTGTAAGTGAGTGAAATTTCTTTAGCATGGCAATCACATCTATCATAGCTCTTTGGCTGGCCAAACCATCATTCACCACCAGCTGCAACGAATGTGCTGTGCAGCTAAAGTCTGGAATATCAGCAGGCCTCAAGCCCTTCACCAAGTTCGTGTCATTATCTCGCAGGACAAGAGCTACTGATTATAATTTATTACAATTGTATTATTTTGAGGGAGGGGTGGAGTGAGCAGTTGGTTGCAATTTGCACGCTTATTCAACATTCGAAAGTTTAGACCCTACATCACTGAGCATATGGCACAACTCCTTGTCCAGGCCCTGGTAATCTCAAGGTTGGACTACTGCAATGCTCTCCTTGCTGGTCTTTCTGCAAAGGCTATCAAACAACTTCAGCTGGTTCAAAACGCAGCAGCACTCCTCGTCTTCCAACAGCCCAAAAGGGCTCATGTGACAGCCCTTTTCATCTCTCTCCACTGGCTACCGGTTGAAGCCTGTATCAGATTCAAGTCACTGATGCTTACCTACAGGACTATCACTGGATCTGCACCAGCATACTTTAACACCCTACTACACTTCTACACCCCATCAAGAACCCTTCGTTCAGCAAACGAGCGGCACCTTGTAATGCCTTCTCATAAGGGCACTAAATAACTTTCCCGCTCATTCTCCTTCACAACTCCTTCCTGGTGGAACATTCTTCCTAACACGGTCCGGTCAACCACATCTCTCAGTGGTCAGAGCATTGGGCTTGTGATCACAAGGTTGCCGGTTCAAATCTCAGTGCAGGTCATGACTGAAGTGCCGTTGAGCAAGGCACCTTACCCCCTTACCCCTTACTACTTGTAAGTCGCTTTGGATAAAAGCGTCTGCCAAATGAATAAATATAAATGTAAAAGAATTAGAAAATTGGCTAGCAAGTGTTTAATCAAAGTTAAGATTTAGGGTAAGGTTAGGGGTAGGTGTAGGGCTTTATAACCATCATTTTAATACATTTTATAAATATAATGATTTACACTGTTATTATTGAACTATTGACACCCGTCTAATTATTTCGGCAAGAAATGCTGCCATTTTCTCTTAGTGTAAACATAGCCTCTTGCTATTTAAACTTAATGTAAATAGCATCTTTCACTAACTTGGTTAACTTGGGGTGTAAATAGCAGTAGATACTATTTGTACTGTATATGACTACAGTTTTATTACAAATTAAATGGTTAGATGGTTTCTTTTGTAAAAACCATGGTTAATTTGTGTTTACCATTGTTTATTTGTATTTTCTTTCTAGTAAATTTTCGAAAGAAACAACACATCTCCCTGTTAAAGAACTGAAAAGTACTGTAAGCTTGGGAAACAGAAATGTATTCAGCCCAGTACAACCAGACAACCAAAACTTTTTCCTTACTAAAAGACAGATAATTGTATATCATATTATTTAATATTATATAAACATATTGCATAAAAGTATTGCTATTTTACGTATGTGTGGCACAGGGAGGGTGGCACCCTATCGCCCTCTATTGGCCAGCTGCCACTGGTTGTTACCCAACCAACCATGTATAAAACAACCCAGCATTTGAATGTCTGAAAACAACATACAAAAACACTGCCATATAAAATCACTTCAGACACTAGCTCCGTTTCAGATATGGCGCTTTCCTATCTGTATTCTGCATTTGAGCCCAGCTGTACATACAGTATCATAAATGCGTGTACCTGCAGTGTCTGTCCGATCCGCTTGAGTGGAGCAGCTTTAACCGGAGGGATGAGTCTCACCAGTGATGTCACTCGAGACAGATGCTTCACCCTTTTGGTGCTGGGCTCCTGAAGAGCACAAATAAAACCAAGATGAACTAACTGCTTAGGTCTCATCTCCTTTGAGTTGTACCAGTCTATTTGATGTCAGAAAGCAATTCATGATGTTACTAGTTACGCAGATTCAGCGCTTTAGGCAGAACAGGGGAGTGTATTATACCACCAGATCTGATTATGTAATCCAGATTACATGTAATTTTGTTTTATTTACAGTATAACGGATAGTAACGGATTACATGTAATCTGGATTACATAATCAGATTATCGATTTCCGGGTACCAATTAAACCCTATCGCTGCTGAAAGATCGCTTCAGGCAGCCAGGAATAGCAGAGGACATCCGAAGGTATGTGAGAAAACACCTCAACATCTGCCCACAGGAAAACCCCTCTCTTTCCATTCCCTGGCGTCCAAAAATATGAGTTAAAGTTCATTATCGATTTAGGCCGTTTTCAAATTTGGCCTGTTTCCTGCGATCCGAACATGAGTGCAATTGTCCCTTGCTTGATATTGTGATATGAATATGATTACCACCTCTGCTAACAGCACTATGCAAAAGCATATAGACAAAACAACCAGAGTTCGCTTGACAGCTTTCACATTAGCATTTTATCATGCGAAGCGTTCCCAGTTTCGAAATAAACTTCAAGTGTGAAAGTCAATTTAAAAAAAAAATCCATGTACAGCTGTGTTATGTAGGTTCATAGCCACCTAACAATAATCTGTCTTTCTTGTCTTTTGCTGCAGGTCACAAGAACAGATGCTTTGGAAGTTTAAGTAAATAGAAAAGAGCACAAGTCCTTCAACATTACAGCCTCATACATGAATGTTACACAAGAACTAAACCTCTTTCTTCTTATAGATGTATCTTTATACCTTCAAATGAAACAAAGATGCATGTTTTTGTTATTTGCTTGCCTTTGTCCTTAACTTTCTTTTAATAGTAACAAATTTCTAATCACAATAATAGTGAACATCATTATCCCGATTATCAATATTAATCCCGATTTTTTTTAAATGTTCTGGAAATGTAAAAAAAGCACTGATGTTAACCAAATTTGATATTGAGTTTACCTGTAAATGTACTTTTGCTTGATTAACATAAAATAAATAACATTAATATTAACCATGGCACTTGGACTTCTTCGAGTCATGGCTACCCCGCGTCCTTAAAATGACCACAAAGGCCGGCCGCATATAGATGGTGAGGGGCCACCACACCCTCGTACTGAAACCGGACCCGAACAGGAGCCCCAGATCGCTGCTGCTACGATTAATGGGGTCTCCAGGGTCTCTTTTTACAGCGACTTCTCCTCGACGGTGATGAAGAAACGCAAGGCATACGACGTGATGAAACAGCGGCTGCGGGAGCGAGGGATGCCGTATGCTATGCTGTTGCCAGCCACTCTACAGGTGATGCACTGAGGCTCCAAAAAGAGGCGGAGGTACGCACTTTCATTGACTCTCTGCCTGAATGATGACTTTGAGAATAGCCGTAGTTTTCCTACTCAGCTGGTTGGTCATGCCTTTACTGGATGTTGCCTACTCTTGATCAATCTGAACACTTTGAACATATTAAACATTTCATAACCGAGTTGCGCGGCTGCTCGTAACCCAAATATTACGTTTCCACCTTATTTTGTTCAAGCTGAAATCAACCATTAATAAACTGATTTTTTTAATATTATGTTGAATATTTCCCCATGCTGTGGGGCCCCCTAGAGGGCACCAGTTGCACTGGCGAAAAGACAGCCCTGAGGATTTGCTCTTAGCTTAAGTGATATAGTTTTATGTGTTTTTCAGTATTGTTTTCTTTTCCTTTTTTAATTATAATTTATCTGTTTTTGTTTTGTTTTTTCATTGACTATTTATGCATTTTATTACTTGTGAGGTGTCCTTGAGCGAACTTAAATCGCTCACAAATAAAAGGAATTATTATTTAGAGGTGAGGTCTCATTAGCAGCATGTCAATGATTTTGTATTTTGTATATTAAATGTTGGGTGACGCAGCAACAGTCTTGGTGAAGCAGCAGTCTAAAGCAATCCAAATGAGCATAACCTTCTGAAACAATAGACCCCTGAATGGCAGCCAAAGAAAAATTATAATACTAATAAAATAAATACTAAAATATAATATTAGAAGGTGCCACAATCCAAAACACATCTGGAGCAAGAGCTTACACATAGCACATAGGTTAAGATTGCATCTGACTATTCATTCTTATGCATGTAGTATGAGATGAAAAAGGAACACACAATCGAAGAGGCAACAAAACAGAATATCCTAGCTGGCAGCATTAAGTGGCTATAGTGGCAACTCTAAATCAATCATGGGAAAAGATTTTCATCTGGTTTTACTGTTCCAGTAATATACTAACACATTCCAGGGCAGGTTATGTTCTCGATTCGTGGTATATGACTCGTGTGATTCAGCAGCCATTAATAAACAAACGTTGTACATCCACATCATAAGGGATGCAAAAGACCTACTGAGTGGGCTTTCAACCTGCTTTTGTTTTGACCACTTTTAGACAATTTTGATCTACAAACAAATCTACTGATATGAATTCGTATTGCCTCTTATTGACATTGTCAGTCTGACACGAAGAAGAAATGTCTGACAACCTAAGACCAAAGGCAGATACAGCTACTATGGCTCTTAACTTATGATGCATTCATGGTTAGATTGTGTAACCAAAGAAAGGATAAAAGACACATGTTAAGGTCACTGTGTTTATTATAGCTGTAGGGGTTAACAGCCTGTTCTTTAAACTCAACCTGGCCTGCCACTCATACAGTGACCTGTGGCTGACACCTCTGTGCAAAGATCTAATGACAATTCCACATGTTCAGAGAGACTTGATTGATATGTGAAACAGAACAGAGAGCTGAAGCATATCCTTAAAAAAATACCACGATTATGGGACACCTGCAGAACTGTTCCTAAAAGATTCTTAATAAATGTGCAGCGGTTCCACAGTAAAGAGTTTTTCCATTATTAATTACATACCAGTCAGTATAAAATTAGACCACATTTTTACAGTAATTAAATACACACACACGCACACATATATGTTTGATTCAGCACAATACAAACAAGCACAATTGCAATAAAGCTGTAGGCCTACTTCATTTACTGGTCGGTGCTCATTGTCAAAGCCTTGCATGAAAGCACCCAACAAAAACGTACAATAATACTTTTCATTAAACTTTTTCAACTTAAATGTTTCTCGGCAGAATCTCAAATTCAGCGTGGTACTGTAGACTCAAAACACTGTATTGGCGCAGTGGCACGTTAAAAATAAACCAAAAAAAGGTTACACATTTATTTATTTAAACATAAGTTTGATCAATGCAACGACGCGAACTAACACGTCCAACACTATTTATGTAAATAATAATAAGCTATAAACGCAAATAAAAAAGACAACGACTAATAAACGCGCGTTTAACTCTGCAACAGCAGCATACTCATTCAACAACATTTACATTATAACCGTGATTTTAAAGTATATAGTATAGTCAGATGTTTTTGACTGATTGATTTGTACAGTACATCCGTTGTTTAACTTCAGTCAAACGGTCAAAACTGGTTTATTTTGGTGAACGCACCTCGATCTCCTTCCGCGCGTCCAGACTGCATGCGGCGCGTCTGATCAGCAGGTGTATCGGGTAATCCTTCGCCACCATCCTGACAACAGGGGAAAAACCTGTAGCTTTGTAAACTGTGTTACATCTTACAGCTTGGAGGCGCGAGCGAGCACTGCTAGCTCAGTTCAAATCACGCGCAGCGAGAACGCGCATAGAAAATGCGTCCTGAAGTGACACAAGTGCATCTATTTCATAATTTTTTTGTCCCGATTGCTTGAACACAATGCTTGAAATCATGGCTCTTTTCTCGAAACACAAATCCAGACCTTCTCACCCAATTTCCCCAACATTTTTTCGGGTAAAAAAGCTAATTAGAAAAGTTAACTTTTCCTCCAAACATGACACACAAGCCCCTAGAAACACTCACACAACAACATAGTCTTTGACACTGGTGAGATCAATTCAAAACACTGTTACTAAAACCTCTTATTGGGATTCAAGACATAAAAGAGTGCAGAAAGAGCTAAATTCAACATTGAGCTTTAGGAAAAAATAAAATATTACACTTAGTGACCGTTGAGGGATATTATAGCAATTTCTTGGTTTTCTTAAAAAGATTAGTAATCAATCCTAAGTTCTGAAAAAATATAGAACATGTCAAAAATGCTAAAATACACTATGAGGGTGTACACTTTCTACAGTTTACTAGATACAGACTAGTGAAACATCTCTCATATAAAGTGTGTATTGTAATTATACTGTATGTTTACAGTAAGTAATATAAAGCCCTGTAGATGATTTTACCTGTGCTCCTATTGATATCATCCCGAGATTCTTATTGGTGTATCTTCAGTTTTGCTACTGAATGTTTACTGGTGGATAAATGTTTTTCATTTGAGTTTACATCTTGACACTTCAGTTCATTATATTATGTGTTAGTGTTTTCTGAATGAGAACATGGTTAACCTTTGCAAAATGAGGACGTTTTTGTGAGGGGTTGGTACAAGTTGGTGTATTGTTCTGAGAATGTGTTTATAGTTGTTTCGAAAATTGTGAATTGTTTTATGAATTGTGTGCTAGCAATCGAGAAAAAAATGATATTAATTAATATTATATTCTAGATATAGTGATTTATGGAACAATACAATGTCCATCTGATGAAGAAAATGAAATGTGATGGCGTCATATCCGCTTTACCCAAGACACTAGATGGTAAGCCTGCAACCTTTAGTAAAAAGATGGCGTAATGCAGGAAAGCAGACTGTTCCTTGGTTGGCTGAGGTGCCTCATATGATTCATGTAAGCAGTTAGAATTTCCTCCAGATCTTGCATCTCCCTAATAACACAGTCTCTGGCACTACCCTCGTTTTCCACTTTTTCTGCCGTAGAAACCATGACAACACAGTCGCATGGACAAATGTTAAAGTATTAGTTTGTAGCCTTTATCTGTGGCGAGCTGTGAGGGAACTCAAAACAAAACACTTTATTACAAAACAAAGACCCATGGTGGGGGTAAACGGTAACTGAACAGAAAGGCTACTAAACAAATGTAAAAATAAACTTCCCACGATGGGTGCAAAACAGAAAGCATGGAAACAGATACAAGCCAAACAATTCCATGTCTCTCCTCACATTAAACACGTGGGGCTGTCATGATCCTGCCACTAGACTTGATAATCATGACCAAAGGAGGCAGAATCATGACAGAACCCTCCTCTTAAGGAATGACAACCTGGCGTTCCTCAAGGGGACAGAGGAGACGGGACTGACTGGGACAAAGACATGAACCAACAAAACATGGAAGACATTAACAGTGGGAGACAAGAACAAAGTTCACATGGGGTGGAACAGGTGGGGGAAGAGTCCTTGGGTGGGTGGGGACAGTTCATAGAGGGTCATCAGGAATAAAGGAAACAGTTGCTGGGGGAACCCCCTACAGGGGTGAGGGCATGACGGGGGAAACAGTTGGCAGTGGTGCCGGCTGGAATGCCGTCTGGAGAATCGACTGGGGTGCCGGCTGGAGTACCAGACTGGAATGCCGACTGGACCGGACTAGATGCCGTCTGGACAGGGACTGGATGCCTGTGCTGGTTGCAGCGATCCACCCCTCCACTTCTTTCTCTTGCTACGGGCCACAGGGCTAGTGGCAGGCTGCAGAGATGTGGTTGGGGGCATGGCCAGCTCCGCACTGGAGGAGTCAGATGCCATCCCCCAGGACTCCCTTCGCTCTCTCGTCCTGGAGACTGGTAGGAGGGGCAGAACCAGCTGAGGTTGAGGTGGGAGGGGCTCAGTCCCCCAGGGTGGCGGTGACCAGGACGCGGTCCACCAGGATATCCGCCAGAGTAAAGGGGTGCCTGACATGAGGTGAGGTCCTGGACTCGTCCCGGTTGCACAGGTACCTCTCCGTGCCAGTAAAGTCCAGAGGCCTGGTCATTCACACCTCACTGGCAGTGAGGGGTTCAATGAGGCCGCTGTTGAAAATGAGCTTCAGCTTGCCCCCTTGCTGAACTCCATCCTCACCGGCGCTGTCAGGAACCCAGGGCATCACCTCAGGGTCCTTCTGTCGGACACCGAATAGAAGGTGGGCCTGCCGGGAACGCAGCGTAGATCCCTCAATGCTCAGGCTGCCTGCTTAGTTCAGGTATGGCTGTTGCGTTCTGTAAGTGTCAGAGAGGGAAGAACCCAAAAGCAGGCAGCGGTACTAAACACAGTACTTGAACACTTTATTACAAAACAAAGACCCACGGTGGGGGGTAAACAGTAACTGAACAAAAAGGGCTACTAAACAAATGTAAAACAAAAACTTCCCACGAGGGGGCAAAACAAATTGCAAAGTAACAGATACAATTCACAAGGCAGGAACACGACAAGGTAAACTTTGCAATTGCAATACTGAACCAGACAGAGTATACGCTGTAACGCTGGACACAAAGCAAACTTAGCAAAACGCAACAGCACAGGACAGCAAACACAAGGGCATTATATAGGGGAAATAACAAGGGAAGATACAAATGGGTAGGTGTGGGTAATTAATGAGTCACAGGCGGGAAGCTAAACGAGGGAACGAGGGGCGGGGCCAATCACGAGACTGGAGAGAGCGCATGGAATGCCAAACCAAACAAATCCATGTCTCTCCCCACATTAAACACTTGGGGCGTTCCTGCCACTAGACTAGAAATTCATGACCAAAGGAGGCAGAATCATGACAGTGTGTCATGTATATATTTACCTAACAAGCAATAATCGTTTTTGGAACACATGACTACATAGTAATACATTTATTTTATGAATTACATCTAATTTATTATAATGAAATAAAATCATGTGATCAAACGCAACATTTATCAAAATTGATTACTTCACATCATCCATTAACGTGATTTCTTATTTACGTTTGATTGATTATAAGCAGTGGAGTTGAAGCCAACAGTTCCTATTATTCCACGCTCATTCATGGCGTCATGAAGCTACACCATTGTTGTTATTTTCAATATATCTGTTTTGAATGTGCGCCCTCTAGCGGCGGATTTTACAAATTGCTCCATTAAGGTAGAATATTAACATAAATACTGCACCTCAATACTCTCTTGTACTCGTTCTGTAACAAGAATACTTCACCTCTGCGGGGGCTAATTTGTATGCTTTAAATAAATCTAATCTAGTTTTAGCCTGATGTATGATTCAGTAAGTGCAGAGCAAGTGTGAAGGTAATTCAGATTCAGAGGTTTTGTTCTGGTCTGGCTGTGAGGTTCCTGTGATTGTGCTGCTATCAGATGTGAGGAAGTGGAGCTGAGGATTGAGTTGGCAACTCAACTGAACACCAGACAAAGCACTGATAGTAAACAAACTTTTTTTGACATTGAATCAACGTGCTGCTCAAAGTAGTACAACGTAGGATGAAGTTGGACAGACAACTGTATGACTTTACAAACTTAAGTGACAGTGAACAGTGAAAAGTATAAATAGACAGACATTTGACTATGAAAAAAGAAAATGTACAATATACACATATGGACAGTATATACACAATAAATACACATTAGACGTTGAATATACATATGAAATATGCAGGTGTATACATGAACGTGTATGTATAATCGATCAACCATATAGTGCACATAGTACAGATATACTGTAGTTATGTCGATTTGGTAATCAATGTTTATTGCATTAGGTGCAATGCACGAGGCATTATAGTCCATGAAACTGTAGTGCATGGTAAAAAGAAGTGTGACTTTGTGGAATGTATCAGTTTTTGATGTTGAGCAGTCTAATAGCCTGAGGAAAAAAGCTTTCCTCTTCACCCGGTTTGTGCCGGACCAGTATCGTCTGCCCAAGACAGAAAGGAGAGCAGCCTGTGATTCGAGTGGCTGGAATCACTGATGATCTTCCTGGCTTTCCTCATACACTGCCTGGTGTAGATGTCTTGGAGAGACATTGCAAACTTGTTTGACCAATTGCGCAAAAATTCACATTACTGCTGTGATATTCCTGTCTGTCACACAAACTATGGAGGGAGAAGTTACCACATGTGCCACAGTTTCAGGGGTCATTGCATAATGCATTTAAAAACATGTTTATATTATTATATACATCCCCAAGGCCCACTTATAATTTCAGCAAAGTTTTTAATGTCAGTGAAGTTGAGATTTTCATGTAAAGTTGTATTTTTTCTCGCTCTAGGAAAATTCACACAAGCCTTAACAAAAATGAAACTGCAAGTGGGTAGTTGACGAATAAATCATTTGTCATACTGGATACCTCTATATTTTGCTTTCTTTTTCCCTTCCTCTTCTGTACTTTGAAAGTGAAAAGTGAAAGTGAGTTTTTTCTGTTTGGTAAACCATAATTGAAATTCGGATGGGGGCCGGTGTTGCCCCCAAGTTGGTTTCATTCTGGGCAACTGCCTACTTCACTTACATATGCCTTGAAATTGCCCTGCTGTTACTGACTGTTTGGACATATCAAATTTGTACATAAACATAGTTACACTGTAAATATGCATATAGTTTGTTACCCAGAAGGAGCCTGTGCACTGCATGAGAAAAATGAACAGAAAGTAAGAGAGCCACGATCACAGCACAGTAGCCGGTGTGGTGTTTTTGTCTGATTGTGTTGCTTTTGTAATACAGGATCTTAGCAGTTCAGTGGAAGTGACTGCTGGTTACACTGAAGTATTAATGCATCATGTTGTTTATAATCATTTATAACAAACATTTATTTATATAGCACTTTTCATACATAAAATGTAACTCAAAGTGCTTCACAGCTGCAAAAACAGTATAATATTAGAAATGACATAATATAATAATAATACAATTATTTTTTGAATTTTTCCAAATTTTCGGAGCATAATAACTAAATGAGGTACCACCAGATGGCCTAACATTAACTGTGCGATATTCTAAAGACCACCACTAGAGGATCTTAGAGTATGATTTGGAATGTATTTTACAGACAATCGGACTTAAGTTACTATTTTATACTTTTTCTTATTTGTTTTGTCCAAACGCATATATGAGAATTCTACCTATAAGTGACAGTCTCTAAAGCCGGTCTTTAGGCTCTTTACAGTTCGTGTTTCCTCTTTTACATGGTTGCATGTGTCTGGCTTTTTCTTAATTATACAATTACTCAACACGAGTCTCCATATAATTAACACATTGAATCCACTCTAGTGACTGTTGGACATTTGAAAAAAGCAATTGATAGTGATCAATCATTTCTTTTCTACATTAGAGGAACCACTGGCTGCATTAGAAACAATAGCGCTGGCCCCTTTTTCCAGCGTGTTATGCCAGTGACCTCATCGATATCAGCCAAGCTTTTGTGCTGCACTAGCTCAACTGAACACATGCCAGGTAAACGCGTGTAGTCAGACTCCTCTGGTCACTGAGACCCCAGACTCACCCCACATTAGTAAGCTGAAAAAACAGCTCTGACTCACAGACACAAGCAATAACATTCATTTGATCCTCTTAAGGGAAAAGAGAGTTAGTTAGTTAGACCCAGAGGAAAATGGTATATGGAGGTTGCTCTATTATTAAATATCAACTTAGTACCAACTAAGCCTTAAGTTTCTTCTAACATTGCTTGATAAAAAATGAACAAAAAAATGAGAGTGTTATCATTGAAACACATGACGTATGGAGCTGTAAACTTAATCTGAAACGTTCTAGATTTGGGTTCATATTGAGAATGCGACATTGGTAAGATTTCTGGTTCTCTTTTCAGGAGAAATCTGAGATGCAGATAATATTTAAGCAAAAGTTTCCATTTGCTTTTCAGAAAATCTTTCTACGGAAAAATAAGATTAGATGTTAGATATAATAAGATATTAAAGAGATCTTAAAGAGAGAAGTGAACTGTGATGAACATGACAGCTAACTAGTTTGCACAAACAAAGGGAAAATAGATTACCAAGAATTGTTTAACAGGTAAAGAGATTTGGATGTGGATCTGTTAATGTGCAATATTCAGAAGTAATTTTGTGTCTTGAGCCACATGTACAAGTAAAGGAGGAGTACCCAAATATAAGAACAATGGCGAGCCATGTAAGTTTTCCTCACCAGCTTTTTTAAATACTCTCGTACATTAATATATTCGGTAAATGTCAAACAGAGGTGTTTGGACTTACTTAAAAACCACTCCTAGTTCAAGGCATGTTATTTGTCATTATTGAAGCCATTTCCTAACATCATTTATCAGCAGGATAATCTTTGGCAGATGAAGAAAAGGAAAACGTAAGCTTCAAAATGAAAAACTAGACTGAAATCCTGGAGAGTTTTAGTGAAAAACAACAAATTGCTGAATGTTCCTAGACCACAAAATTGTTTTACATATTATCTTGATAAATACATAAAAATTATATTGAACTATATTATTAATAGACATCATGTTTTATTGTTAGCTGTATTGTTTGAGTTATTATGGCTTAAAGCAAAACCAACCAACTGCAGTTTGATTGATATTAATTGGAATGCACAATAAAAACATGATTTAATTTTTTTTTACAGCTTTTTAATGTCTATATTGGTTTTTATCTACTGTTTTTGTGCTCTCATGTATTTTCTGTAAAGCTGCAAAACTGTGTGTTATAAAAATGTTTTAACGAATTATGTTTCTAATTACCGGAGATTCTATATACCACAAACCACTTCTTTTAACGTCGAGGTTGCAGAGACCAAATGAGTCGTGAGGTTTTAGAGGGATTTATAGGGAGCTATAAATGACATTTAACAGCTGTGTTATGCACAAACAATCAATACAGTCAAAAGAGAAATGTGGTGCCCAAAGAAAATAGCCCAAGTAAATATCATCTTCTAATTACAATTACATGTGCAAGGTGGCAGAAGGCTGACCTTTAAGAATATGTCTGCATATATCTAACAGCCAATAAGACAATGAGAGTAATTTTCCTCATCACACGGATCATTCATCAGTAAAACAACTTTTATAATTCAACATTTTCTGCACTGACTTCCTTTACAAGAAATAGTGTCATTTTAGACTGAAATGTCACCTTGAATGGCATGAGTGTGAAAATCATGAGACAATGGCCCTCATTCATAAAACATTTGTTAACATATAATAAAAGTAAATTCTCCTAGCAGAGACACTTTGGTGATCTGGAAATATCTGATCAATATAGTAGTGTCTCATTTCGAAGAATATTACTGAATATAAAAATGCATTAATCACCAATATTAACTGAATAAAAAGGGACAGTGACAAACGTTGCAACATTGAACAGTTAAAAAAAAGACAAACTTGTGAAATTATGCAAATTATTAATCAAAAAGCATTGTCATCAGTTTGCCAAAAAGGACTCAAAATGTTCACAAAGACATCATTAACACAAGGTAGGTAGAAGGTGTAAACTTCATACCTAAAACATCTTGAAAATAAAAACCTTTGCATGAATCTGAATATTTTAACTTTATGAACGATTTAAGCCTACACAAAAATTCCGTCTTTCACAAGCTCAAAATGTTTTGCGTTGTTTATTTCTGCTTTTGCTCAAACTTATCAAACCAGGATTTCAAAAGGCGTTTTTATCGTGTAGCAAAGGTTTTTGTTCTTTAGGGTGAAAATGCTAGTATTCACATAAAATACTGTCACGGAATGGCTTGGACAGAACCCAGATGCAGGCAGACGAAGGGTTAACATAAAAAGCTTTCATTAAATCAAAAACCCGCTATGGGGAAAACATGAACAAACATTAGAAAACAAACACTTCCCACGAGGGGGACCAAACAAAACAAGAATCTTGGAATTTAAATAATTTCACAAACTGAAACAGGAACAAGGGAAATCCAACAAACACGAGGACAGGTATAAAAGGTGAGCAACACCTGTGAGACGATATCCAAACGTAGTAAAGTATTCAAAGTAAACATACATTAGACAATGCACCGACACTGAACAGAGTGACACTGGGGCTATATAAAGGTAGACACTAACGAGGAGTGATTACATGGGGAGAGTGGCGACAGGTGATAAGAATGAAAACCTAACGAGAGTGAATAACAGAGCAGGTGATGGAAATAACATCCCTAACGAGGGTGAAACACAGAGCAGGTGATGGGAATGAAACCCTAACGAGAAGATTACGGGAGACAGGAGGGCAGGGCTGAGAGACATAACCGGGAAACACGTGGCACCAAGTAACAGCAAAACCCACGTGTCTCCACACATAACAAAACAAAACCCAAAAGACGTGGCAATGTCATGACTCTGCCCAGTGAGCTAAAAACTCAAGACAAGAAGGACAGAGTCCTGACAAAATACAGACAAAATGCCTTGTAAACCTGTTTGCGGTCAGGAGGAATAATGTCGGCTGCTTGTGTATGCAGTGGCTACTTCTTAAAAGATAATACAACTTAAACTTGATGCTATGTTTATGTTTTTGTAAAGTTACCTATTTTTGTACATTGTAAACTTGTAATTTGCATTTTGTGTTTCATCAGAACCACATGATTGCGAACAAGCTATAGGAAGGAAACAGCAATAGGCCATTCCTGTCACAGTGTACTGTGGGTACTATACATTCAATCTATTTATTTTACTCACATTGATGTCCAAACTGCAGAGACTGAGTGAATCCACATCTATTATCTGCTTCCTCTTCTTCTGTAAAGACATTCATAATTATTCTATACATTATATTTACATGTTTTACTGATGGCACTGTGGAAGAAAAGCATCACATTCCTTAGCAGAATAAAAACAAAACAGACAATCCTTACTACTACCCCAACAGTACCAATATAACACAAAACAAAACAAAAATCGTCAGAAACTATCAGCACAATGTTAAGCATTTATAGTGTTTTTAAGCATTAATTTGAAAAGTATTTTAAAACAATGCAGCAAAGAAATCATTTAAAATGTATTGTGTGTGCTTGCAGCAGATTTGTTTTTCACATTCCATCAGAGCTCTGTGTGAACTTATTACTAACTGAGTGTAAATTGTAAGACCAACTCACTACTCATTCTAATCGATTTGGTTGGTTGACATGTTTTAGAAGCTTATTTATCTTAATTGATGCCATTCGCTTTATGTTAATTTTTATTCTTTTTTCACTGTAATTGTTTATTCTCCATGACGGCCAGCAGTGTGCAGGGTGAATATTTGCATCCTGACCCATGAGCAAGAACAATAGAACTTATGAAGGTCTGGAGCATGAAATCCTGCCTATGCTCCACGCTGTACAAAATTCTTCTTGCAAAAGGTAATAAAGAACCTGAACAAATAATTTTTAGTTGCAGGAATGATTTTTTAAATGTTTGTCCAAATGTGTCAAAAGTGTGCACAACTTGCCAAACAGTGTAATCTGAATAAAGAATACTGCAAGACTTTGAGTCAGCTGATGCGAGAGATGTGATCATGTGCCACAACATAAGACAAATAGAACCCATTGCAAATGAGGCATGTGACACGTCATGTCGCGTTGGATCCAGTCTGTGTTAAATGTAAGTATCTTTGGATGAAAGCATCTGCTAAATGAGCAACTCCAGAACAGATTATTGGGTTCGGAGAAGTAGTAACCATTCCCAAATAAAGATAATGTGTTTAGCACCTAATACTTGTCAAGCAGAGACTGAGGTAAGGTTCGATCCCCTGCTGAAAAAAACTGCACATGCTAGTTAGATTTGTCGTGGTATAGGTCAGGAAGAACCCAGCAATACCGGGTAACGCAGACTTTAATAATAAATAACAAAACAAATGCCCATGATGGGGAAAACACTAAACAAACTAGAATACAAAACTGAAAACAAAGACTTCCCACAAGGGGGGCAAAAAGAAACAACTAAGAATAATACTAAGAACTAGACAAACAGGGTACAAGAACATGAACTTTAACAGGGACCATGGCAGGGAAACATGTACAGCATTCAGGTACAACGAACGAGCACGAGACAATACACAAGAGGGCATCTTATAGGGAGACTAACAAAGGAGATAACAATGGGCAGGTGTGGGTACTGAAACACTCAGGGAAGGTTAACGAGACAGAAGGGCGGGAAACACTGACGAGACACGAGAAAGCACATGGCAAGTCAGAATGAAAACAAAGCCATGTCTTTCTCACAAAAAACCTAAGGCTATGCCATGACTCCGCTGCAAGACCAAGAATAAACATGACATGATGGCGGAATCATGACAAGATGTTTGAACAACAAGTCCTGGTTTGACAAGTAAAGTCAACTTTACTTATTAAGCGCTTTTTACATTTTTTGTTACAAACCAGCTGTAAAAGAAAACATATTTACTATAAACAAAACATATAAGCTTATACAAGAAAAAAAGGGGGAACACACAGAAGACAGACACACAGATTCAGACACACCCACACACAAGCGCGCACCAACACACACAGACACACACACAAACACGCCTTATTATTTTAAGTTTACTTAAAATACATTGCATTGTATGGTACGGTCTCCAACATAGTGTTCCTGCTGCCATCTCAATTGGAAAAGCATTGCATTAGTCATATGTTTAATCCAAGGGAAAACTACTATGTTTACATTTACATTTATTCATTTGGCAGTCGCTTAAAGCGACTTACAAGTAGTTTTATACAGTGGCACATTACTGCAGAGCAATCAGGGGTAAGGTGCCTTGCTCAAGGGCCCTTCAGTCATGACCTGCTGGCACTGAGATTAGAACCGGCAACCTTCTGATCACAAGCCCAACGCTCTAACCATTAGGCAACAGCTGACCCCACTTTACAGTTTTTATTTATAATTAACAACAACATAGGCTTCAGTACCAGAAACGAAGATTCTGGATTTCTAAACAGCAAACTGTTGCTTTAATCGTGAAAATTTGTTTGTAATCGATATAAAAGGCTGAAATTATGGGTGAAGAATCCCCTTCATATATATGTTTGTTGGGAAACGTGTCCTCCAGGTCCCCTTTTGCCATAAGCTTGCACACATTATTCTATTAAAAACAAACTTCAGTCTTGACACCACTCAGATGATCAAGCACATTTGTGTAGGTAATTTTGCCTAACAAGCTTAAGTTCCTTCAAAGGGATAATTCCCCCCAAAATGAAAAATCTGTCATCATTAACTCACACTCTATTATACACCTTTATGACTTTCTTCCTTCCGCAAAACACAAAGGAAGATATTTTGAATAAAGTTGAAAAAACGCTTTAGGTTACGGCCCGCAATGTACCGCATAATTAAACAGAATTTTCAGCGAAACTAATTGTACCAATAATGCACCTCTACAGTACATATCTGTAGGTAAATGGGAACAATATGCAAAGTTTGAAATAAAAAAAATATATTATAAAATATACTAATTTAATACAACGTGGCATGCATGACCTGCAGTATGCTAGACAGTGTGAACATACACTACATATTGTAATCACAATGTATCCATAAATAAGCTACTGTGGATATGAATTAAGTACGGTGATTCTTATTTCATTATAAAGGGAAATTAATATGGTATAATTAAAACGGTTTTTGCGCAAGCAAAACAAGCACGAATTAAGCAACTGTGAATTTGACAGAGTTTTGACTTTAGGATACAATTTTATTTGATTGATTTAAGGTAAGTCTTTGTGCAATACAGTACAAAAAAACTTAAAGCTACACAAACAACTTAAGGATAAATAAACTCAACAAACCAAGGCAGGGTTTCCCGAAACCATCTTAACGCTACATTCATTCTTAAGTTGCAGTATACTGTATACCTTAAGAGAGATATATTCTTAAGAACGACGAAGTAATACGAAGGTTTTGGGAAACCCAGCCCAAAGGAGTAAAGAGTTGCAATACAAATCTCAGTTGCATTACTCTCCAATCATACAACCGATCTTGCTCTTATTTTCTTGCACAGTCAATATGTTTTCTAAATTGAAAGGCAGTTATTGTAAATTAAATGATCACGGACAACAGTTTTGATATACTCTGTCTTAGCGAGACCAGGCTTAAACCAAATTATTATTTCGGTCTAAATGAGTGTACCCCACCAAGCTACTGTTATATGCATGAGCCACGGCCGTCATTAAGCCTCTCAAACTAAGACCCAAATAAACTGGGAAACTATAGACCGATTTCAAATCTCCCATACCTGTCTTAAATACTAGAAAAAGGAGTGTCCACTCAGTTGTGCTCTTTCTTACAAAATAACGACATACATGAAAAATTTATTCAGGCTTTAGACCGCATCATAGTACTGAAACTGCGCTCGTTAACATTACAAACAACCTGCTTATAGCATCAGATAAAGGTAACATCTCACTCCGGGTCCTGCTTGTCCTTAGTGCTTTGTTCGATACCGTAGACCATAACATACTTCTAGATCGCCTACACCATTGTACTGGTATTGAGGGGCAGGCACTATTAAAAAACATGGAATTAGCTTCCATCGCTATGCAGATGATACTCAGCTATATATCTCATCAAGACCAGATGATTCCTCCCAGCTATCCAAATTGGCAGAGTGCATTGAAGATATAAAACATTGGATGACCTCTAATTCCTTCTTTTAAATTCGAATAAAACAGAAATATTACTTATCGGACCAAAGACACACAAACCGAATATTTCTGATTATAAACTGCAAGGAGAAGGATGTACTGTTACTCCAACAAATACAGCAAAAGATCTAGGTGTTATATTAGACAGCAACCTGTCATTTCGAAATCACATCTCTAATGTCACAAAAACAGCCTTTTTCCACCTAAGAAATGTTGCCAAGTAACTGACGCGGAGAAGCTTAGTCATGCATTTATGACCTCAAGACTTGACTACTGTAATGCTCTACATAGTGTTTGTCCTGCATCATCAATAAACAAACTACAGTTAGTTCAGAATGCAGCTGCCAGAGTTCTAACCAGGTCCAGAAAATACGATCACATAACCCCAATTTTATCACCCCTTCACTGGCTACCCATTAAATATCGTATTGACTTTAAAGTTATTTTAATCACTTATAAAGCCTTAAAGGGTTTAGCCCCTACCTACATAAAATAGCTTCTATCACACTACAACCCATCACGCTCTCTAAGATCTCAAAACTCAGGACTTTTGATAACACCTAGAATAACTAAATCCACCAAAGGGGGTCGAGCTTTCTCATACGTAGCACCTAAACTCTGGAATAGCCTTCCTGATATTATTTGAGGATCAGACACACTCAACCCAATTTAAATCTAGATTAAAGACGCATCTTTTCAGCCAAGCATTCACTTAATGCTAAATATGCTAAATAAACCACAGAGAGACTGCTGACATTAGATATTATTTACTAGGTCTTTTTTATAACAAGTTAAACTATTCATGTTCTGTGTTTTACCCTTTTTTGTTTTTTTTTCGTTTTTCCCCTGTCAAGCTGCTTTGGAACAATGCAAATTGTGAAAAGCACTATATAAATAAAATTGAATTGAATTGTACTGCTGCTTTGTAGCAATGAAAATTGTAAAAAGCGCTATATAAATAAAGTTGACTTGACTATTTAATCTCATTATAAACATCAGAAGCCTTAATTCAAAACCACAGATCCAAACCAGTTCTGCTTAACAACAATGAAAGTGAATAGATGTAAATTTGCAAAGACTTTTTGATCCTTTTTCTGAAAAATTCTGACAATCCTCTGAAACGTCCTCTCTGGAAGTGCATTAACACTGTGCTTGGATTTGCCAAGAGACAGAAGCCTATAAAAAGTCTCAGTATTCACATTATGGACAGACATCTTAAAAATCTAATTTAGAAACTTCTATGTGAAATAGAAAAATCTGAGTGATATAATTTCCTCTATGGTTAGAAACATTACTCACCTTCTGATAGATGAATAGGCAACACCCCATCATTGGGCTTTACTTCAGTGTTCCTCGACAGCCCCAAAACACTTTATATCCCGCTTTAAACACTTCAATACAATATCAAGCTGTGTGCTGCTGTCACCTGCCTCAGCCCTCAGCCCTCAGCCATGAGCGTCTACATACTGTACGTGTATGTCCGCACACAGGAGACAGCTCCTGTGAACCACAAACAGGATGTTCAGGGGGAAGTCATGCTGGTGCTATATCAGGCCAGAGCAGGGCTCAAGCTTTCAGACGATCTCTGTTTTTGTTTGTGTGTCGCTGGGTGGCGTCAAATGACCCTTCAGTAAGGGGAACAGCATCCTGTTGTAGGGAAGAATCGTGTACAATCGTTTTTCCACACATTAGCAGAGGTGCTGCAACCTTATATTCTGGACCCAGATCTACAGAAAGTCTCCCATGCCTAATAATTTCAGTTATTCTCTTTATAAATACAAAATGGGCTGTTAAACATAAAAATAATCATTATTCATAGCAGGCTCCAAGGTACTTATTAATATATGATGTTACATTGACACATTACTTACAACTGAGACATTCAGACTTGTTCAGTGTAACACCTAGTCCACACCAAATGTGAAGTGATGCAGTGACATTAAGAAAGTTTCTAATGTAGAATACAATGTAGCATAAATACAAGTATGGCTAGTATAGACAAAAACTCTAAATAACATGGAAAATATACATTTTCTAATGTTTTGAACATCACGCTGCATCTGGGGTGGACAAGTTGGTATACCATTAGTGAACAGGAAGCTGACACGTCCCTTTTAAACACACTTCCTGGAAACAACTTGTCTTACTTTAAGCATTTCCTGCTTAAAGTGACACTATAAAACTTTTTCCCCCATGTGGTTGATTAAGCGCAATTGTCTGTTACCAGTGTTGTAAATAATTTTGCTGTATAAGCTTCCCCATGGGCAGCGCAGATTGAACCGGCGAATGCAGAAATATTTTTTGGAAACCATGTCGGCAGGGGATGGGTGGGGCTGTGTGTACCAACCAGAACACAGAAGTGTGTTTGTTGCCACTATAAGGCTGCTCAGGTAGCAGCGACAGTATAATTAGTTCGTTTAAGAGTTGTTCTACCACTGAAATAATTTCAGAGACATTATTTGAAGGTCATAAAAACTACAAAGTTTTGCTTTAAAGAGGAAGCAACATGGACGCAACAGCTCAAAGAGTCATAGTGCCATCCAGTAGCCCTCATGGTGTTTCATACGTAACTTGACGTAAAAAGCAGCACCCCAAGAACGTAGAATGGACCGTAGAAACGGAGAAGGCATCGGCTACCCACGACTGCCCCTTCATCCTCCAGACCGATGCTTCAGATACCGGCTTGGGAGCAGTGCTATCGTAGGTGAAAGGGGAAGGGCACCCTGTGGTACATCAGCCGGAAACTCAATCCGGCTGGATCCAGGGTATGCCAATGTTGAAAAAGAGGCTCTGGCTGTTAAGTAGGGCCAAAGCTTCACCCTAATAACAAACCATGTGCCGCTCCATTGGATGGCCAACGCAGACGGTCTGTCGAGGATGTGGACAGGAATCTACTCTACACGCCGGCCAATCGTCAGCACCTGATCATAATTAAAACCACCTTTTACAAGCACGGGAGAAAAAAGGAACATTGAGCTTTGTTCTCCCGGCATACTAATGTGTTGACTTCCCTGTTTACACAGAAACCAGCGGTGTTTAAAGCAAATATTCTAAATAAACAATAGTTAGATTTTGTCACACATAAAAAATAAATACTATAGCGCCACCGTTTGGTCAATTTTATGCTGCTGAAATTGGCTGCTGGCGGCCTTGTTTTATGTACCCGGGTGATGTTAAAGGATATGTTAGGACATCCACCAAAGATAAGGTATACCTATTTTCCACTTCATAGGAGATATCTGACAAAATGTAACATACTGTACGTCCACAGAATGCTTCTGCTTTGCGTTGTGCCACAATGCCCTTTACTGTTATTAAATGCACTGTAACCTACTGCTTCATGGGGCTTATTGTTTTCTAAAATTGATAAGGTTGGTAAATTTAATACACTGTGAACAGAGAAACGTCTCTGTTGTGTCCTACTGCTGTCACCACGCAACACGAGCAGCGGTGACTCACTTAGGAAATCCTCTGCGAGGCTAGGCCATCTCATTTCAGTTCGCCTCTTGCCCTGCGTTCCAATGAGCATACTATACGCCTTAATAGTATTCAAAAGTAGAATTAGAATGTACCAAATTGAAGTATGTTGAAAATAGAATTCCAAAGATTCCCGGATGGTCTCCTACTTCCGGTAGAAATTCGAAGTGCAGAATGACGGCTTATATTAGCCACAACAATTATTGAAACTCCACTGCATCAATAAATTATATAACTGTTGCGTGACACAAATGTAAGTATACAGTAAACATTACAAACAAAATAATGAATGAGTAAATAACTTAATGGAAAGAAGAACTGTATTTTGATGTGTGTGACAGTTATTGAACACAATGTTGTCTAGGCACCAATGGTTACTTCCGTTTTCTGTTAGTATGTCCCAGTGTGTGCTATCTCGTTTGCCATGCATTTAAAAGTACCTACTATAAGGCCTAGTTTTGCTAATTGGAACACAGGGTTGGACTTTTGAGGCTGGGTGCTTTGAATAACAAGTCCTCGTTTTTAAGTAAGCGACCTTAGAAGGTTGCAGCCCCCGAATTGGAGCTACAGCATTGACTAAAATGTAAATTTGCTTTTTACAGTGCAACCTAGTGTTATATTTGTATATAACACTATCTGTGAATATTTGTTGTTTCCATTAAAAAGTAGTTCACTGTAAAATTACAATTTCATGATAATTCACTCATGTCAAAAACAAATTGAGGCTTATGAGGAAAGATTCCCAGGGTTCTTCTCCATGTACTTAAATAGGGGGTTGTTGGTAAAGGTCCAAATTTCAGTTTCATCGCAGCTTCGAAAGGCTCTATGCGACACCAGCCGATGAATATGGGTGTTGTCTAAGGGAAACGATTAGTCAGTCCCATACACGGAGGACTTCTGTGACATGTGGGTGAGCAAATTATCATGAAATTTACATTGTAACCATGAAACGCCAGTTGCCTGATAGATGCCTAAAGACTTCCTTTCCATATCGTGATGTATATCTGAGTGAAACGGCTTCTGAAATTAGAGGAAATGTAGGGTGGGCCTCTTTTTGATTGGATTGTTGTAAATTGGGCTTGTAGGGAAGGGCTGATAATGCCCTGCCATTGGATAGTCAGTATAGTCCTACCTCTTTTTTGTTTCTTACGTCATGCGGTGAAGAGTTGTTGTTGAAAGGGGGAGAGGAGCTTAACATTTTTGACTAATGATTACAAGTGCAAATAAATAAATAAAAATAATGATATCCACAGATAAATCACTTATAATAACTACAGCAACATTGTGTAAAACACCTTTTCTCTTTGATTTCATAGTGACTTTATATAAAGAAATAAAATGACCTTTTCCTGTCAATCCATGTGGATTTTGACCATAAAGAATGCACTCGAGCAAAGAATGAGGGGATTTAACATATGTTCTTGGAGACATTTAAAATCAGAATGAAAAATGTGATTAAAGAACATTTGGGTGATAAAAAATGAAATTAAGGGTGTACAGAGATGGAATTGTACGTTTTTATTTGGTGTCAACACAGAGTGTGAAAAGCTAAATAAACATATTGAACCGTGGCATGATATGTAATATGAACTAGGATCTGACTGTGGATGTCTTTTAGATCATTGGGAAAAATCAAGGAAGGAAAGCTGAAAGCTTTTGATAAAAAATAATCCATACCTCAAGAATACAACGAATGAGTTAATGATAACTAAATGTGTCAATTTTGAGCTGCGGTTGAGCGAGACTCGTTACTATAAATATATGCAAGAAACGTGGCGGACTGGCAGCAGGTGGCAGAAGCGAACACAATATGTGAATAAACCTCCACACGCTGTTCTTTTTCCTCGCTTTATCTGTTGTGAAATTGTCACATGAATGTACGTGTTTGCGTTAAAGTTGGTTTGTAAATGAAAGATGTCACTGAAGAGAGTTGTAATCGTGCCGGGAAATGGCGCAGGGAATATGGAGCACTGTAACTGGTACGGTTGGCTAAGGAAACGAATAAACGAGGTATGATGACTGCACGTCATAATACTTATTTCACTTTCTGTCAGGTCGGTGTTACACGTTATTTATCTGTTTATCATCTCTACAGATGTCAGACCTGTCCTGTGTTCTGAAGAATATGCCAGATCCGGGTAGTCACATTCACACGATTTTCATGAATTAAATCACACGTGCGCCGATATTTATCGAGCGTTGAATGATCCGATCTCTTTCGACAGTGACTGCCAGAGAAAGCGTCTGGCTTCCGTTCATGGAGAAAGATATGAAATGTGATGAAGACACTGTTATTATCGGACACAGTTCAGGAGCTGCTGCAGCCATGAGGTACTGATACGATATGGCGCTAACGTTATCGTAACGTTGCGCTAACGTTATCGTAACGTTACGGGAACGTTCCTCTAACGTTACGATAACGTTCTCCTAACCATGGTATGATGAACGAAATGAGTCTAAAATCACGTGTTCTAGATTGTTTGTTGCTCAGAGAACAAAAACTGGGTTAAATAAATCAAAATTTATTAAATTAAACTGCATAAACAACCTTAAACAACATACAAAGAGAAAGAAAATAATAATACCTTTAACACGTAAAACTAATTGGCAAAATGTAATTTTCAAATCATAATAGAATTACTATATATTAAATTTAGCATGAGAAATATATATATATATATATATATATATATATATATATATATATATATATATATATATATATATATACACAACTACAAAAAATGTAACCAAAATATAAATAAAACAAATAGAAAGAAAATCAAAACTTTAAGACGTTAAACTGGTAATATTTAATTTTATACATATATCATAATAACTATTTATTAAATGTAGAATGAGGCTACAAATATAAAAGCTTCAATTATTTAAAGTACAGAAGCAATATCTTCACTTCAGCATCATCTGAAAACAAAAGAAAACGGAAATGAGTGAGACGGATCTTAAACACTGTAGTTGAAATTAATCATTATTATGTGAAATGGTTATAAATTGCTTTTATCTCCAGTGACTGATGTTGATCGTTAATATGCCTGCAATTCATTTACAGTCAAGGCATTTAGCAGAGGCTTTTCCTACTCAAAGCCACAGTACAAC
The DNA here is from genome assembly GCF_947034865.1 of Barbatula barbatula. Lineage (NCBI taxonomy): Eukaryota > Metazoa > Chordata > Actinopteri > Cypriniformes > Nemacheilidae > Barbatula > Barbatula barbatula. The sequence continues at coordinate 9,080,013 of NC_136776.1, read as the reverse complement.
ATGGAAAACAATACAATTATTTGGCAATTATATGAAGAGTTCTATACAAATGAAAGTACATGCAGTACAATGTGTTTTACTAAAAAAAATTACAATTCTTTTCTAAACCCATTGATGCATCTTATAAAAAGTATTTAAAAACATTACAATATGCCAAAGACGCTCTGTGAAAGTGCTCCTAAAAGAGCCTTTGGGGTAGAGGTAGCTGCTGTTGACACACAAAAAAAAGAGCAAACATGACTCAATTGCATGACATAAAATATGAGGAACATGGCAAACAAGATATGCTGATTACCTGCTATGTTTTTTACTTACTATACAATCAGATGCCAATTGACTCTGGAAAAAATAATAATTATTTTAATGGAATAAATTCACAGATTCATATGATTTATGAGTATGTACATTTCAATTTATATGTGCTCCAGCAATTGGAAGAATATTGAAACCCACTAACAAGTAAGAAGGGGCACTGCAGGACCAGGATTGGGAAACACTGATTTAAAAGAAAATCAAACTAATTGTTTTATCTTAATCCGTGCGATTTTGCCCCATTAGCACAACGTAACGTTAACTGAAAGAACCGGTGAGTGTAGCCTATAAAAAGAAGGAAAGACGGTACTCATGTGCTATATCTTACTGTTACATGTACATGAAATGTAGGTATAGGGAGTCCATTTTATGATAATGTTCTTGGTTTCATGTTAAATTGGCAGTAGAATAATTTGAAGTGGTGAAACCGATCTTCTTCTTGCTGCACTAGGTAAACTATTTTTTTTAGATTTTTAAGCATAACGTTATTTACATTTAGGTTTATACGTTAAGCTTAAAATTAGACGGGTTAAGTACAAATAATTACCTCAGGAAAACGGTCAGTGATTTCAATTAGAGTGGAATATGCAGCTATGCGCGCACACGCACACGGCCTCAGTTTTACAACTTAGACTATCTTACCTTTCTCGTAGTTTTAAATGTCATTTACAATCAATTTACAAGCTCATTACAGGTGTCTTTTTTATATGCTGATAAGTTAAAAAGGTATTTTACCTCAGGAAACTGACGGGACCGGCCGGCTCCTCTCCAGAAGGCAGTCGCTCTGTGCGCGTGCGGTGGCCACAGACCTGCCTATAGGCTGCCCGCATTCAGATTTCGCAGGCACCGCACGCGAGCAAGATGTAACTTGACAATTTTATTTCGTTTATTTATTTTCGTTTTTCTAAGAAAATATATGCATTTATATAAGGATTCTTCTCAATAAATTATGAATATAAAATATGATTTTAAATCGAAGTGTGCAATATGGTAATTGGAATCTGAAAGAGAGTCAGCAAGCACTTTTTTGCGATTGTTTGCTAATTTTCATTAGTTAATAATAGAGTGAACCTGTACAGAACGTTTTTGGTTGTATTGTTACCCTCAAAAAATAACCTGAAGGGAACGTTACGGGAACTTTAGCTGTTGGTTAAAAAACTAACCTGCAGGGAACGTTCCGGTAACGTTCGCTGTTGGTTAGAAAAAACGAACCTGCAGGGAACGTTGCGGTAACGTTCGCTGTTGGTCAGAAAAAACTAACCTGCAGGGAACGTTCCGGTAACGTTCGCTGTTGGTTAGAAAAAACAAACCTGCAGGGAATGTTTCGGGAACGTTAGCTTTTGGTTAGGAAAAAACTAACCTACAGGGAACGTTCTGTGAACGTTGCCCTGTGGTTCCCAACGAAAAACCAAATGGGAACCATAGGGGAACGTTAGGGGAACGTTCTGTGTTTGCTGGGTAGAAGCCTTTAAAAAGAAAGGAGCAGACAAACCCTAAAGGTTGTTTTTTGTTGGTTTCATTTAGGTATGCAGAAACACACACAGTGTTTGGACTGATTCTGGTGGGTGCGTACACATCAGATTTGGGAGACGAGAATGAGCGTGAGAGCGGTGAGTTTTGCAATGTCAGGCCCTGATTTTAAAACGACTTATGGACCGTTTCATCGGCGCGCCTGGACTGCAGTTAACTTCCGGTTTTTGTTTCTCGGTTTTGGCTAGTGTCTTAAATTAAATATAAATAGTTATATGCCTATTATAAGTTAATATTACTTAAAAAGTTGTTTTATTGTTTAATAATTGTATTAAATATGATTTGTTGCATGTCTATTTTATTAAATAAACAGTTTGTTGAATGGGTCCAATAGTTTTGTTGCATTTAAAGAAATCCTATGGGACATTGACATCTTGCGGTAAAAGGAATTGTTCAGTTTCAACATACATTTTCATGATAATGTACTCACCACTGTTGTCATCCAAGATGTTTATATATTAATTTTTTTTAGTCGAAAAGACATGAAGGTTTTTGATGAAAACATTCCAGGATTATTCTCCATAGTGGACGCCAATCGGTTCTGTCATTTTCTCAAATAAAAAAATGTCTATGCTTTATAAACACAAATGTTCGCCTTGCTCTGTTCTGCGATGCACGTTCACATAATTACGTTGAAACGGCCACACTTGACGTTTACAAATGTGGAGAAGGAGGACCATTCAAAAAGTTGTCGTTTCGTGTGCGTATCCTGGATTCCACGTAAATACGTGAAGTCGTGAACGTACTTTGCATAACAGACCAAGGCGAGCATTTGTGTTTTTAAAACATTTTCGAAAATATTTTTGAAAATGACATCGTTTCGCTAGAAATGACCCTTATTCATCATATGGTATTGTTTAAAGCTTCACTGAAACTGTAATTTTGACCATTAACCGTTTGGAGTCCACTATATGGAGAATAATCCTGGAATGTTTTCATCACAAACCTTAATATCTTTTCGAAAGAAAAACATACATAAACAACTTGGATGACAACAGCCACTGAGTAAATTATCATGAAAATGTATGTTGCAAGTGAACAATATTTTTAAAGCTTTGTATCGCAGTCTAAATTCAAAATATTGCAGTGACAAGTGGGTTACAAATGCATTTTATAACACCTAAGCTAGCCCCTTAGCTGATATAAAATGCAATGTAACCCACTGCTTCTTGGGGCTTATTGCTTTTATGTGCTGATAGAAACTTCATTTTCACACTCAGGATATTTCAGCCGGCCATGGGAGTGGGAGAAGATCAGATCAAACGTTAAGTACATCCTTCAGTTTGGATCTACAGATGACCCCTTCTTGCCATGGGAAGAGCAACAGGAAGTAGCTGATGGACTGAAGACAGATTTACACAAATACACTGATCGCGGACACTTCCAAAACACAACCTTTCCAGAGCTCATCGCTGCACTAAAACAGCTTAAAACCAAGAGCTAAATAGTAACAAAAAAAGCCCACGGACTCTTCATCCGAACATTTTGTTTTTAAGTACACCTGTCATATTTGCCAAGTGGTCATTTTATTCTCTAGGGGGGAAAATCATGCTGCAACTAAGCATTTGAATACATCATTGTTGCAATAAATGTTGAAAAGACCAACATTTTTATTTTAAGTGAGGTATGTCATGTAAATCCTAAAATTGATCTTTACAGTAGTATGTAGACATCAACACAAACTTCTGAAATAAAATACTCATATAAACTAGAACAAAACACATTTCCAACATAGAAATCACTCGGTACAAAACCAAGTCTAGGACATCTGTTCAAATTCACACCGCAAAATTTAAAATTTTTACTATATAGTTCTGATTCCCACCCACATGCAGCAACGCAACTGACAATCTGTGCCTTGAAAGTCTGTTGCCTTGCTGTTTATGGGCAGCAGTTAGAAATGTATCTTAATTTGTGTTGAAAAGATGAACTGATGTCCTAGGTTTGTCATACGACTTGAGGGTGAGTAATTCAAGGCAGAATTAAAATCTTCTGGCTGAGTTACCCTGTAATAATGCGAAATATCAATCCAGTAACAAAGACTTCATGTAAGCTATATTGTACGGTTATGTTTAACTAAAACAGCAATCCTGATATTGTTCCATTAACAAAATGGTAGCACAGAAGTGTCAAGACTTTATGTAATCTATATTGTAAGGTTGTTTAACCAAAACAGCAATCCTGATATTGTTCCATTAACAAAATGGTAGCACAGAAGTGTCAAGGCTTTATGTAATCTACATTGTAAGGTTGTTTAACCAAAACAGCAATCCTGATCTTGTTCCATTAACAGCATAGTACAGTACAGAAGTCTATAAGATATGCAGTATATTTAATAACTGCTGTGAATAAGAAAAGTTGTTTATGATATCAAAAGTCTTTTAATATGATGCACAAATTATAAAAAAAATATGTTCCTTAGTTTTCCAGCCCATAGTTATTCATTTAAAAGAATGCTTGGAGTTGCATGAACCTTTTTTGCCGGTTTCACATAAATGACACTTTGGTCTTTTAATCATATCAATTTAGGGGTTGACCACTGCCATATGACTCATGTATTGCTTACTGGAAAAACCTGAGAGTTTAAGTTAAAGTGCACATAGCAAAACATCATCGTAAAAAGTCTTCAAGCTAAATGAAATTTTCTTGCTCATACACCTAACGTCACACATACACCAGTAAGAAAACATTGTAGATCAAGAACATTATAACATCATAACATGTATTAAACAATATTAAACATCAGAAACATTTAACCAGACCGTCCTGACCCAAGGGTCATTTGAGCAGCAGTGACACATGTTCTCCATTAGATGAACTAGGAAGTCTTCTTTTTCCTTCTGGCTTTAGAGTAACCCCTTCCAAACCAACCACCTTGAAGCGATGTGGCTTCAGCTTGGGCCTGTGGGTCCTGTGAAATATCCTCCAGAGCAGAAAAGGGAGCGATTTCTTTACGAGTGTGACTGTCCTTCTCTTCTGCACTGAGGGGTGTTGCCAAGCTGAATATGGGGTCTTGTGATCTGAAAAAGAAAACAGCGGAAGCAAAGTTAATCATTACAAAGCTAACAGTTGCATTCCTGATGTAAATTTGGTCAACACAGCTTATTAGGAACCACACAATATAATAAATAAAATACACAATATTCTAAGCGATGAACCGATATTTTATTTCTAGTTAATCAAATTTTTGTATAGCGATTATTGTGGTAGACCAGTAAAGAGTGCATTACAGTAGTCTCTTTGAGATAAGTGTTTTTTCTGCATACTTGTAATTAAAAAAATGTTGCTGTATGCTTAAGGTGGAAAAATAAAAGATTTCAATCAAATCTGTTAATCATCCAGTTGTTTACCGCTGTAAAGCAGGCAGTAATGGAATTCACAGATGGTGCGGCAATGGGGTACATGCGTGATGACATATGTCTGCTAAAATATCAGGCGGCTCTGTAACATCCAGTGCATGTAGCATCCATTGGAAACAATGGACTTTTTCACTCGGTCGCTTCAAGATTCACATAGGATTACGGTCAACGACGTGAGTCAAATGATCCAATCACTACCTCATACATCAACAACCAAAAAGGAGAAGCACTTCAGGCTATCCTATACATTTGATCCCCTGCTGATTTAGTACGTTTGCCTGCTTACAAAGAAATGAAGGGTCTAAACATATTACAAAGACAACCAAAGAGTGGCTAAAGTAGAAGCACATTAAATGTCATTGCCAGTCTCTAGACCCTAGTCCTATATAAGAAAAGCTCTGAAGCTTTTGAGGCTAAAACTCTAATTTGAAACCTTAAAGATTTACAGAGGAGTGGACACCAATGTAACCTGGTGACCCACTATCACAAATTCTTTTGGTATATTCTGTCTCATCAGTTCAAATAAACTTTAATTTTAGTCTATACTTTTCGTGACACTGCATAGGTTAAGTGGGTTGGAAAATTGGATGGATGGACTGATTATATGATAAATGTTGCTGTCTGATTATATTGGTGCCTAAATCATTACATAACTAACACTGAATATTAATTTTACATCTGTTTGATGAAAATGTCAAAGTATAGCAAAATATGTGTGTACAAAAGAGTGGTTGAAGGATTGTTCTTACCTGTTGTAGCCTGGAATTTCTAAACCCAGCTCCTCCATGAGAAGACACATCACAGCATCACACTTCCCATGAATTTTAAGAGTAGCCAGGTTATCTTTCGGTGTCCACTAGGACAGAAAAGATAACAGTTTTAAGATATTGAATAATGGCCCATGAAATCAAAAGTGACAAGTGTCGTCGGACATCTTTCAGCTACCATTGAAATGAATATGATCATGTCGCTGCCGGTGTGAACGGGGTGTCAGATATACATTACAATTCATTTGATAGGAAACAGAAAAATGGGAGGGTAATGGACAGGTATATGAATGGAAATATCACCTGCAGATTTACAATGAACAGCTGTGGTCTTTTATTGGCTGGTCTGTTCATGCACCATAAGCAGGAGTACTTCTTGAGAACCTGACAAAAACATACGCAATACATCAAGTCGTAATACATGGAATTTGGGCTTAAAAGTATCTAAACGTGCCAGTTACCTTCAAACTGGAGCCCAAACAGAGGATAACGTCAGCCTGTTGTGCGGCCTCTGACGCGCCCTTCCAGTTCAGAGGTTGTTCAAGTGTGCCACGTTCACCAAAATGCACTATTGTGTCTCTGAGCTCTGCTCTGCAGTATGGGCACAGACGTCCAGTCCAATGTCTGTGCAGAGCTGTACGCTCAGTCACGTCAAACAATCTGATAAACTCTTGTGCCGGAGAACAGGAAACACAAACCTATAAGCAGGATTTTACATGTTAACCACTTCAGTATCTCTTTCTGTTGAACACCATGAATCATCAATTACATTTTGGGTTTATGCTTTTATTTTCTAGATTAAATTGCCTCAGATTGAAGGTATACTTTCCCACAGGTTTTTACTTGTTCTGAATGATTACATTTGTAAATTTTTATATTTACTTGTTTGTTAACACACTGAATGTTTCACAAGTAGAAATAGCATTTTGCATAAAACGTATAACGCAGATCATTCAAAGAAATATAAACATGAGGAGTCATCAGTGTTTTCAAAGATTTTGGAAAAATGTTGCCCAACAAGGCTTATACGCCACTGGTGACTGATAACGGTTAAACAAAAATACTGTAAAGATTAACAGTAGCATTCTGAATGACATCCTAAATCACCCTAACTAGACCAAGCTTGTCACTCAATCTCTTAAAACTAGGGTGAATTCAGACAAATTATTCATGTTAACTGAAGTAGTTTTTAACTCTTTGTCAGACCTCGATGAACATGTTCCCGTGGAGTTCAGAGAGAGAGTTTCTGGGCAAGGCGCTGCGCAGGTGAAGACCATCACAGTTCTGTGAGACCACATGCTGAACCTGCAATGATTCTGACTTTTAATTTGATCCTAAAATTGAGCACAGTTTTTACTTTTTCATGTTGGATCATGTGACAACCCTTACCATATTTACTTTGTGTAGCATCCAGATGGACATGTGTGTGAGTGTGGGCTCAGCGCGACTTAGGTCTGACGTACTGACAGATACATTCAGATGTTAAATAATATAATAGCATAGATTCCATATTTTAACACACCAAATCAGTATCATTGTCAAACAAACTAGAGCCTTCACCTGACAGATCGGCCCTTCTGCAGCTGAGTCCACACACCATTTGGCCCGCGATAGTCCGGGATAGAAGCAGCCTGAAGAAAAACGCAACAGTTAACGCACATATTAAACAATTTTTAACTTATTTAATGCTAATACATATTTAATACCCCTTCATTTAGCAGTAAATGCATAAATCAGCCAAAGGCTAAAAAAAAATCGAGATATTTTTATGGATATATCAAGCAGGAATAAAAAGAGGAATGATATACAGTGCTGATTCCGGCTCCAGTGTAAATGACCACATGCTGGGCCTGCTGGATTGCTTTCGCCAACTCCTTCACTTTAGTCTTCAGGTTTTCAGCATCATCGAAGACCTCAAAGATTATCACAGACACAAAATCAGTGAGAGTAAAATATAGACTGAGGAACTTTGTGATGAGTCTGTATGAAATACACCTCCTCTTGTTTTCGTTTCAGCAGGTGTCTTCGTGTCTGCCTTCTGCTCAGCTCCTGCACAGTGTCCGGATGCTCCTGCAGCAGTGAGCACTCCTCTTGCGTCCGCTCAGCCTCACACTTATGCAGGATCCTGGAGATCTTTAACACAGAGATGATCAAATACACAGTTTATTCACAGTGCACTTAACACACAATGTGGATAGGCATCAAAACACCATGATTTCCACCCGAACAGTCATTTTGGTAACTGGAATACTTACAACCCCCCCAGTGGCGATATAGAAAGACGCATTGAGTTTGAATGGCCGGTCATAGTGCAACAGCGAAAAGGGACCCCGCTGAAACAGTGTCGTGTGCCGCATTCCGCACATTGTTTAAGCTACATACATCGGTAAAACGGTATATTAAAAATTCATATAATAACAAAAATACACACCGGTTTTCGGCATGAACCGGTATACCGCCCATTTAGTCATTTAGCTGACGCTTTTATCCAAAGCGACTTACAAAGAGTTCAGGGAGCAATAAGCAATGTCATACAGGAGCAATGTAGGTGTAGGAGTATAGGAGGGTGTGAAAAGGAAGACCAGCAAGGAGAGCATTGCAAAAGTCCAACCTTGAGATTACCAGGGCCTGGACAAGGAGTTGTGACACATGCTCAGTGAGGTAGGGTCTAAACTTTCTAATGTTGGATAAAGCATATCGGCATGATCGCGTTGTCTTTGCAATGTGATCATTGAAGGACAGCTGTTCATCAAATATGACTCTGAGGTTCCTGTCTGTTTTGGAAGGAGTGACTGTGGTATTGCCAAGTTGGATGGTGAGATTGTGTTGCACCGTGGGATGTGCAGGAAACACGAGTAGTTCTGTCTTCAAGGCAGGCTGTTATGCGAACTGCTACAGTTGATCCTCTGGGTGAAACGAGCTGTAGATCTGTGTGTCATCAGCATAACAGAGATACGAGAAGCCGTGTGCCCATATAATGGGTCCCAAGGATATCCTGTAGATGGAAAAAAGCAGTGGTCCAAGCACCAATCCCTGAGGGACCCCAGTGATCATGTGGTGAGCAGTGGACAGTGAGCCCCTCCATGACACCCTGAAGGATCTGCCAGAGAGGTAGGATTTGAACCAGCAGAGAGGGGGGCCTGAGATTTCAGTAAAGCTGCTTTGGAACAATGCAAATTGTGAAAAGCACTATATAAATAAAATTGAAAATTGAATTTCTAGAGATGACAGGGTTGCAAGCAGTATCTGGTACTGACTGACGTTGTCAGACACTGCAGATAGGACAGAATCAGGAGAGAGACAGGTCTGTAACTGTTGGTAGTAGAGGGATCCAGTGTGGGTTTCTTAAGTAGGGGCATGACCTGAGCCTGTTGAATGTGGATGGAGAATTGGCGGTGACCAGGGAGGTGTTGATGATGTGTGAGTGCAGGTGTGAGTGTGCTGGATATGGTCTGAAGGAGATGGGAGGAGATTGGGTCAAAGAGACAGGTGGTGGGGTGGCTTGAGAGAAGTCTGGATACTTCAGTGTCAGTCAGTGAGGTGAAAGAAGCGAGTTTGATGTTTGAAGTGAGGGTAGTGTGTACCGAGGTCTGAGGTTCTGAGAATGGTTTGCAGATGGATGATGTTTTCTCACTGATAAAAACAGCGAAGTCCGCAGTCAAACATGAAGTGGGCCGGGGACAGGGGGGAAATAAGAGAGTAAAGGGCCTTGAAAAGCTGCAGTGTGTTAGGTGCATTGGTCACCTTGATGGTATAGAAAGACGTTTTAGCTGTGGTAACACTAGCAGAGAAAGAGGAGAGAAGTGACTGGTAGTACCTTAGGTCAGCAGGATTCTTGGTGTTGCGCCATTTCCTTTCAGCAGCCCTGAGTGTACTCTGTTGTTCACGGAGGATGTCAGACCGCCAAGGGCAGAAGGGGGTGGGACAAGCTGGTCTGGAGGACAGAGGACAAAGGTAATCTAGACATGATGTAAGTGTTGAGCACAAGGTGTCAGTGGCAGTGTCAGCATCTAGAGATGCAAAGTTGGAGGGAAGAGATGATGTCACTTTAGCAGAGAGGGTCCTAGGGGAGAGAGCGCAAAGGTTCCGTCTGAAATAAACAGGTGGTGGTGTTAGTGTAGTGCATGTAGATTGGAGCATGTTGAAAGTGATAAAGTGGTCAGAAATGTGAAGAGGTGTGACTTTAATGTTGTCTGTGGTGCATTTATGGGTGTAGATGAGGTCAAGCTGGTTTACTGGCTGTGGAAAGGCACGTGAGATTGAACAAGGCGGTGAGGGTGTGGAAGTCAGCAGCATAGGGTTTGTCCAGGTGGATGTTGAAGTCCCCAAAGACTACAAGAGGGCCTCCATCCTACGGGAATGATGAGCACATCGAATTCTTCAATGAAGTTGTGAAGAGGACCTGGAGGCTGTAAACTACGACAATACTTAGCTGAGTGGGAGAAGTTGTATGAACAGTTTGGTATTCAAATGAATAGTTGTTGTTTAGGGAAGATGGTGTGGAATATTTTCAATTATTGTTGATAAGCAAACAAACTAGCTCCATTCTTTTAAGTGAAAAAACTATGATGTCTAGCCGTAACGAGTGGCTAACGGCAACTTAATGTTACTTCAGTAACACAGTAATCAAACGGAAGAAAAAATTCCAAATTGGTCAACAAGTAATAAAATAAACAAGCTCAAATAATCTTAACTAACAACAGGTAACAGTCCAGTTCAACAGTTAAAACAAGGTAAAAGGGGAAACAGCAGACTAACACACTACTGCAGACTTCTGATGACTATTCTCTACTACTTGTTGCATCAAAGTGTGCAGAACCGTACTGTAGTCTCACCCAGTCTGATCTCATCGTTCCAAGGTTACCACAGCGGGCAGGATGCAGTTCATGCCCAGACCTGATGGTAGAGCGGAAAATGGGAAGCGGCGACCTGTCAAGGCTGAGATTATAGAGCTGGATAATGGACGCGCTGACTTGACACGTCTACACTAGCCAATCTAACCAGATAGATATTATGCCTCAACGCGACGCTAATCTTATAACAGGTACATTGCACACAGCAGGAATCAGCTGTTTAACTCGCTATCGACAGGGTAGAACAATTACCTCCACTACTAAAGATAGTTTCGCAAAGAGCTTGCCAGATCTGACTCCTTTAATAACCATACCATTAAATAAAGAATCGCTCGATGACATGACCACCAAATAGAAGCTGTCACACCTTTGAAGTCAAAAAAGATTAATGAGAAAAATATAGCACCATGGTAAAATAGCACTCGCGCCCTTAAAAGAAAAACACGTAAACTAGAGATCCCAAAAAATCCCAATTAGATGTCTTTAAAATGGCGTGGAAAGAGAGTGCAAACTGTTATCGAAAGGCATTAAAAGCAGCAAAGGCTGAGCACCTCCGTAACCCCATAGAAACCAACAAAAACAATCCAAGGTTTTTATTTAGCACAGTTGCCAAATTAACAAATAAACAGACATCAACGGACCTGGCTATTCTGCCGCACCTCGGTAGCAATGAATTCATGACATTTTTTACAGAGAGAATCAAAAATATTCGCGAAAAATAGTAAAAACTCAACCTCCAAGTCTGTCTTATGAATTAGTACCAACCACAGCTCCAAAAGAAAGGCTACAGCGTTTTTCACCTATAAAACAGGAAGATTTAATTAAACTTATTGCAACATCTAAACCTACAACTTGCTTATTAGACCCCAATACCAACTTAATTATTAAAAGAGTTACTACCTGTTGCAATCGAGCCCATTTATAACATTATCAACTCGTCAATTAATCTAGGCCATGTCCCAGGACACTTTAAGATGGCCGTCATTAAGCCTCTAATCAAGAAACCAAACTTAGACCCAAATAAACTAGGAAACTATAGACCGATTTCAAATCTCCCATACCGTCTTAAATACTAGAAACAGTAGTGTGAACTCAGTTGTGCTCTTTCTTACAAAATAATGACATGCACGAAAAATTTCAGTCAGGCTTTAGACCGCATCATAGCACTGAAACTGCGCTCGTTAAAATTACAAACGACCTGCTTATAGCATCAGATAAAGGTAACATCTCACTCCGGGTCCTGCTTGACCTCAGTGCTGCGTTTGATACTGTAGACCATAACATACTTCTAGATCGCCTACACCATTGTACTGGTATTGAGAGACGGGGAATCATCCAATCTAACCCAAGTAATCTATGGATTACCTCAGGGATCGGTTCTGGGACCCGTGCTGCTCTCCATTTACATGCTGCCCCTCGGAAACATTATTAAAAACATGGAATTAGCTTCCATTGCTATGCAGATGATACTCCGCTATATATCTCATCAAGACCAGATGATTCCTCCCAGCTATCCAAATTGGCAGAGTGCATTGAAGATATAAAACATTGGATGGCCTGTAATTGGATGGCCCTTCTTTTTAATTCTAATAAAACAGAAATATTACTTATCGGACCAAAGACACACAAACCAAATATTTCTGATTATAAACTGCAAGGAGAAGGATGTACTGTTACTCCAACAAATACTGTAAAAGATCTAGGCGTTATATTAGACAGCAACCTGTCATTTCGAAATCACATCTCAAATGTCACAAAAACAGCCTTTTTCCACCTTAGAAATGTTGCCAAATTACGAAATATTCTGTGTGTTGCTGACGCGGAGAAGCTTATTCATGCATTTGTGACCTCAAGACTTGACTACTGTAATGCGCTACTTAGTGGTTGTCCTGCATCATCAATAAACAAACTACAGTTAGTTCAGAATGCAGCTGCCAGAGTTCTAACCAGTTCTATTTACTAGGTGTTTATATAACAAGTTAAACTATTCATGTACTGTGTTTTACCTTTTTTGTGTTTTTACTTTCCCCTGTAAAGCTGCTTTGGAACAATGCACATTGTGAAAAGCATTATATAAATAAAATGTAATTGGATTGAACTAGAAAATTTCAGCCCCTCTTAGATTAATGATAATCCTTTTATTTCGCCTTGTTGTGCAAGCACTGTCGAGCTTGTGCAGAGGCTGCAGCATTTGCCAGAGGGGAACTGGAATCCCCTGGTTTGGCCTGGTTTCCCTCTGAGGTTTTTTCTCCTCCAATGGAGTTTTGGGTTCATCGCCACAGTTTGCATACTGTTTTCACTGTTTGCCTGTGTGTTTTTTTACCTTTTTTTGTTTTTACTTGTATAACCTTATATGTTTTCTTGTACAGCTACCTTGTAACAATGAAATTTGTAAAAGAGCTATATAAATAAAGTTGATTTGACTTAGAAGCTACAGTTCAGAGCTGGCCACCTGCCACCATGCTACACTTCGTATATACTGTAGTAGGCTAACTGGGTTTTATTGCATTGTTGTCCTTATGTTTACTTATTGCTTCTATTGTTTACGCTTTGGATAAAAGTGTCTGCTAAATGACTCCATGTAAATGTTTAAGCCGCGGTTTCTGTCATCAACACATTCTCAATATAACTATAAATACTGAACAGTTTGATTTGAGTTCTATAGACACCTACAGTTTAACTTTTCAGTTTGTCAAGTAAAATCAATAAGTTGGCGAAATATGCTGTATTGACACAAATACTATATTCACATTGTTTGGACAGAAGGTTTGCCATAATAATTTCTCAGCATTTTTGTCAGGGGTGGCTGCTGTTTTACTGTAATTTAATAACTTTGCAAACGATAACAAATAAATGACGATGTAGTTATCGTTTAAGATATTCACCGACTGTAATGATCTGCAATAAGCAGCTGCGATCCTTCAGGAACTCATGTTTCGTTTATTGTGCGATATTTATAAAATGCTTAATGTTCATACCGCTTTTGCTGTCTGTTCCTGTGTCTCGCGCTGAATTAATTTAGCCTTTTCTTGCGCTTTTTTCGTCGCTCGAGCAGAGCAGTCACTGTTCGTGCGCGCGTCCATTTTGGACATTGCGTGTGACGTCAGGTGCTATCGCGAGATTGTTTTTCAAAGCTTCCCTACCATGAGGCGCGCGACTCTCCTTTCCAATAGGTGGCGGGAATGCGCCTTTTATATGGGTCTGTCGACCGCCATTAAACTTTCCAGAAGAAGAAGGCTTTCGAGTCGTTTGGTTTTTGATTTAACGTTAATTGATAATGTCTGCTATTTTAAATGCCCTTTTCAGCGATTCGTATGTTGATATAAGCCAATATAGAGACCAACATTTCAAGGTACGTTAGTAAACATTGCAGCTTTCATTGTGTTCAAGTAATTCTTTCAAAACATGTGCGAGATCATGTTTTCACATCATCGGCAATAAAACCTTGTGTGTTGTTTTTTGGTCGTGTTTTTCTTGTCGCAGTGGGCTTCTCTTTTTATTTCGGTATTGTTTTTTTCTAAAATGCATGTAACTTATTTTTAAAAGTGCGCAATATGTGCTTTAGGAGTGCTTTAAACTTTGATCTCATGTGTTCAGAAGTAAGAGTGATGCAATGGTTTAATGTGTTCAGGGAAACCGCCATGAGCAGGAGAAGCTGTTGAAACAGAGCTGTACGCTGTACGTGGGTAACCTGTCCTTCTACACCACAGAGGAGCAGGTGCACGAGCTCTTCTCTAAGAGTGGAGATGTCAAGAGGATCGTCATCGGTCTGGATAAAGTCAAAAAGACTGCCTGTGGTTTCTGCTTTGTCGAGTATCCTTTCTACTGTTAGAAATCCGTAAGATTTTGTAGGGTCTACCCTTAGATGTGGTGTTTTGCCAAAAATGAAAATGTTATCATAATTTGTTTATCGTATGTACCTGTAAAACATTTGCTAAATATATTTGAAACAAGTATCAAGGTTACTATAATCGTTCATTTGTGCTAGACGCATGCAAAGACGCACGCACGCACGCACACACACAGACAAGATTTTTGCAGTGTTATTCATATTAAATAGAAGTCATGCAGATTTCTGGGGGAAGAATTATGTAAAAAAGAGTTTCTTAACTTTAATTTGAAGATATTACAGTCGTGCTGATGCAGAGAATGCCTTGAGATTTATTAATGGCTCCAGGCTGGATGACCGGATCATCCGAACGGATTGGGACGCCGGCTTCAAAGAAGGAAGACAGTACGGCCGGGGGAAATCAGGTGGACAAGTGAGTGCACAGAAAAACATGTCATATCGTTTTATGAAAATGTCTGGCCACTAAACTAACATTACATATAAAAAATGTTGCCGGTAACAATACATTTAACTATTGCATGTAAGGTATGTTTGTTGCTTGTGTACTGTTACTAGCTGCAGCAGTCTTTACAAGTCCAGTCTCTGTGTTTTCAGGTCAGAGATGAATACAGGCAAGATTATGACCCCGCGAGAGGGGGTTATGGAAAACTTGTGCAGAAAGCATGAACCTTTTAATATTTACAGGTCAGAGATGAATACAGCCAAGATTATGATCCTGCCAGAGGGGGTTCAGGGAAGTTAGCTTAGCTTCAAGAAGGCACCGGAGGGACTTCAACAATTTTAGTTTTTAGGATTATGGAGTGAGCATGTGAAGGCTGTTTTGATGGCAATGTACATATTAGAGCAGAAAAGCATGATTTCATTAGTAGTGTACATTGCCTGATTCAGCGTAGATCTGAAGGTGTTTTGTTTGTGTGAGTGTTTTTTAATAAATTAGAAAATGTTGTCATCTTTGTGTGATTCCTAATTTTGTCTTTACAGTGAAATCTACTGAATGCAATTGTTTGTCATGGTTGTAGTGCACAGTGCTGCATGGTGCCTTGACAGTAATGGTAATACAATTGGCATGTAACAGTGTAAATTGCTTATTGCAGACTAATTATAATAATGCTTAGGCTTTTTAACTCAATTCATGGTATACAGGCTTTGAAGCTGAGAGTTGAAGACTGATCTAGATATGATAATCGTGTCGTGTTGTTTGTTTGCAATTGGCTAATCAAGAAATCAAATTTAAATTCAGAGATCTGTAAAAATCATTTTATTGGCTTAAAAACAAGCAAAATCGCATTGGTTGCCAGCATTCACTCTGCCATTGTCCGGCTCTAGCCATCCACTACCAGCCCCTTAACTACTAAAAACTGACAGTTCCATTCAACACCGGTCATTTCAGATACAGCCGGGAGAAATAAGACCACATCAGTTTTTTCGAATTTACCATTTTTATGTAAATTAGTTTAATTCTGGTAATTAGTGGCACCATTTCTCCCAAACTCCAAATAAAAGCACTGTTCAGACACACTGGTCAAAATAACAAAACAATTGAATGGGTAGATTACTTGGCTCCACCTTGCTTCAATTATATTATTTTGTGAGACACGTACAAATTGTTAATCAGCATTTATCTTCCAATGAAGGATTTGAATATGATTAAGATCTTCAGTATTTATGACTGTAAGAAATGGTGCCAGACAGGTGTCCATGCTAACAAATAAAATCGTGCAGAGGCCCTTCTCATTGTTTCTTATCAAATACACCTCACTATTAAATATTAGCAGGTTGGTTACATTTCTGACTATGACAAAGTGTGTCTTATCATTGTTTGGAGAACATTCTCCTGGTCTGAATGAGAAAGCGGACACCTTGACCTTGAGGTCCTGTGTGTGTATAGTTACATGACGGACCAAGAGCAGAACAATCACAAGCAAGCACCTAGCAGTGGTGACGTTTGACACATTCGAACTTCTGATGGCAAAACTACAATAGGATTTTCTTCAGTACATTATTCTTTGCATCTTTTCAGTCTTAACAATGCTGTTGGATGACTATAGTAGGCTTGTTTCTTTTTAAATCCGACAGACACTGGACACGATACATAAAGAAATGATGACAGACAAAACTACTGCTCTCTTCAGCCGTAAATGCTTAAGCTATATTAATAGCATTTATATGTGAATTTGAGACTTTTAACAATCTGCCAAACAACTTGATGCGTTAAGTGTGTATATTAAACCAGTTCTTAGTCAATTCAGGCAAAATAACAATTGATATGGGATGCTGGACACAATCTCTGTCTCCCATCCATTAATTTCTTCAAGTATTCCTTCACTTCATCTTCAACCTTGGAAAATGTGTTTTATAACAATAAACATGACATGTTGATCACACAAAGCTGCAAGAGTGGTTAAAATAATTTGATAGAGCAAAGGTCCTACAGTATTAAAGGGTTAGGGCCCCTTAAGGCCTGATAGTAATGGGGCCCATGTTCAAAAATATTCGATACACTCGATTGCATGAATTTAACACCCATGGATCCCTGGCCCAATCTATGTTCATTTGTAACTACAAACCTGGGGTATGTTCAAGCTCAAACCGGTGGGCAACGTTTTGCTATGGTTGAATGACACGTTTCCTTGAAATGGTTTGCAACGGGGTTTGAGATGTTTCTCTTGTTTGGTGGGTGTGTCAAGAATGTCAGCCCAATCAGCAGCAACGTGTATATAAACCATGTGGTTTTAAAGAGACGGCTCGCACAATGGGTCCAAGTAAAGTCGTTTAAATGTGTCCGCTCGATTTTGCCGTATTCAACACGTGTTTTATAACGATTTCATCAGGCTCCGAAAATTCTTCCAAAGGAACACAAAGAATGGCCTTCTCAGCTTTCTCATAGTTCAACTCTGGCGTCATCACAACAGTGTGTTCAGCCGCACCACCGTTTCCGTAAAAAAACCATTTGCAAGTTTTTTCGGGGATGAGTGAGTTTCATTAAGAAAAATCTGCAACCCTGTCACATGGACCCATTCTGGGATTTACTGTACCTGTACAAGTGTTTCGTTACTGAAAAGCAGTGACATTTCACAGTTTAAAAATATATTTAGACAAATCACAAATTTTGGTAACAAGGCTGAAAATGTTGTGAGCTTAGATGAAATAAAATAGCTCATATCTGTTCTTGCCTGATATTTGTGGAAAGTGGAAAAAAACATTTGCAAACACAGCAACAGAAAGAGCACAAGGAACTCAAGGTGGTTTTATGGATTATTTTAAATAATGACAAACTAGTAGTCAGAAACTCACTTCTCTGAGGTTACAAGCTGTTGGTACATTTCAAGTAAAATGACAGTATTCAGCTGTTACTCTAAAAATGGTTTGTCTCTGAGAAAAGTACACATTTACTGTCCTTGTACCAAAATTATTTTAAGGTAGTAAAAAAAATATCGAACAGAATGCCATGATGACTGACCTGACTCCATCATGCATCACAAACGCAATAATCAACATGGTCGAATTCAGCATGAGCTTCATATGCAGTGTTTTTTGCCTTAAGCCATGATATAAAAGATGCTCTCTCTTCTAGACCAGCTTTCACTATTTAAACAAAGCAAAATATATAAATAAAGCAAACTCCCTGTTCTCGTTTAAAATGACCTTTAAATGACCAAACGTTACAGAATAATGACACTATATGCAATACAACATACTGGTCCACTACTATTGGAGAAAAGTATGTTTGAGAAAGTGTCAAAAGTGCTCAAAAGAGAACACAGGGATTGACTACAAGAGAATATCAAATTATTGGTCAATTGCTTAAAACAAGCAGCCTGACATCAGGTTTTCTTTAAGAGATTGGGCCTCTTGTGAATTTGGGATTATAATATTTTGGCTGTATTGTGAAATGGAGGCTCTATTATGATGTAATTTGTTTAAGTTAACAAGTTAACAGGTAAAATCCTCCATGTTTGACAGTACATTCATTTAAAAGCTTGCCTTTATAAATGCTTCTTGTACCTTGACCGTTACATCGATAAACTCCTTCGAGTCAAAGCAAAATTGCATTATTTACAAACCAACAACCTGATAGAAACACGGTGTTATGACTGCGTTATAAGCTGCAAAAATGAATGACAATAAATGAAATTGAAAACAAAGTGAGAAAGATCCACATTTTAAAGTTAGGTTAAATCTTTCTAGTTACTAGTAGTTTTGTTTAAGTCAGATTCTTTCAGCACCTCCAGCTTGAGCAAGAGATGTTGTCACAGCATCCTCCAATAAATTCAGGGTTGAGGAGATTGGGAAAAAGGCATATTTGAACAGCAGATGTCAAGCAAAGAGGTAAAGTCAACCCGACAGACTCTGGCAAGCCTTTTAAGTTTCTAAACCAATATGAAAGTTTGGACAGGAACCTCCAGCTCCGCCTGACCAAACCTTTAGATATCCTCAAGTCTCTCCGTGAAGTCCAATCCCACCGGCTTTGCTCATCATCCAGACACGAGTCTCTTGGTCTTTTTTATGTGGCTTTGTCTTGGTTTGAACAATCAGATAGTCTTCGGTCACAGAGCTCTCTGTAGATCCTCTTGCGGACCCGTGGCATGTCTTCTTGTGTGAACAGGAGTGGCTTCAAGAATGTCAGGCACTTGCAGTACTGCGAATGGAAAGGACAAATGTAAATACTTTCAATAAGTGCTGGTTATGGAAATAATACAATTTTATTGGAAGGGGAGCAATTTTTATATTCTATAACCAAACTCACACACCGCATTCACAGAGAAGCCTGCTGTGTGAACAGAACCATCCTAGACAACTAGTTATCTGTCACGTCACCCATCAATCCCTGTCACTGTGTTAATATACACATGCTCACTGATGATGGAAAACCATGCTGTAGAATTGCTTTATTAATGTTATGCTCATTCGATCTTCAGACATCAAACAGCAGTGATATAAAGTGATTATTTGTAACTATTCACAATGCAACAGTTGAAGGCAAACTTTTTCGTGTAAACATACGGCATGCATGCAAGTCATGCTTTTAATGTTGCGGACAAAATCGTGCATACGGTCTAGATTTTGATGAAAAAGGCACAATCTTTGGTATTTTCCTCCGTCACTACAGTTCCAGTCGTCAGATGTAGCTAATACACTGGCATGAGTGGGTTGCTCTCTAATACATACAGTATGAGTGCTGTGACTGTAAGCCACCGTGTGAACATGACATTTCCAGACTCACACCTGTCACTAAATATGGTTTTCAATCGCAAAAACTGACAGTGTGAAAGCCTTTGACTGGGTCAAAGTGTCTTTAAATGTGCAAGCTGGCTTGTGTTCACATGTTTTTACCTCCAGGACAAAAACTCCACAGTCGTTGTCGTTCTTCTGCTGTGGAATGGTCTGAGGAAAGGTTGAAAACAGTTAAAACAGAAATTGATTTGCATCAAGGGTATTTTAATATGAGCTGGTATCACAGACCTTGTTGATAACCATCTTCCAGCCTTTTTGAAAGGCAAGCTGTTTCTTCTCTTTAGCTTCTGCCAGGATGTATTTCAGAACGTGCTGTGGATAAGAGTCACACATCAGATCTGTGTAAAGATTTCATTCTTTATATTTAAAGATACATTTTGGCCATTATTAGTGCAGTAGGAGAGAGAGGACAGGAAGTTAAGCGGGTGGGAGAGGGGATGGGGTGGGAAAGGTCGCCTACGAGTCGGGACTCAAACTCGGGTCGCGACAGCATGATATGTTGGAGCACTAACCGCAAGGCTATTGGCTCCGACTAAATATTGCATTCTAAATCACACTTCAAGAGCACTTACATCCACAGCAAACTTGAACAGGATTCCCTGGGAGTCATAGAAGTTGATGTTCTGCTTGGAGACGTCCACAGCTATGAGCGACCAGTGGATCTCCAGGTGGAGAGGAATGAGGATTAATTTCTTAGAGAAGAGATCAACCTGAAGATGTCAAGCAATAGGGTTAGGGTAAGGCTAACTAGCATCCTAATAATTTTACCTTAACGGGCAGTCCTTAAGCAATGCACACGGGTTGGGTGTTGAAAATAAATCAGATACCGTTAATAAGTAAATTATTTAGTTTTACCTTCATATTTCCGGTCCCAGTTTTGGAAACAAAAGACAACTTTTACTTGGATGCACATGCAGAGATCACAAACATAATAAAAGTGGCCCTGCAACGGTGTTTCATGCATTCTGACTTCTTACAATGTTAAACGTGTTGTCTCCTCATGCTTGACATGGTCATCTTGTCAAAAAACTTATGGACGTATGACGTAGTATTTCTGAGCTTCATACACTGTCCCAGTGATCATACAGGTTTCGGAAAGTTTTTTTAGAACATGAAATATTGTTACGTAACAACTTTTCTTAAACCCATAATGGACTATTCTCGCCCATGCATCAACCATGGAGACCGGGAGAAGGAGCATGAGCACAAGTCACTTTCACTTGTGTGCAGGGAGAGAGAGAGAGAAGTTCAGCTGTGTTCATCTGTTCACTATATAATGTTATTTAAACGGTGGCTATAACGCTGGATTTGGAGATTGTTTGAAACTTATAGATGGAGCGGCTTTCCCAGCACTAAACAATGCCGGACATGAACCGCACGCAGTAAGTGAAACTGTGTTTTGTTGTCAATGTATGCGCACATGCTTTAGTTTCGCCCCCCACGCGTGTCACATGTTTCCAGAAATAATAGTACAGCTGTATCCGTCTTTTATAAATGTGATCAAACTAAAGACTCTACTGATATTTAAAGGGTACGATACTATTCTGCAAGTACTCAAAATTAACATGAGATATGTTGATTTATACAGTTTTTGCATCCTGGACGAGAAAAGGATCTCATTCCCTCCTACTGTATCCAGTAAACACTTTGGTTCCAAAGATGTGAACAACATGAGGGTGAGTAATGTCTTTTAAATAACATTTTAATATTAAAGTGAACCATCCCTTTAAACACTGCAAGAGACACATTTTTTAAGAAGTTTTCCAAACGTTTTTTCATTGTCACAATTGCAATATCTCAGCTACATTTTGTGTACAATCCTGTTGCCTAAACGTTCAGGCAGCCTACTGTCGTTGGTAGAACAGACCTGCATCCAAACCCCACTATCTGATGAAATCTCTCCAGATTTTTTCAAGAGTGTTAGATCAGTCTCCGACTATGCCAAAAAAGGTTAAAATCCAGTTAACTAGTTCTCACACTAGTGAGGTTTACCTTTTTGGTCCATCGCTTGACTCCTTCATAACCTTTTGCTACAAACTGCCGGTAAAAGAAACTGTTGAAGAAATGAACCTAGAAAAGATAGAAAGAGCAATGTTTAAACCAATGCTGTCAGACATTGTGCAGAATGAGCATATTTCTGTTTAGTGACTGTATTAAATGAGCATTTGATAATTGACACATAGCTGAGAAGCAAAAATCATTACCAGAGATCAACTCTACTGAACCAGTACCAGACACTGAGTACTGAGATGGATCTGGGCAAGAGACTAAAAATACAATGCAATTCATTACAATGCTTTCACCTTGTGGCTTGTAGCTTCCATGATCAATTCTCCATACATGTTAATCACCTGCAAAAATCCATCAAACATGTATTTATTGGACAATGAATGACTTTAATATACAAGAATCCATGTGAATTGTGAAGACACTTACCTGATCATTGACCCAATTTTGGTCGTCGAGTGTTGAAAGGTCATCTAAGGTCAGAGTGTGCTTGTTGTAGGTCACTTGGAAGAAATGCATAGGAGCACAGGCCAGACCAGCCTTGTACTTGGCCACTTCTGCCGTTACGAGCTTCATCCTGGAGACAAACACATCATACAGTAAAGTGTCAGCACTAGGGCAGATAACACAGCAACCTGGGATGGAAGAACACAATCCAGAATCTCTGACCAGGACTTTATCTTTCCTGCAGACTTTACAGGAAACTCTAAACAAACATCAGATAATATACTGCTTCTGCCCAGATCATCAGATGAACACAATTCCATCCCATGATCCCTTAAGAGCCATCAAACTTAAAAACTTAATAAAAAATATAGCTGCAAGCAGCAATCCTCGGGTTCGAGCAGTCTAAGGCGTCAAAGTTGTTCAGAATGAAGAGAGCTAGTGTCCAAACGCCGCTGCCTTTAGTAGGTGACCTCGGAGTGATGGTTTACACATATGTTTCAAGCCCCATGATGATATCTCTAATAGTTCTTGAGTTATTTTACCGTAATAGGCAAAGTTGTTCGGAATTAGGATAGCTTTCATATGATATCAATAGTTTGTGTGAATGTCAAATGTCACGTGATACACAATTGTTTAAGCAACTAAAGCCACGTCAATTTAGCCATTTTTACAGTTATAGCACCAACTAGTGTCCAAACACAGCGGCCTTATGTAGGTGACCTTGGGGTGATGGTCTACACATATGTTCCAAGCCCCATGATGATATCGCTCATAGTTCTCGATTTATGGCCATTTTAATGAAATAGGCTCCGACCATTTACATTCACACTCACAGAAGTCAGGCTCAAACCCTAATAATAAAACCTACAAAAACAATAGGTTTCTAGCCCTTCGGGCTAGATTCTTTTTTACAGACGAAGGATATATTTTTTAACATCCGAAAGTATTGTCAACACCGTAAACATTCAAAAGAGCAATGTAAATCCTGTAAGGTTTAAACGTGTTTGGCTGAAGTAGAAAATGTTTACTTAAGGATTTGCTTTTTTGTATTTCGCCCGGCATTGAAATCGGGTACAAATATAAATCAGAAAACACATTTCTGCGCAACATTTCAGTGTACAAGGACACCTGGTTCATATGAGAGTTGTAAAGATCACTGTCAAGTCCAACTGCTTTTAATTTCAGCAAATAATTGTGTGTTTTAGTCCCAGTTTCTTTGTTTCCCCTATTAAAAGCAGCCATCTTGCTTAGTGTTAACATATCCTGTGGTGTTCACGTAGAAGTGACGTAAATGCATACCCTCTATAGGAACCAAAACATTTATTCAAGTATGTACTGTCACGAGACATGATTTTAGATGCAAGATCAGTCCAAAGTTCACTGCAAAATACTACAGGCAGGTATATTAAAGTGTTGATGTTAATAACAGGGCATGCATTTGTGGGATTGTGAATATTGAGCACAATTGTAATAAATGGCAAAAATGTAGAACCTACAATGTGGGTAGTCTACTAAAGAGTAGTCTTAAATGGTTGTTTAAAAAAACTGTTAAATGCAGCCATTATTGATATTACTGAAAAATATTACGGATAAAATATTTTGATTTCTTCCAGTTTTCTTAGGCTGTCCCCGCGAAGACG
Source organism: Barbatula barbatula (assembly GCF_947034865.1). NCBI lineage: Eukaryota > Metazoa > Chordata > Actinopteri > Cypriniformes > Nemacheilidae > Barbatula > Barbatula barbatula. The sequence continues at coordinate 9,056,013 of NC_136776.1, read as the reverse complement.
GGAATTTTCAAAATCACACTTTTTTCTATGCGGTTTGGCCATTCGTCCACACGCAAACGCAGCACGCGGTCACTGAAACCAAACCTTTCAAAAACTCCTGGCATGGTGAAGACTTTTAGAAACTCTGGTTCCAGTGTTGTCGTGTAGGCGGTGAAACCGGAGATTTGGCATATGACGTTGGAATTCGTGCCGCTATCTTCTTTGTTTGACATCAGATTCCAGGCCTATGATTGGTCAATACAGCTTTACGGTTAGGGTTATATCACCTATAATCGTACAATCGTTTGACATGCTTCTGACGGCGCTTTATAAGATGTTTTTGCGTTTTCGTGTGGAAAAACTCAGTTTATAAAAAAATACCTGTGTACAGACTAGGTCTGTAAAACAGCCATGAATATGCACTGTAATAAAGATCTTTAAAAACTAAACTTAACACTACCTTGTTCTGTCTCTGATTTAGTGTGTTCTCTCAAAAACTGATCTCATCTTCAGCACATTTTTACAACTAAGCTTCAACAACTACATTGCACTCAGGGGTGTCAAACTCGATTATCTGAATCAGGTGTGTTTGAGGGTCGGAGCTAAACTGAAATGAAGCCCTACAGAAATTAAGGTCTTCAGGATTACTAAAAACTTTCAAGCAGGTGTGGGTTGGAGCTAAACTGTGAAGAGCCTAGTCCACGCCTTTCAGGAATTGAGTTTGACACCCCTGGCCTGACTGCTGTACAAAACATGGCGGCGAATTCAATGTATGTAGGCCCGCAGAGTATATATACAGAGTACGTACATATAAATAGCTTATTCTAAGGTATTACAAACATAACGGTTCATTACGTAAGGTCAATATACACCTCTGAAGAAGTAGTTTTGTATATTATATTGCATTTCTGTCAATAGATCATGTTATATCATGTTGTTCCTTTAAAGATATAATTCAGCCAAGAAACCAAATTGCCCCATGTTTTATCCTAACTGAATATGACTTTCTTCTTGAAGAATAACGCAGTCGGAGTTATAATACCACGTATCATTTTACTACCAAGTGTTAGAATGGGAGTGAATTTATTTCTCAAGATCAATATTAAACTTACCTTTCACTCAGGTCTGACTGAAATGTCTTATTTAGGTGATCAAGGACGTCGGTGTCAATTAATGGGGTGAAGCTTCCATATTTCTCATAAAACTGCTCCAGGAATTCTGGGGGATGAGAAGATCAAATCATGTTTATACCAACAGAAGATGACAACATGTATGAAATGATGACTAATATGTGTAAAACCCAAGCCATAGGTACCATGAATAACCTCAATGATTCCCTCCGTGGTGATTTCAGCAGGAGTCGATGCAGACGGGTCGCCCGTCACCTCAGGACATGAGAATTTAGACTCTCCAGGAAGCGGCCTGCAGTAAAGGTGGTCCCAAAACACACTGTTGCTGACATCTGCACTCAAGGAAGTGGGCTCAGTTTCCATGGCATCACTTTGAGCAGAAACACCTGGCTGCGATTCAGGTTTTTTTTGCGAGTCACTACATCTGGCCGAACCGACCAGGATGTCACTGCTGTCCACCGTGGCACAGGTTTCAAGGTGGTCCTGCTCAGTGGATCTGAGCTCTTTGGTGTGAGTGGATGCAATGAGAGGAGGATCTAAACAGTTGGTATCCACTTGAGGGCTTTTCTCTGTCCCGTTAACCATGACAGAGGCTTCATTCACTTCAGAAACCATCTTTCCCTCAGTGTGGGAAACATCTGGCTTCCCTTTGGGAGATGCTGCCTCCTCCATCTCAGAAACAGTCGCTGTGTCTGCGTCCAAAGTTACGAACTCCATCTCCGAGGAAGCCACCTCCTCCTCAGTAGCGACGTTCTCGTGGTTAACCATCTCTTTCTTCTTGCGGCCACGTTTCTTGTTAATTTGGTCATGTCCTGGCATATGGGGCCTGCAGTTTGGCCCGCAGCAGTCGCATGTTTTCGGCACACGTTTCCTCCTGGAACGTCCATTCTCAGGCATCTCACCTGATCCCGATTCTGGCCGTTCAGAGCTATTCGGTGCCGGGACCCTCATCGCCAATTCTACCCCATTCCTCCCCGGGATCCTCCTGCCACTTTCAGTGTTTCTTGCAGTAGTCCATTATTGGGATACAGACACTGGAATTATTTGCAGTCGGACAGGTGTGTTTTCCACTCTTCTACATTTAATGAGGTCTGTTAATGAAAGGAAGAGTGAAGCAGTGATGTGCATTTATACATATTTTTACTACTGCTATAAAGCACACTGGAGGTATCAGACGGAAACCATGTAACTTTTAAATAACATGGTAAATGCTACAAAAATCAGAAGAGCTTGAATGTTAATAGTTAACTCTGAAAACACACTATGGAGGCAGCAGGCACAGAAAACAAAGGTGGGAAATGTGAAAGATGTCCTTCAACCATAGAAATGTCCATTAGTTTTCAATGCACAAAACCAGTAATACCACGGTAATGTCTAAAATCAGTACTGATGCTGTATCATGCTTCGGTGGTAGTACCTTTACGCACAAACATCCGAATTTATTAGCCTACCATCATAGTTTAACGTTAAATTGATATAATACTCCAAGGTACATGCTTATGCATGGCAATACCACCGCGGTAACCAACGTTTTACTATAAATATATTGGTGAATCTATGGCAACACTGTAATGAATGAACGGTCAACTTTCCTATGGGATTAGTGCATGAATGTTAGACACCCGCGGAGATGAGTTGATGATTACGCTGATATAATCATCTGGGATGAATGCGACTTTAATAGTGTGACAGAAAGCAAAAATACTGGACGAGTCATGACTGATGATGAGGATGTTGAAGTGTTTCTTTACTGTAACGTTAGACTCGCATCTGTGTGTGATGGTCTTACCGTCAGATGATGAGGTTGATGATACGTACTGGAGCTTTATAAGATCTGAACTATTTCCGATCAATACTCCTGATCACTGCTATCGATTCGCGTGAATACTATCAGCCGTTGTTATGGTCGCACAACGCTTGCGGCGCGCGCTTATGACGTCACCAGCAAAAAAATCATGTCCGCCATCTGGCGGCGAAAGTTATTGTCTAACTAAAACATCCAGAATATGAAAACAAATCGAATGTTATTATATGATCTTTTATGAGGAGTAGAGAACATCTGTAATGAACTCATCTATTATAAGTATTTTTAAGTATATAGAATACAACTGTTGATTCATTCAACAACGTAGTCTTCAGTTATCTAGTAGGCAATTGGTGTTCAGTTGAGGGTCTATAAGTGATGTTTTAATATTTTTCAGCTTTTACACTAGGAATTTTATAGTTCATATATAAATAGCATAAATAAATACATCGTATAATGTAGTTCTGTTGATTTTTGATATTTTAACACACTGAACCGAACCGAACTGAAGGAATGCAAATATTTATTTAGTCACTTAACTTTTGTTTATTTTTTATTTTAACTTTTATATCAAATTTAATTCAATAATAAAAACATGCAGTGGCCGGATTTTCTTCTCATTCTGGAAGAATAGGCCTACAGTGTGGAGCTCACTAGAAAAACAAGAGAAGCATTTGCCAATATTTCTAAGTTTAGTGCACAACAGCCCTATAAGCTTTTCTTTAGATTTATCTTTTCAAGTATTCATATTTTTATGAATTTCTTCATTTTTACTTTTTTTAGGCAGAACATGTTTTCTCAACAATAGCTGTTTGTTTTAGTGATGTACGAGTCTCTAAGTTTTCTCGGTGTGTAAGGATGAATTTTGCAATCATACAGTCACAGTTGGACAAAGCTAAAATATGCAGAAAGCAAAGAATCTGCAGGACCTGGAAGATTTTTCTGAAGATCAATGGACAGTTGAATAGCTAACATTAAGACTCTTGACAACATTTGCAAAACATTGAAAACACCTCAACAGTAGATATAACACCTAACAGTTCTAAGTCCAGTTTAGGCCGAGTCTTTTATGTATTTTTCAGTGAAGTCATTAAACACATGTTCCATCTTACATTCAGGTATATTTTATGATCAAACAGGTGTCTATAAAAAGAGCTGTGGGGTCATTTAGTTTATAAGTAATAACAACAGACAAAACAATTAATTCAATATTTACAAAAAAGTATGTTGTATTGTACAAAGATAAGTCTTTCAAAAGCATATTAAGTCTGAAAACATTTGCATAATAAATGCATCTCCAGCAATTATTCAATATACTTGACGGTAAGTCTAAGGCAGATTTGAAAAGGCTTTGTGATACGTCTGGTTTAGCCTGATATAACTGATACAGTATAAGGCACATTGTATGTCACTATATGGGTCATACAGAGTTTACGCTCTTAACATTGCTGGGGTATTTTCAACCCATTATTGGGTCAAAAAAGGATAAACTCAACCGATGGGTTATAACTTAATGGTTTCAACCAACGGTTGGGTCTAATATGAACATTCTCTGGGTTATTTTACCCATTAAATAACCATATTGTAGAAAACCAGCATATTTTAGTGTACAATAACAGAGTAATGCCATACATTTACAATATTACAACTTTATAATTTGGCATTCAATCCAAACAAGGCTGGTGACATTACTGGAGATAAACAGGTACACTGTTTTTTTATCACATTAACTCTTAAACAGTACAGTTACAAACACTTGGTCTCATTCATTACTCGTGACCTGAAAGAATAAAACCATTGCTATATAACCTTGCTCCATTGAGAATTAGCACATTTCTTATACTTCTTTATGAAAAAATATCAATATTATAACTAGAGACGGAAAGATTTGCAGCTAAACACAAAATACAAAAATTCAGTAATTAAAGGAGTTCAGTAATTCAACATTCATATGTTATACAGCACATGTTGTTTTCAATGTTCATTGATCTGAACCCTTCCCATCCCCACAGTGGTCTTCTAAATGTCCCTACAATGAATACACTGGTGTAGTGGAAGTGGCCATATTTTATGACCTAATCTCCATGACAATGGAAAACACCATGGAGATTCTCAAGTTGATGATATTGGAGAGTATAGCAGCTTAATTCTTCACATCTTTCCTTCGTCTGTAGAAAACAAATTGTAATATTTATCATACGATATCATAACACGATTCGTGTTCACCCAGTTTTCACTTTGAACCCATCATTTTATGTGAATTTTCACATTCACGCTTGGTTTGCTTTTAACATTAGGAGATGGGAAGTAAACATTTACTCATACCTCAGAGGAGCATAGCGTTCAGATGAGGAGTGTGGAGAGTTTTGGCCACTGACGGTCCATTCCCTGCATCAGAAACAATCTGAACCTGAACCTCATACACACTCTCTGGCTGGAGAGCGTCTATGATAAGTGACTGCTGATCCTGAAAAACCAAATCACATGAATCCAGAATGAAATCACCATTCCAGTGTCACCATTTTTTCTAGTTTCTTCCTGTAGTCACAGGATCTTGACAGCCCTTTCACGCATTTGGTTAGGGTCCTGAACAGCCTTGTTCTAGCCTTGATTCTCCAAAACTCATGCATGCATGTGTCTTTTGTGCTTTATGTTTGTCTCTTGGGTGTTTTATGATATTTGTTTGTTTTTGATGTGCTCTTTATGTCCAGTTCAGAAAATGGAATCAAGTGTTTTGTTTATTAATCTTTAAGTTTTTGTTTTACCTCTGTGTACTAGAACCTCCCAGAAAAATTTGTCTGCTACTGAATATAAAGGGCATTTGTTCCATTAATGCTCGGGTAACATGCAACGAGTCACCGTGATTTTTGGAAAGACTTATCACAAAAGGAAAGAATCATGTTTTAAGAAAGCACTGTTAAGAAAGAGTGGCTGCAATGTGTTTATAGTGCTAACATTGTTTTGCACTGGACAGCAAACTTTAAGTACTCCATTTTATTCTACTACTTAATCTGCTGATGTGACATGTCTGTCTCTGGGAATGCACTTCACAACCTTCATGGAGATTTTTATCAACATTGATGTTTATAAAAATAGCTGAACATTCATGATGTTATTCAGAAAATTGCTTGTCTCTATACTTACTGCGAACAGCAATGTTTGTTGCTTGGGGATAATTTAATACCTGCTTTGAATAATACATTTTGTGAGCTTGTTCTTAATTTTAGTTTTTGAAGAATGGAAATGTGACTTACAGGTGGCAGGATGTGTGTCTGGGAGAGCAGTGCTGTGCCGTTGCTGTTGGATACTTTGGCGCAGGAGAAGCGAAAGCCTGTTATGGGCATCTGTCCTGAACCCTCAGGAGACAGCTGCCAGCTAAACACTGCCTGCACGGTTCCGTTCAACACCTGAAACAATGCTGCCAGTTTCTCTGGCCGCTGGAGTACTTTCTTCAGCTCAGGACGGTGCTCTAGGACAGGATATTATATTAAAAAAGGCCACAAAAAATATTAAACATTTGCTAAAAATGAGAATCACAACCTATTAATAACATGTCTAGTTGACACTCATATTAAGTCCGTCTAGGTCCTTCTTTACATTTCTAATGCATATTTCATTCGCGATGCAAAAGTAATATACATAATGTAAACATCTTTATAATGTAACCAGCGTGTGTGGACTGTAAATCAATATAGATATAAATATCATCGTACCATCTCTGACACAGACAGTTGCTTTCTTTCGTCTACTCATTAGCGAAGAGCAAGGTGGGGTGGTAACAGAGGTCATAACTTCTGACCTCTGTCCTTGTTCTGTCAGGGGCTTCACAGACACTCGGTACTTACAGGCAAAAAAGAGGTCAGTAATCACAAAATGTGTTCCCTGAGAAGAGAATAAGACAGCAACACTGAGATTATTCAAATATAATATACAGCATAACAGTGATAAACAAACTCAAGAGTACAAATAGATAGCCAAGCTTCTGAAAGGACCATCTACCCTCCTGAAGGTAAATCAGATATTCAGTTGCATATCAAAAGTCATTGATAATGACATCATGTCTTTAGTCTCACTGTGTGAAATGTAAGAAAACCTGCTACATGTGTATTAACAGCAAACAATACAACATAAATAAACCTTAAAAAAACCTGTGTAATGATGGTATACAGTATATTGTACTTCTTAAGAAGCTACAAGTGAGAGTGCGATTAACTTTATTTGGTTTTATTCCTGGTGAGAACAAGTGAGATCTACCAAACACCAATAAACAACTGGCATGATTCTGCCTCCTTTCATCTTGATTTTCTAGTCTAGTGGCAGACTAGTTTGTTTTGACCTGTCATGCACTCCCTATGGTCTCGTCTCTGATCCCGACCCTCTCGTTACATTGTTTAGCTTCCCTTCAATGTTAAATTCCTGACACCTGTCCCTTGTTTATTATCCTTTGTTTGTCTCCCTATATAATGCCCTTGTGTTTGTTGTCCTGTCCTGTGCTGTTTCGTTTTTGTCCTTACCTTACCTTACCTTACCTTAACTTAACTTAACTTAACTTACCTTAACTTTTAACTTAACTTAACTTAACTTAACTTAACTTAACTTGCCCCTTGTGTTGTTTTAGTTATCTTGTCTTTTGCGTTTTGCCCCCTTGTGGGAAGTTTTTGTTTCAAGTTTTTGTATATAAGTTATGTTCACTGTTTTGCCCCCAATTGTGGGTTTTTGATTCAGTTATTAAAATTCAAATTTATTTTTATTTGCTGCCTACAATTGGGTTCTTCCTTGAAAATCGTGACAACAACCCTATAATGTAAACACAAATGTTTAATGAATTAATTAGATTAGGTAGTTTAAACTAAATTTTATAAAAAAAAAGATTTGTAATGATTTACAATTGGTGTGGTCGGGTCGGTTTTCGAGGAATATCACATGTGTGGGGGATCTAGATTGCAGCGTTATGTCTTGAAGGTTTATAAAAGTAAAAAATTACTTTTGGTCTCTTGAAAAACGAAGGAGCTTCATATGAAAGAGCTGTAATCATTAAAGCCTTCAGCTAATCTGGATGTGAATACACCCTAAATAACGCTGAGAGTGTGCACTTTAAGACAACATCCATTATAAAACTGTAACTTGAATACATTTTGATACACAGCTTGAATAACCAAAAAATGTGCTTCTGTCCAAATATTGTACAGTATATAAACGCAATCTGATTGGAATTCAACACCGCCTGTGATGTTAGGTTAAGGGGCGGGGTTAGGGTAGCCATTGATCGCTGCTTTGCCACCTTGTGTTTTTAGCTAATTTAGCCTTTGTGGCTGTGATTTTTTGGGGTTCAGGGTTTGGTAAAGCGTTGGTTAGCCACCTCCTAAAATATGTACGACTTCTTTTGATATCAGGTTATAAATATATAAATGTATATACATAGTGTCCTGTCTATTGAAAGAAGTGCTGAGTGACATGAAAAAAGGTGGAAATTCGTGTCCATGAGCACGGACAAAAAGATTCCAAAGTTCGCGTAAATGCCACGAACTGCCTTGAGACCGTGTTAATTATTTATTACATCCTTTTATCCACCATCTCAATATGTCATATCTTTCAAAGTATCTGTCATGATTCTGCCTTCTCTTGTCTTGGTTTTCTGGTCTAGAGGCAGAATCATGACGGACCCACGTGTTTTATGTGGAGAGAAACATATTATTGTCAATCAGGACATAATATGCGTTCTCTCCTGTCTCGTCATTTGGCCCCGCCCCTCTCGTTTCTAGTATAGCTTTCCTCCTGTGTCTCATTACCCACACCTGCCCATCGTTATATCCTTTGTTCGTCTCCCTATTTAAATCCCTTGTATTCTCTGTCCTGTGCTCGTTTGTCTTGTAAACGTTGTTCATCGTGTTCATGTGAATGGTCCCTTGTATTTTGAAGTGCCTTGTTTTGTTCCTGTTTATTTATACCCCCTTGTGGGAAACCTTTATTTGTAGTTTACCTTTATTATTTATTAAACCCTGTTTTACCCCGTATTGCTGCCTGCGCTTGGGTTCTTCACTACCTGTTCCGTGACAGAACAAACGAGCCAAGACAGAACCCAGCAGCAGCATGGACACTGGCCGGTCTAGCTTGGCCCGCCGCCTCTGCAGCCTTCGCCAGGGAAGTGAGACTGTGGATGATTATGTGGAGAGGTTCCTGGACATCGCAGGACAGGGCGTCTTCGGGGAGGAGGAGCTGGCGGTGCTGTTTAACACCGGTCTCAGAGAGCCACTCTCTCGATCGGAGATGAGGGCGATGAGGCCGTTGGACTTCGACGCTGTGTGGGATGCCGCCACAGGTCGTTCGTGGTCCACGACCTCATCGAACTCCTTTGACTCATCTCCGCTGGTTGCGATACCAGAGAGTGGTCCTCTGCAGATCAGGAATGTGGGCATCGCCACGCACCACTCCCCAACCTCTGCAGCCTCTCCACAACCGCCCAGTCTCACTGGCAAGCGAGGGAGACGGGAATCCTGGGGGTCCTCGTTTGAGAACTCCAATCCCGAGCCGCTCATCCCATTCTCTTCATTCCTGCAGCCGGCCTCCAGGCGGGGGGCTCGGCTGAAGAAGAGGCAACGGAGGGCGGCTCGAAGGGTGGTCCCGTCGAGCCCGGTGGTCCCGTCAATCCCGGGGGTCCCGTCAAGTCTGGTGGTCCCAGTGGTCCCGTCAAGTCCGGTGGTCCCGTCAAGTCCGGTGGTCCTGGTGGTTCCGTCAAGTCCGGTGGTCCCGGTGGTCCCGTCAAGTCCGGTGGTCCCGTCAAGTCCGGTGGTCCCGTCAAGTCCAGTGGTCCCGTCAAGTCCGGTGGTCCCGTCAAGTCCGGTGGTCCCGGTGGTCCCGTCAAGTCCGGTGGTCCCGGTGGTCCCGTCAAGTCCGGTGGTCCCGGTGGTCCCGTCAAGTCCGGTGGTCCCGGTGGTCTTCCAGCTGGCGTCAAGTCCGGCCTTCCAGCCAGTGTCTCAGCCCCAGCCGGCGTCTCAGCCCCAGCCGGTCTTCCAGCCGGCGTCAAGTCCTGCCCTGCCGGCCTTCCAGCCGGCCTTCCAGCCGGCCTTCCAGCCGGCCTTCCACCCGTCCTTCCACCCGGCCTTCCACCCGGCCTTCCAGCCGGCCTTCCAGCCGGCCTTCCAGCCGGCCTTCCAGCCGGCCTTCCAGCCGGCCTTCCAGCCGGCCTTCCAGCCGGCCTTCCAGCCGGCCTTCCAGCCGGCCTTCCAGCCGGCCTTCCAGCCGGCCTTCCAGCCGGCCTTTCAGCCGGCCTTTCAGCCGGTGTCACAGCAGGGGACTCCTAGAGCCTCTATGACTCCCCCTAAGACTGTTCCACCCAATCCATTCCCTTTTGGACTGCCCCTAGGCAATCTTGTTTGCCTCCACCCCCCCTCCCATGTTTGTTATTTTTATTGTCTCACCCCAACCCGTTTGTGATTATTTCTTGTATGCCCCTGGTCATGTTTGCAATGTTCTGTTGGTTTATGTCTGTTACCCAGTCTGTCTTGTCTTGTTAGTTACTCCCCTGGTGAACGCCAGGAGTCGTTCATTAGGGGGGGGGGATTCTGTCATGATTCTGCCTTCTCTTGTCTTGGTTTTCTGGTCTAGAGGCAGAATCATGACGGACCCACGTGTTTTATGTGGAGAGAAACATATTATTGTCAATCAGGACATAATATGCGTTCTCTCCTGTCTCGTCATTTGGCCCCGCCCCTCTCGTTTCTAGTATAGCTTTCCTCCTGTGTCTCATTACCCACACCTGCCCATCGTTATATCCTTTGTTCGTCTCCCTATTTAAATCCCTTGTATTCTCTGTCCTGTGCTCGTTTGTCTTGTAAATCTTGTTCATCGTGTTCATGTGAATGGTCCCTTGTATTTTGAAGTGCCTTGTTTTGTTCCTGTTTATTTATACCCCCTTGTGGGAAACCTTTATTTGTAGTTTACCTTTATTATTTATTAAACCCTGTTTTACCCCATATTGCTGCCTGCGCTTGGGTTCTTCACTACCTGTTCCATGACAGTATCTTTCAGAGTCACGTGGTGTCAAACTTTCACAGTTTACCTCAAGGTTCATTTGGACATTTGAACATTGTTTTGTTGAAAACAAAATGAATTGCTTTTGATAGTGTAGTATAAAATCGGTCCATGTGTATTTATTACAGGTGTAAACATTAACCAGACCATGAAACTGTTTTAGGTTGAAAACACACAGACCCATAGTAAGGACTTTACTTTCAAAAGACCACCATATGGTACTGGACAAACTAGTAAGAAAGCATGTAAAGGAAGTAGATGATGCTGTAAAATAATGATATGTACCTGTGCTGTAGCTGTTTTCTCTGTTTTTGTCACATTATTTGCACAAACTTCTGGATACCATCGTAGAAGGTATGACCTAGAATCCTTTTGGCTTTCTATAAGAGCAAATAAGACAGTATGTATCAGATTACAGTGTGGTCTGGGTTACATGGATGTTCTACATTACATTGCGTTCGCGATTACAGTCGTTTCTATTTATTGTCGCCATCAATTTGTGAGGCGGAGCCGACAAAAGTAGCAAGAACAGAGTTTCAGGGATCAACTCCCTACTCTTCCTGTTCCGCATCCGAGCAACATTACATCTTTTTTAAACCCATCTCCCATAGCCTGTTAGGATACCATTTCCCTCCATCTGTTTTTGATTTCACACACGTACCTCCATTATTAAATCACTCCTCGTGGCTTTCTTTCCAGAAGATAACAGTAAATCAACACTCTCTATTTAAAGCTGCTCGTGCTTCGTTGGAATCGTCTCTTTTAAAGCCGTCACATTGCTAGAGTTTTGTACGTTTTGTAACACACATACTCAGCGAATTATGAATCCCTGTGAGATGATCTTTTTATGCAGGATGGATAATATTGATCTTTGGTAACATTTTTTAATAAATCAGTGGTCAGGCAGTTGCTTTAGTTGGGCAATGACTTGTTTAAGGACACAGATGAATCTTAAAGGATTGCCAACAAACAGATATACTTTGCGTGACTGGCGTGAAGTCATGTGAGAGTGTTTGTTTTGGGAGAAACCCTGTATGACATTTTGGTTTGTTTGTCAGCCTTCAGGGAACATCACTTGCCTTGGGTTCGGCTCTTCCAGAAGACCTTGACCTGCAGGTGGTTGTCGTGGTAATGAGGGGCGGCCGCTTCTAGTCTGAGGATACTGGCTGAAGAATGGGATATGGGAAGCTCGTTGGAGAATTCGCCATAAATGTGACCAGATGAGGATGCTAGAATAAAAATACATTTAGTTTATTTTCAAACTTGGGTGGGTGTGGTGACAGAGCACATACTGTTATGTAGGTCCTAGGCATGTGAAGGGGCCTTGATGCATAATCGAACCTGGGAGGGCATTTAAAGCAAATGTTGTGCAGATAGGCCCCCCACTTTTCGCCACTTCTGTTTGTGATGTTTAAGTGAGAAGACTAACAGCAGTTTAATAAACCAAAAGGGGGAAAAAGTAACAAATGAGTAAGAAAGGTAAGAAATTATCGGAAAACCAGAAAGAAATGTCATTTTTAGAAAAACAGATCAAGTCTGAATATCCAGTATGCCAGTGTGTGCTCCAGATGGACTAAACAGCACCAAAAGAACATTTCAAACGTGTCTCTGGTGTGTCTGGAATTAGTCTTGGCAGAATTACTGAAAGATTTATGCAGTCTAATTAAAAACAACAGAGGCTAGTCTCTGTAGTATTGCGGACAGGCTGGAGGTGAGAAGCTAACTGGGTCGATGTGTTTTGGGTACTGATGCTGTCTCTGGGAGTGGTTAACCTCATGTGCTCATGTGTCAGAAAAAAGATTGTCAGAACAGAACAGCTTTCTTTCTGACAAAACAGTCCACTTGCCAAAGAAGGTTTTGTGTGTTTTTAATGGCTCTGCTGTGCTGCAAGCTTCAACGGCAACACTGATTCATGGTAAAGGAGGGGGGCAAATGAAAGATTTTATTTCAGACACCCAGTCATTGCATACCCTTTTCTATTTATACTTGGTAAGAATGTCAAAACTGCCACTTAATATAAAAACAAATAATTACACTATTACAGAATTTTAAATTTTCCAGTGCATAGAGATCTCTCTTGTAAAAGAGGCTTACTGTTGACAGCAGCAGTGGTGAAAGAGAGCTGAGCTCGGCTGCTCTTCAGTCGCTTCTGACCCCAGTAAGAGATGGCCTGAATCTGTACTCTGTGCTGTGTGTTGGGCTGTAGAGACTGAAGTTCCATCTCTGTTACATCCTGTAAGGCAAAACAACAGGACGTTGGTAGCACATCATAATGGTTTAACCCTAATACCTGCACCCTGTTGAGGACTGACCATGTGATGTTCCGTAAAACTGATCTCACACTGGCTATGAGTTTGGTCCTGCCATAAATATGAGTGATTTGGATTAGATTTGTGCATTTGTTAAATGATTTTAAAATGCACTTTCATGTGAATCATATTTACAACACGCTCAATTCTATTCAAATGTATTTCTTTAGGATTTTTTCAAAAATTTCATTCTTGCAAAGCAGCTTGACACAGTACATAGACAGTAGACATATACAGAAAGATGTTAATATTAATATAAATCGGAGTGCATTGTTTTTTTGTATTCACTCACAAATCCTTTGCAGGTTTGTAAATTGAACTTTTGTTCAATACTTAGTGCTGGTATGTGTTGTGCGCTTCAGATTTTTCAGGGGAGATATACTAGTAATATTAACTAGTCTATATAAATCATTGAGAATTCAAAAGCAGACTTTTTTTAAAAGGGGTAACCCATAAACATAAATCTACAAACATAAATGGTCAAACCCAGAATAACAAAAAAATAACCCAGAAACAAGGGAGAATGGGCAGAATTATATACACAAAGCGGGCACATACAGTATACTGATACGAACATCATACAGATTGATGTGATTAAACAATAATGAGTCCAGGCAAAGGGCAATGGGAAATGCAGTGAATATGACCAGTCGTGGAGATGTGAAGAGTGCCCTCTGGTGGAGAACAAGGGCACTGCAGTTGATAGATGTGACAGTAAGGTTGTAATTAGTTTCTATGTAGAAAGATGACAGAACTGATGACTAATACATCAAAGGTTAGCATTTTCAAGAGAGTGACAGGCAGCAGAAGTATCTTTCGTGTTATTCAAAGGCTCATCTTTACAGTTTACATTATGGAAAATAACATTTTCATGAACAGTATTATAATTTGCGACCATGAAAATGTATAAAAACGGTGTGGTATTTAATGAGACTGAGACACAAAGTCAATTGGCATGATTAGATCAAAGTATGTTATTGGACTTTTTTGGCCAAAGAATCACAGCAACTGACCAACATGTGACCAGTTATATAAATGATTCTTATTGTTTTTGTGATAGCTGACTACAGAAACTGTCCAGAAGGAAATTGTTTCACACAATAGAGCGTTACTGGTGTCTCCAGACTTCTTTCGAACCACCCTATACCAGCAGCCCCTCAACTACTCCCATCCCTTACAATCACTCTCCACAAACACCCCGATGCACTCATTGCCAGTCCTTTTCCTGCACAAAATACATACAGTAAGTGCCAGTAAAAAACCTCCATAGGAGATTTTCTGCATGAGATGAGAAAGGAAAATCCTCAATATTTAGAAAGAAAGTTCTCTCCTTAAGGTAAGAGGCAATCCAGTTCAGCACAATTCCCTGGAAACTATTATGTCTTTTTAAAAGAATGTCACGATTGGCTGTATCAAATGCTGCTTTTAGGATTAAAATACAGCAAGGGCCAGAATCAAGAGAGAGTAAAAGGTTCTTTGTGACCTTTAATGAAGCAGATTCATTGCTGTGTTATTCTCTAAAACCAGACTGAAATGCATCAAAGATGTTAAAAGTCTCTCACTGTATAGGATTCAGAAAAGCATTTCACAGGACCGTAAAGTACCTTTTTAAATCTCAGTATATAAACTGTGCTTGTTTAACAGAGCTCTGATACTGTCTAAGGCACCTCTAAGAGATTCATAACAAACCTACAATTTCACTTTTTCCATTTGTGCTCAGCATGCCTACACTCCTAAGTGAGGTCTCAAACGACCCATTTAACCATTGCTGGACTTTATGGATTATCTTGAATTATTTACCTAAATGAGGAAATGCTAGCTATGCAATAACTGTTTAAACAAACAAGGGGAAAGCAAACTAAGCAATGCTACTGTCAGGAACACAAAAAAAGAAGTTAAAAGTAGAACAACGGTAAAACAGGGCTGAAGCACGAGGAACAACAGGGAAAGAATTGTAGATGATTCACACCAGGAGCCAAAGTCATTCAAAATGACAGGTTTGAGGTCTAATTGTGTGGTAGTAAACAAGTCCAGAGCAGGAGTGAGTGTTTGTGCTGATGATGAACATGTGGACATTGGTTACAATCTTTATGCACCCTCATAATTTGATTATTAGGGCTTTCGCGGTTGCAACGCAGATGCGATGTGACGCGCTCTTTTTTCAGGCGCATTGCAGTGTAGAGATGACAAATCTAAATTTTTCAGAAAGTCGCAAGAGCACCGCAGGTCATGTGACAAGAACCAACCAGCCAGTATAGACAACCTCAATGAAGATGGAGACAACGATGATCACAGCATAACTAAGTCTAGTAGAAGAGCTATTGCAAGGTATTCTCAGTGCATATAATCCTTATATCCTTTGTTTATACCTCCTCGTCTCAACAGCTATCGTGGCCCATGGTTTGTAGCCACGACAGACGCCAGGAGAGTGCAAAGTCCAGGCACTTTGGAAAAAAAGGAGAACACAGTGCGGCTCGCGTTTTCCGCACGGATTTAGACACAAAATATGAATCGGGCCAAAGAACGAGATGGCATACACAACCCCAGTTTCTGCCGCATTGCCTTCATATTTCTATTAATAACAGCACTGAATAACCATGAAATACATCCATAAAAAGGATTATATTAAAACATTGACGAGTAACACATGTACTGTCTCTGCGTTTCATATCTAGAATTTTAGAATGTAGGGACAGACAAGGGGCAGAGTGGGACTTAAAATCGGCGCTGGCATTCTTGATCAAGAGCGGCCCTCCATTCATTCCGTCATTTGCAGATGACCAGTCATCCCCTGCAGTGGCGTAAAAACAGACTGGCCCACCGGGAATCTTCCAGGTCCTCACGATCAGCTAACCCGGGCTAGGGGATAGAGATAAGTGTGCGCTAAACAAGTTTGTTTTGTCCATTAATCAAACCTTAAAGTTTAACCGGCCGCGCAATATGCGGTTTGTGCAGGTATGTGTTATGTCTGGTTACTTGTTTTAGGAACCTGGTCTTAACCCATCGAGTAGAGGTTACCAGATGGCTTCTACTGGGGTCAGGCAATACAGGGCTCAAACCGGGTGCTCAATGTTGGCGTGACCAATGTCAGGTGTTATCCCTGCGATGGGCACTTTAAGTAGCATCTTTGGGGATTGTGACCATTGGTGTTACCAAATTTTTCAATGTTAGGGTGACCAATACTTGTGACTGATACTTGGGTATTTGGTAGTCTATCGTCGGGGCGACGATGCGTAATTGGGGGGTATATTGTAGCAGAGAGAATCACGTATGCCTGTGTGGCCATATGATTTCACTCATTTTAATTAGTAGTCTTCAATTTACGGGTATACATTACGGATGCGAGTCATTGTTGGTACTGCCTCTCAGTGGTGTCATCGGTTGCTGCCGAAGGTAGGTAACTGTTTGTTTTTAGCCTTTGGTATAATGCTGTATGCATGGAAAGTAATTTTATTTCTTATTATGAAGCGTAATATGTGTCCTGGCACTCCGTTTCTCCTACTGGCCTCAGGTGTTACGCTGCGGTCAAAGGCACTGTCACGAATGGCGAGAGTTATAGTGATTGCTGCAGTTCACTAATGTGCAAAAAGGATGTCAATGGCCTTTTGGAGTTAACCTTGAGCTAATGCGACCACGTTGCTGTTTTTCCCTTGTTTGCTTCCTGCAGAGCTCTGCGTTGGTTGGCAGTCTGTGTCGGCGCTTTCTGTGGTTAATGAACGGCTGCCGATTGGCTGCTTTGTATTCTTTTTGTTTTCCTTTATTTTCTTGCCTCACGTTGCTTGGTGTTATTCTCATGCCCCACATAGGTTGAGGTGTGTAGCTGTGCATTCTTTGTTTCATCCCGTTGGTGTGGGATAGCCAAATGTTTACGTAGCATCATGAGGTAAGATTCCTGTTTTTTGTTTAACTTTTCTATTGATATCAAGATTATTTAATAATAAGTAAGGTAAAGACTTACTGTTATTCGTTTGTAAATTTGTTTTGATCTATTTTCTGCATTTGTTTAATATTTTTTATTTATTTATATCTATTCTATCTACACGATTAGGGCATGGCAGGGCAAGGCAAGGAAACAAGCAAGGTACATAGCACAACGAACAAACACCTGAGAAAACGCATATTATGTCATGACCGACAATAATATGTTTCTCTCCACACAAAACACATGGCTCTGTCATGATCCTGCCACTAGACTAGGAAATCAAGACATAAGGAGGCTTTTAAAACTACATATGAATGTAGCTTGTAACAGATTTGCAAAAATTGGACTTCATTTTATTTTTTGTGGTGCACACTTACTAAATATGATCGGACTTCAGTCAGATTTGCACAAAAATCTGATTTGGACTGACAGTCTGAACATAGCCTCGGATATCCCTCTCAACAACATAAATGTCAAGGGTATGCAGGAACCTGAAGATTGTCTTTGCTACTACTGCCTACTGTACATCCAAAGGCTGTAACCCACCAGAACTATGCTATTTCAAAGAACAGAAAAAAACGACTGCCCCTTGTGGCCAGCATCTGACGACGGTCCAACATTGGCTTGCTGTGTGATAGCCTTATGCTTGACCTGACTTATTCTTTTGACCATCTCTGTCTCTAATATAACAGACCAATGGGGTAGCTGTGAAACTATGAGGTATTTCTTTGAATATGTGTATTCTTAATTCCAAGCAGTCTTAAGAATTATCTGACATTTTTAATTACGTTTATTAACATTTTATACGCCTGCAGCAATTCTATCTCAGAACAAAAATTTGTCAGCTAAAATATTTAAAAAAAAAATTGTCTTTATAGGCTACTGTTCAATAAAGTAGATTGCTTTCTCAGGCTCTGAGGTTATTGCATTGTAAAAACAAATGACCTAATCAAAAGCGTTTGAGAGCTGTGGCTTTGAGGAGAATTTTCAAAAGAGTACTTGGACTACAATAAAATATGCTGATCACTAGAGCAGCTGTGTCTTTGAGGAGAAACTGACTCCAGTACTTTATTACATCACAGGTGGTGCACATGAGTCCAACACCTGCGAGACAGCCATGGCCAAAAGGGAGTGAAACTGACCGGTGAAAATATATGTCTTAATCCTTAAAGTCAATCACAGATTTAGCACTTCCTGGACCTGATACTCCAAGACTGAAACCAACCAAAACAACTTGGGGAAATTTCTTGTTTCTCTGAGGGTTCAAGTTCAACTTTATGAGAGAAAGGTTAAACTGCTCTTCAGGCAGCCTCAACGAGATATTGGCCATTATCTACAGCCTCGGTCTGGATTCATTTTCTCTTCAATTCTTTGGAAATGAACTTTCCCACATCCATAAACACTGAGAGCAACCCCCTACAGGTTCACACTTTAGCAGGGATATAAATGCATGCACAGTATTGAGAAGAAAACGCCAGCAGAGAGATGAGACTGCGGGGTGAGCTCATGACATCTTACCCCGTCTGTGACCCTTCCAGCTCTACTTTGACTGCTTGAGGGGGCTCCTTGCGTGCTCCAGGTGACCTTGTAATGGTGGACCACCAGGTCACTCTCTCTGGGGGCATCCCACAGGACCATAACATTGACAGTGCCATCAGAATTCACTGTCTGGTTGCCTGTTCTGGAGTTCTGTGGGTTCTCCGGGGGAAATGGATCTGGAACATAAACATAATGGTGCTTCTGTCAGAACGCTGCTTTTCATCACTCTTTTTTCTGTTTATTTGTATTTACCTGAAGACCTGGCAAAAATATTAAATTTTATTTATATAATGATTGTTTCAAAGCAGCTTTACAGAACAATATTTCATAAATCCTTATTGTGGCTTAATTTTAATTGAATATACAATTACACCACATCACGAGTAACATGAACATTAGATGGACAATAAGACATTTTAAACAAAATTTTGTGATACTGCAAAATCAGGTCATATTACTCCAGAATTTGCTGAAAAAGACAATGAAACCTATTTCAGGTTACTGCAATTAATTAAACAATTTACATTTTGTCAGCCTGATCTACTTACAACCTGCACCAGGATTTCTGGGTTCTTTACTTTGCAAAAACCTATTTATGTAGTGTTCTCTTTAATATCTTAAGCTTTAAAGGGATAGTTCAAATTTTATTCATCTTCATGTGGAGAAAACTCTTTCTCCAGTAAAACACAAAATAAGAATAAGAAGTTTAAGAAATGGTCTGTGTTCCCCAGAAGAAGGTCATACAGATTTAGATGCCACATTAAAGCGCTTCAGGGATGTCCGCCATCTTGGAACAGTCTACTGTCGTCACTCACAGTTTGCTAGAATACCACAACACTTTAATTCCCGAAAAACTGGATACCCTTTCGTTGATGTCAAGTTTTAGTGAAGGAAATGTAATGTTTGAGTTTACACAACAACAAATATGTTTTCATAATCACATACAGTCAGCCTGCTCTTGACTGTCTTGGGAGGGTTGCCAGATCTGTGAAACAAAATCGTTCATCACTAGCCTAATCCCTAAAAAAGTAATTTTAAGATTGACAATATCCTTCAACTCCTAACCTGTGGATAAAACAAACCGGAGCAACCTTTACAATGTAACCCAATTTCACGGGAAAGCCGCAGACTTGGCAACACAGACTGCCTCGCACCATTCCAAAATGGCAGACAACTACGTAAAGATGCTTAGAATGACATGAGGGTTAATACATGATGAAAGAATTATTCTTTCAGGTTTCATTTTCTTTATCAGCAAAAAACTATTCCTTTAATATTTTATGAGAGTATGTTTGTGTGCTTCAGATGACTCCTACACACTTGAAATGAGTTTGTGTGTTGTTGTTAATGTGTTCCAGACATGACGTGGATGTGTGTGTGTAATGTTAATAAACAACAATGTGACTCATGAAAGAGTGTGTCCACTGCTTCTGTTGGGTGGGGTGGAAGAACCCAACCATCACCCCCCAAACACACGACTGCTGCCAGTTTCACAAGAATAATCCAGAACAAGCATGTAGACATAACATTCACTCAGTAATCACACCCATTAAAACGTTTATAACAGTTATTACTGTAGAGGCATAAATATAATCATTTTACGGCTACAAGAAGCATTGCTCATAACAAAAACTTCACAATTATAGGCTAAAGAAATGTATGTGGTTGTTAAACCTGGCACTACAATGCTTAGAGTGTTCTGGGTGCATGTAAGGGCTTTGCTATGTAGAGTAAAGGTATTCTGGTTGCTTGCTAAGGTGTAGCTATGCAGATGCTGGCTGGCTGTTTTTAGGGTTGTTAGAGCATTCTGCGGGGGAACTTGGTTGTTTTGGGAGTTTTTTAAAACCTCCCCCCAAGACTTCAATGATACAGTGGTGTAGATTTGAGACTTTGATCTAGCTGTAAGTTTGATGATGAAGTAGTAAAAACAAACCTTTCCTTAAAAAACATGATTTAAATGGAGATTTCAAACTGTAGTTAAAATAGGTATAAAGTTAAAAGACATTACATTTTTTAGGTGCTGTACTAAAACATTTTTCAAAATATATACCACAGAAGAAAATCATATAATGCTTTTCAACCGCACTAGGAAGAATAGGTGACGACACAATTTAGATTTTTAGGTCAACTTCTGTAACGGTACGGGATGAGTTACAAAATTAAGGTTAAAGGTTTTATTCTTATCACTAATTTAAGTATGAGTAATAGAGATATATTTGATAGAGATTATAGCATTCCGTTAGCAATGCAAATGCTATACATTCTGTTTGGAGCAAGAAAATAAAGACTTTCCACATGGCCGTCATATATATTCAAATAAACAGCATTTTTATGAACAGTTTTGATCATGGTTTATGAACTTGCTGCTAGAGTTTTCATTTGCGCTTATTGAGTTTTCGTTTACACTTCTCAAGTTTCAACACTGTCTCATGTGAATTTGTGACATTATTACGAACTGTAATCTATTAATTCGTGTTTGCTGACACAAATTTCCCCCTTTATCCGTGTCGGTCAGCACGACTTTCAATCTAATGTATTTTATTATATGATATCTTATGTATATATATCAACACAATATTTCCTATTTCCTACGCTCTCATTGGTATGTTTTGCTATAATTTGACTTCCCCCCCTTTGACATTAAGTTTAGGGGTGGGGTTAGGGGATCCATTTATTGTTGTTTTGCCACCTCGCGAAACTCATGTTATAAATGTACACACACAGTCTGTGTATTGAAAGTTCCATCCATCCATCCATTTTCTACCGCTTATCCGGGGCCGGGTCGCGGGGGCAGCAGTCTAAGCAGAGATGCCCAGACATCCCTCACCCTAGACACTTCCTCCAGCTCTTCCGGGGGGACACCGAGGCGTTCCCAGGCCAGCCGGGAGACATAGTCCCACCAGCGTGTCCTAGGTCTTCCCCCGGGGTCTCCTCCCGGTCGGACGGGCCCGGAACACCTTCTGGGGAAGGCGTCCAGTAGGTATCCATAACAGATGCCCAAGCCACCTCAGCTGACCCCTCTCGATGTGGAGGAGCAGCGGCTCTACTCCGAGCTCCTCCCGGGTGACCGAGCTTCTCACCCTATCTCTAAGGGATCGCCCAGCCACCCTGTATCCGGGATCTTGTCCTTTCGGTCATGACCCAAAGCTCATGAACATAGGTGAGAGTAGGAACGTAGATTGACCGGTAAATTGAGAGCTTCGCCTTGCGGCTCAGCTCTTTCTTCACCACGACGGACCGGTACATCGACCGCATTACTGCAGAAGCTGCACCGATCCGTCTGTCAATCTCCCGTTCCATCCTTCCCTCACTCGTGAACAAGACCCCGAGATACTTAAACTCCTCCACTTGAGGAAGGAACTCTCCACCAACCTGAAGTGGGCAAGCCACCCTTTTCCGACTGAGGATGTATTGAAAGTTGTGACATTAAAAAAATGTCTTGCTCACTGACACAAAATTGCTTTGTGATTTGATGGCAAGTATATGTTCGACTTTCTGGCACAAACCTCACGAGTGGGGGTGTGATTTAAGGGCACTTTAATATCATTGGCTAGTGAGATTTGGCTAATTTTGCTAATATACTAACACATGCTTCTAGGCTCTCTCACACCACATAACAAGCCAACATCGAGTAAACACAGCATATCCATAAATACTGTATACTCACATCCAACTTAATGTGGGTTTGGAGTAAGTTACCGTCAAGACAGTCTATAATTTATAATAACAATGATATCAGGAAAACTATGTCTTCAGAGGATCGAGATGCTTAGTGAGTTTTGAGGAAATTGTATAATAAAGTGTTACGTTTTCAGTTCATCTTTATGATTTATAAGTAAAAAATATGGTGGAATATGGGGGCTGCAAATCAAACGCCTTGTTACAAATATGCTAGAACAATAACTTCAACTACCAAAGGTGTGTTTCTTGATATACACAAATACTACAGAACACAGCTGTGGCCTAAAGGTTAGAGCGTTGGGCTTGTGATCAGAAGGTTGCCGGTTCTAATCTCAGTGCCAGCAGGTCATGACTGAAGGGCCCTTGAGCAAGGCACCTCACCCCTGATTGCTTGGCAGTAATGTGCTCCTGTATAAAACTACTTGTAAGTCCAAAGCGTCTGCCAAATGAATAAATGTAAATGTAATGGAACTCACCCACACAAATCAAAATGAACCAGAACAAGACAGAAGACACAAGGCATTAATTAAGGGATCAAATCAATAGGGGAACAAGTGTAGGGCATGAAATCAATAACGAGGAGACAAGAGGGCGGTAACAGAGACGAGACCGGAGAGTGTGTATGGAAGGCCATAAATGCCTATCTACACACACAACATGAGGTTCTGTCATGATCCTGCCACTAAAACAAGAGAAACATGACATGATGCGGCAGAATCATGACACATGCATGCTAGACCCTATACCTAAAAATCTGCTGAATAAGATGGGTTTTGTGTTCCTCGCCACCGTTTGCATACAGTTTGGCACTGTTTGCCTGACCGGGGGGGCTGCTATAATTTTAAAGTTTTATTTAATTAACACTGCATATAGAAATTTATACTCTGTTTAATATTTGACAGTTTTTTCTCTCTGCGTGTGATACGAGGTGATGGCCACTGTCCGTGTCTGTGTGTGTGTCTGTCTGTGTGCGCGTTTGTATGTGTGTCTGTTGGTGCGTGTTGTGTGTAGTGTTTTATGTGTGGGCAGTTGTTTACGTCATAACAAGTCAACAGTCCTGTCAGGATTTGGGGCTAATGTTTCTTGTTTTAACCACTAGAGGTCATTGTTTTCACCTGTTGCTTGCCATTAGTGTTTTTTCAAATGTTCATTTCAAATGTGCCTGATTTAGCCCCAGAATATTTAGGTTGCCATTTGTTCTCTGTTAGCCGGTCACCTTGTGTTCTCTAGTATTGAGTGTTTAGTAGTGTGTACCACGGCTCCTGTTTCGTTTGGGATTTATTTTAGAGTGTTCCTGTTTTGACCCTGTGGATTATTTTGTCTTGTTTTATCCCGAGAGAACAATTTTAGCTCAGCCTCTACGTAGTAGTTTTTGTTGTCCTTTTTTCCAGTTTTTTGCCTTTTGGGTTCCCTTTGGGTTCACCCTTTTTATCCAGTGGCACAGTTATAAGGCACTGGCCTCCAACACTGGAGACCCGGCTTTGAGCCTCGGCTTGTGACAAGTCCTATCTCTTTGAAAGATGGAAATCAATATTAAATAGCATATTTCCGATCAATGATTTACCCTGATACTGTACCATAACTTCGGTTTGCTAAGCTTATATTGAATAAAAAATTACCATTTTCAAAGTTGCTTCAGTTACTGTGCATGCGCACAGGCTGGCAAGCACCTCACGTTAACTCCGCCCCAGAGAATCGTCAGTCTTTATCAATTGAATCGTTCTACTGGAAGGCTGGGGTTTCTTTGCTACAGCGGCCATATTGAATTTTGCATTCCTCTCCATTCATGGTGAAGGCAGCTAATGTTATTAATATATATTATCTTTGGCGAAAATTACAACTCCGGCAGCGAAATTCATAAACCATGATTTGCAAAAATCTATTTGAAAACCATGTTACATGCTTGCAATTAAGTTTATTGTTTTAACTAACAGAGTGTTTTTCCTCTTTCTCATTATATATTTTTGTCCGTTTCTTAAAAATTTGCTTTCATTCTTATCGGCAGAAAAATAATTCCATACATGTGTTACTGGTTCAAGTCATCAGACTGGTGCTTTCCATGAGGTTTATTTTAAAAACAAAAATTACCTTGAAGGCCAATTGATGTACATAGAGCATGAGAGAGGAAATATGCTTTGATATGTTACTATAACTCACATGCTAATAACATGTAAGGCTGCTCAGTCCTCATGTGGTGGGCTTCTGAAGAGCCGGTGTTTGGTCTATGGGTCTGACTGGACTTGTCATTCAGGACTTGTTAAACAAAGGTTTTATTTCATACTTGAGGGCTGTAGCTGAACGAAACACATAACCACATCACCAGCACAAAACTGTCACTTGTATTTTTAAATCATAGCTTCAGATGGGATCCTTCACCTGCAAACTTTCCATTGAGCAACACCAGCCACACGCCCGACCTCTGACCCCAAGCATTCTTCATTCCACCCCCTTCCAACCCTCACATCCTCGGCCAGTTTATTAGCGTAGCACCCAGCGAACGGACGAAATCCATGTGGTGGAAAGTTCTCCAGCATGTTCTGTGTAAATTACTGTTGTGTGTTTATGTGCCAGTGATTTCTGGCAAAGTATGCTTAAGTGGTGTGAAGTATTGATTCAGAACTGGACTGCAATCATTTCTGCTCTACTCTCAATGTGAGGAAGATCAGACATTAAGAAACAGCCCCCTATGACGGCACTCTCCAGGCATCAGTACAGGACCGCTCAAACCCTTTCCGACCGTTTGTAATCTTTCAAAATAGCAGAAAGTTTGATTCCAGTCATTGTTGGCAGGGGCTTGTGTGCGAGTGTAATTTTATCTTGGCTGCAATATTGAACTGGGTTAGCTTGCAAACCATGCCAATGCAAGCACCCTCGAGGGCTCCGATGATATGAGCCATATCACTTAGGAATTAGATTAGATCAGAGAGTTTCACAAATATGAAAACAAATACTGGTACCAAAAATTTTCAAAACCAAACCAAAACCAAAAAAACGCCCCAAGTTGCTGATTTTGACATAAACTTGCCCTGAAGGATGTTTTCTGCATCTATGGAAAAGTTTGTCAGATGTACAACACGTTTCTGATACTGAATAAAAGGACGTGTTGTGTCTGTGTGGGGGTCAGTGTGTATTTTAAGGCGTGTGTGTGTGGGGGGGGGGGGTTCACAGAGGTTTATGTTGGTTTATGGCAAAGTGGATTTCCAGAGGCGGCTGACGGCAGACTTCGGTAGTCCTTTGGGGATTTTCACATTCCATGTGCTGCACTGTGTCACAAAAACAAAGTCTTTCAGCAGAGTGTGAAGTGAATTGCGAATGACAAGGGTCGCCTATAAAGTGGCTGTACACTGTGAACTTCAGTGTTCTGAACAACAGACCTCACCTTAATGTTGAATTGCAAATGCCTTCCTTTTAATCAACCCTTTTGGCGGACATGTGATAGACCACAGGAGGTTTCTAACCTGTGAAATATATATGTTTGATGTAGTTTGTACATTTACATGCACATCTGTTGGTCTGACTGAAATGCTAATTTGCATAACACACCTTTAGTTGATTCTTCACACACATGTGCAGAATAGAATGGTAATGAACTGTTTTGTGTAAGGGAAAAGTGAGAACGTAGGACGTTTGCATGTATACAGTATATCTCAGCAGTATAAATATGTGTAATAAGTATATTTATTAATCATTTTCCCAAAATAGCTTGAAATCTTTTTATTCATTTTAATTCTTTATCAAGTAATGTTTGCTGCCTGGTTGATAAATGTCAAGATGTATGCCAATTATTATCACATCGCAACAAGTTGTGGTTATAAAATATGACCAAGCTGACCACAGTTATTTGTGACCTTAATCTTGACAGTAGTTCTACTTCCTGTCTTTTGTTTGCTGGAGACAGTAAGGCAGGCTGAATGGATGATTTACCCCAAAATAAAAAGATTTCTTCATTTACTCACCTTCTTTATTTCTTTGCTTAACATAAACAACTAATTTTACATTCATATGTTGTCATGTTATATTTGTATATGTGTCTGCACATGTCAAAGCTTCAAAAAGCACAAACATCCATGATTAAAGTAATCTGAAATTACTGGGTTAACTAGATATATGCGATTTACAGTCAAACCAAAATGTATTAAGACACCAGATATCATCCATGACACTATGGTTAATTTATGTGAGGATAGCTAAATAAACTGTGACATAAGCAAAAAATTCTTCATACCTTGGATTACTAATAAATTTGGGACCAGATATTGTTCAGATACTTTTTTCTTCAATTGCTTATGCATTTTTAAACAACATACTGAACAAAGTTAAGCATTGCTTAGTAATTGGTTAACATAAATTGGTTTTATCTACATAGCTGACAGCTATTCAACCCAATTAATCTGTGAGACAGTCCAACAGAAAGATGGCCAAAACCAATGAAATATCAACTGATTCAAGAGGAGAGGTTGTTCAAATTCTAAAAGGAATGCACTTCAATCAGAAATATAGCAAAAGATTAAATATGGCTAAGTGGACAATATTTTCCATCGTGAAGAACTTCTGGTGTCTGAATAATTTTTGGTTTGACTGTATAGCATATTTGTGAAATTATTTGATCTCATAAGTATGATCAATCAGATTTCATGACAACCAATTATGGGAAAATTCTGACTGTTTTTATTGCAGATTTACAGTGAGTGGATTAAGTGAGGGGAGAAGAGAGAGAAAGGGAGGGATCTTTTCACCTCGCGTAGAGAAGAAGTGCTTGCTGGGAGTGGTGAAGCCTCTCGTGCCCTGACTGTTGACCGCGCTAACTCGAAACTGGTACCACCTATGGGGTCGGATGTCCTTCAACACAGAGCGCTCTTCCATGGTCTGGGAGAGAAATACTTCTATTAAGACAAATCTTTTCTGTATGCAGGATGGAGAAGCTCCATCACTGCTGTACACTGATAAGAGAAGTGGTAATGACAGCTTGAGCAAGTGCAGAGAGAACTTTCTATTAAAGCCTGTTGAAAAGCAGAGAACAGGCATCCCTATCCATTACATCCACATAATGAGCTGCCTGTTTCTTTACTAATCTGTGATTTTACCAAAAACTGCGGTTAACCAAACTAAATTAGATTTTCTTTTCTGTTTAACTTTCAGAGGATTCTGTAAGCGAACCGACAACAGTAAAGCGCTTACTTTTAGGTGGCAGAAATGTGAAGCTCATGTTTTACAGCCCTTACACGACATATTTGAGATGTAATAATAATCTTTTCTTTGAAAATGAAACGAACTTGCCGCCACTTTAAGTGTTTCAGCATGATTTTGCTGCGGTCAGATCTCTGTAATAACAAATGCTAGGAGCATGTGAATGCTTTTTACAATTCTGACTTGACGTGAATGCACCTTCAGATGCATGCGCTCAGATATCAAATCGTCATAGGCAAGTCATTTGCCCTGACAATAAATAACCCTAAAGAGCATCATTAAAATGTATGGTATGAGTTATGAATGAGGTACCTTAAGTTAAAACTCCTTTAGAAATGTTAAGTTTAGAGAATTGAGTAAATAAATATATTAGTCACTAATTATTTAAGAATTTATATTTACTATTGCTGCACATCTGTGCTTAATGTGAGACAGCAAATTCTTAGAATGTAAAGAAACTTAGTGGGTCTATGAAAAGCACACAGTACCAGTGTCAATGAATATCATTTAAACATGTTTTTTTTTGCGTGTAAAATATTTTACAATCAACAAAAGCAATTCTGTTTCATGGTTTCATAATGTTATAAATGAAATATTAAAACTTTCAAAATCCTGTTTCACATGTGTAAGTTGTATAAAAATTGTCTAAGGTACAGGCTAAACTAAAATAACATTGATAACAAATCGTCCGACAGCATACGCTACACAGCCGCTAAACAGACAGTTGGTTAAAAAAATCTTTAGTGAACATTACACTCTGTAAACATGAATAAGTTGACAATACTATAATAATAGAGTTTTAGGGGTTCTTGGTTTAAATTGGTTCACATTTTGATTAATGTTAAATTAGAGTTCTTAATGGGGCAGTTTCCCAGACAGGGTTTAAGACTAGTCTCAGACTACCTTCCACTGGCATATCTTAAAATATATCATTGCAATTGTTTTGTCTCAAGATGCACACCAGCAACGTTCTTTTGTCAAGTATGTTTTTAAAAACGACTTCAATATCCAAATTTCACTAAGGCCTAGTCCTGACTGTCAGGGAAACCAACCCAATAACTCTTAGTAAATGAGAATATTTAATTCATCCTTCTCATGAAATTAAGTAGACAGAACTTATCTTTAAGTTCACAAAGATGTATTTTTGAAGTTAACTTAACTAAATTCGTTTAATTTCTTTATTTAAAAAATGTCTTAGTCTTAATACGAATAAAAAAATCACCTAGTCTTATGCAACACCAAATGACCAGGAGACTAATCTCGGAACTGGCATTACGCAGTCATTGCTCAATTGCTCAGTCATTACAGGCACATCCTACACAGATGCACCGCTCTTCTGAACAATGGTAACCACAAAACTGAAAAATCCTGTATGTCAAACTCTTCTAAATATCCAAGATAAATGAACATTAAACACCTTTTTTAAACACAATCTTTAAGCTGACTGAAAAAACTTAAAATAATCCTATTTTATAATATACTCTCCTACAGCAGTCTGACGCGAAGCAGGCTGGGAATTGGAAATCCTTCTTGACCAATTGTGCTGAATTAACACGTTTCAATTCAGTAAATTGAACAAGGAGCGAATACATTTTCGTCAAAACTTCAGGTCAATGAAAAATAATCATTAAACTTTAGTACAAAGTAAAAATGTGTTTAAGGAACTTAAATAAGTAGTTTACTCAATTTGATTCTTTTGAGCAGTTGGGTTTACAGTGTAAAGAGGCAGTTTCAACCAGTTTTATGACAGAGTAAGTTATAAACACCTCTCTAAACTCTCTAAACACTTCATACACCATGTGCTAATGATCAACACACAGATCTAATGGCGGTAAATTGTATTAAACATCTGTTCAACATAAGGGAACATATTCTCTATGAAGAATCTCTGAAAGACTTTATAACATTAATGCCCAGTTTCACTGGCAAAGCTTGAGGCTAGTCTCAGACTACAATGAATGTTTGAGCTGTCCTTATAGAAAGTAACTTGCCCTGACATATCAGGGCCATTGTTTTGTCTTACACCAGCCACCTCGTCTCCCGGCTATCTTCCTGTTAGTGTTTCATTCCCTGCATTTGCCCACTGTCTTTATCCCTTTTCCCCTATTTAATGTCCTTGTGTTTGCTGTTCTGTGCTGGTTAATTTTTATTTGCTATTTCTCCACGTATTGTCATGTTGTTTTGTGCCCAAAGACCTCATCAAGAACTTAAATTTAGCAAGTTTTGGGTTAGTTAGTGTTTGGTTTTGGCCCCTCGTGGCAAGTTTTTGTATTAAGAACTTTCTGTGGATTGGCATTGGACTATGTGTTCCTGTTTTGCCCCATCGTGGGGTTTTGTTTGTGATTAAAAGTTTTCCTTGTCTCCCACTGCTGTCTGCGTGTTGGCTCTCTGTCCGGTCCTCACAGGGTTTGTCATGTCGCGTCCTATCCAGGGTGGACAAAATTAAATATAATGGGTTCTAATGGTTTCTAATGTATTTTGTTGTGACATGTAGCTTCGCGTCCAGTGTAGAAACAAAACTGTGTCAGTGTGATCCTCCAAACCATGCACATTACTGCTGAGTAAAATTTGTGTGTGATCCTGCGCGATCTGTTGTCGTACCATGAGAACAGTTTGCCAGCTCGATGCCTCGTCCTCGCTTGGATGAATCCCATGATTCCATCTCTTCTGAAGGATATAAAGAACCGGCTCAACTGACACGTTAAACTTTGACATCCACATAACCTCCAGATGTCCATGCTCGTCTTCTGAAAAGAAAATGTCCCTCCTCGGCTTCAGCGGAACTCCTAAAGTGACAACAAAAGACATACACACAAGGACATGTTTGCAAATGATGGCGACAACAAAATTATAACATCAGGCACAGCAGAGAATTGCATTTTGCCCTTGAATAAATTGAGATTATATCCAATCGAGAATATGTTTTCTAGAGGTTATATACTGAAATTAAAAACTAAATCATGTTACCCAATATGCCCATCACACCTTTCAGTGTGTTGTACCTTTGTAAAGGTTGCTTGGTGTCTGGCAAGTGTGGCCACAGCCATTCGAGCAGCACTTTTTAAAGCCTGTGCATTCCCGGTCGACGGCACAGCCCTCCACGCAGGCTGCAGCAAACCCAGATGCCTTCTGGCGTGGCGGACAGTCGCCCTGCTTCTGTGTCTGCAGTGATCGGAGGAACTCTGCGCTGGTTACACACTCATGATGCTTCGTTCCAAAGGTGGAGAGAGAAAAATGTAATTGGTATCTGCCTGAGACATGAATGTGTTGCGTGTGTTTGCTGGTGTCTTCATACTTTCAATATGAACACAGGCACAATTATACGGTTCACAAGGTAAAGTAAGTTGGATGGATTGCACCCAGTCTCTCATTGCTTCACAATGATTTGACACTGATTTGCTGCCAAAACAGATCATTACAATCTGTGATGGGGAAATTGAGGAAAGGTTCAGATTATATCATGTAGTCTGTCACCCCTCTTCCATTCTGAGTCACTCTGAGTAAGTATAACAGACCACCAACAAAAGAGGGTGACATTTAGGTGCGATCGAACCCACCCACCTCAAATTCAACAAGTCAGCTACTGGGATACAACCTTCAATGATTTTGACATGCCGATCTGGGTGCTTAAAGTAAAATAATGGTTTAGAGGTTTATTCTGATAACTAACCCAAACTATACGCAATAGTAGCAGTGCAGCAATTGTGTAATGGAGTGACAGAGGGTGAAGGAAAGGCAGACACTGACTGTGTCATGCAGGGGTGAACCACAGAGACGTGCAGCGCCCTTCGGGTTTGTGCCACACTGTGTGTTTTTGTACTGCTGTTGTTGTCAAACTCTCAAACATTCTCATTATGAACACACACGGCTGTGGAGCATTTTGGAAACACAACATTTTCAAGATTACTCAACAGTCAATTGAAGTACTTGGCCAGTGTTTCTTCTGTTAAGTGAATTACAGAGTTGGGAAAACTACAAAGGCTTTGAGTGCTTGTTTCCCAGTGGTTGCAATGCATTCTGGGTACTTATTATCCAAGTGAACCGCACAGCACGTGGCTGTCTGACGGACGTCAAGCATTGAAACGCTTCACGCTGACTGTTTAAATTACAGCTTCACTGAGATAACGATCACTGAATTTCAACAAGATGTTAACAGTTGTTGTGTTTTCTGTGAAGAGAAAGGTCTGGATGTAACCGCGGCTCTTATCTAGTTCACTTCAACCATGTTCTGCTTTCCGCTGAGGGAAAAGTAATCACGGCGCTCGACTCCGAACCCTTCTGGGCACACGGGATAAAAGGGTGGTGAAAACACAACTAAATTCTCAGCGTGATTCAATTGAATTGAAACCAACGCACACGAAACCACACACACGCTTCTCATGTCTTTGATTGTGAAGCGTGACCGTATGTGTGCTAATTCATCACATACGAAGAAAAGTTGCTCTTTGAGGTATGTTCATGTGCATATTGTGTTGATTTGCTTTGCGTTTCATCACAAAACGACCTCCAGCACAATTATTTATATATATACAGTGAGGGAAATAATTATTTGTTCCCCTCCTGATTTTGTAAGTTTGCCTTCTTTTCAAAGAAATGAAGGGTCTATAATGTTTATGGTAGGTTTATTTTGACTTATAGAGACAGAATATAAAAAAAATCAGAGGAAAAAATGATTTTAATATAAAATGATTTGCATTTCAGTCAGTGAAATAAGTATTTGATCCACGATGCAAAACATAACTTTGTACTTGGTGGAAAAATCCCTTTTTGACAAGCACAGAGGTCAGACATTTCTGATATTTGGCCACCAGGTTTGCATGTGTCAGGATACATTTAAGGTTTCTTTTAGGGGTGTAACAGTTCTCAGTAAAAAAGTTAACCGCACGGTTCTCCACCCACCGGTTCGGCACACATTTGGACTGTAGCTCATCTTAAATCTGATGATGCATTTATAATATGGTTCGTTAAATTTCAGTGTTTAAAACAGACTGACAAAGTTCAGCTAATGTATGTTTGTCGATGGATACACATTTAATACCTACAACAAACAAATTACAATAGGATTGACGTACGCTATAATATGACCAGTCATTTCAGTCTCAGAAATGGTGAAAATATTGAGTTGTCTTCTAAGTCTTGCGCTTAAACAGACTAATTCTCACACGAAGTAGGTCAACATGTCCCTCTTGTCAAGTATCTTAAAGCGGTGATTCGCCAGTAATACGTGTTTTTCTTTGTTGTGTTATATGTTGCCAATGCATGTGTTAGACACGTAAAATTGCAAAAATATCGGAACAAAAGATGTATTTTACCTAGAAGCGAATGCTCCCCAGACCTGCTTAAACGTCTCGTGTAACCACACCCCAGCGAATCTACGTCAGTTCGTAACACAATTTGACTAAGACCGTTAGTTCACTCACTGCTTGTGACTCAATAGCTTCTGTAACTTCCATTATGATTTCATTATGATTTATCTTTATTTCATTTGTACATATGCAATGTTATGTTTTATGTGATTACTTTAATCCATTGCTATACCTTTAAAAGTATATACACTCACCTAAAGGATTATTAGGAACACCTGTTCAATTTATCATTAATGCTATTATCTAATCAAACAATCACATTGGAAGTTGCTTCAATGCATTTAGAGGTCCTGGTCAAGACAATCTCCTGAACTCCAAACTGAATGTCAGAATGGGAAAGAAAGGTGATTTAAGCAATTTTGAGCGTGGCATGGTTGTTGGTGCCAAACGGGCCGGTCTGAGTATTTCACAATCTGCTCCGTTACTGGGATTTTCACGCACAACCATTTCAAGGGTTTACAAAGAATGGTGTGAAAAGGGAAAAACATCCAGTATGTAGCAGTCCTGTGGGCGAAAATGCCTTGTTGATTCTAGAGGTCAGAGGAGAATGGGCCGACTGATTCAAGCTGATAGAGGAGCAACTTTGACTGAAATATCCACTCGTTACAACTGAGGTATGCAGCAAAGTGTTTGTGAAGCCACACGCACAACCTTGAGGCGGATGGGCTACAACAGCAGAAGACGTTTTTTACAGTGTCACCTTACTCAGGGGTAAGGTGTCTTGCTCAAGGGCACTTCAATTATGACCTGCTGGCACTGAGTTTTGAACCTGCAACCTTCTGATCACAAGCCCAATGCTCTTACCACTAGGCCACATCTGACCCCCAGTTGAAGACTGGAAAAATGTTCCCTGGTCTGATGAGTCATTCAGATGGTAGTGTCAGAATTAGGTGTAAACAGAATGATAACATGGATCCATCATGCCTTGTTACCACTGTGCAGGCTGGTGGTGTAATGGTGGGAGGGATGTTTTCTTGGCACACTTTAGGCCCCTTAGTGACAATTGGGCATCATTTAAATGCCACTACCTGAGTATATTTTCTGACCATGTCCATCCCTTTATGACCATCATGTACCCATCCTCTGATGGCTACTTCCAGCAGGATAATGCACCATTTCACAAAGCTTGAATCATTTCAAATTGGTTTCTTGAACATGACAATGAGTTCACTGAAATGCCCCCCACAGTCACCAGATCTCAACCCAATAGAGCATCTTTGGGATGTGGTGGAATGGGAGCTTCGTGCCCTGGATGTGCATCCCACAAATCTCCATCAACTGCAAGATGCTATCCTATCAATATGGACCAACATTTCTTAAGAATGCTTTCAGCACCATCAATGTCACGTAGAATTAAGGCAGTTCTGAAGGCGAAAGGGGGTCAAACACAGTATTAGTATGTTGTTCCTAATAATCCTTTAGATGAGTGTATATACAGTATATTCTTTTATATTCTTTCTGCTTTGCTATGTTGTTTTATTGTAGCTGTTACTTGTAACTTGATTATTTGTTCAGATTTTTATTTGGACTAGAGACTACTGACTGGCTGGGACATTTAATTTTCTCCTTAAGCCACTCTTTGGTTGTCTTGGCAATATGTTTGGGTCTTTGTCATGTTAAAGTCACATCCACGACCCATCTTCAGTGCCCTAGTTAGGAGGAGGTTCTCGTCCAAGATTTTACGGTACATTGGCCCGTCCCTCAGCCCCTCAATGGAATGGTGTTCTCCAAAAACAAGAGTAATTTTTGGTCTCACAGCACTTTCTCCAAAGCCTTTTCTGAATCATTTTGATGTTCATTGTTCAAACTTCAGATAAGCCAGGTGGGCCTTGGGCAGGAGGACCTTGCAGGTGCTTCAGGATTTCTATCTATTGTGTCATAGCGTGTTACCAATGGTTTTCTTGCTAACTGTGGTCCCAACTATCCTAAAATCATTATCAAGGTTCCCTGTAGTTCTGGGCTGATCTTTAACCTTTCTCATGATAATCTTTACCCCATTTGGGAAATCTTTCAGGGAGCTCCAGACAAAGGGCAATTGGTAGTAATTTTGTATTTCTTCTATTTCCAAATAATCACACCAACAGTTGTCTCCTTCTCACCAAACTTCTGTCTGTAGCATATTCCATTTTTGTGCAGGAACAATGTATTTAGGCACATAACCAATCTGTGGAGCCAGAGTTCTTGCTGGTTGGTAGGGGATCAAATACTTATTTCACTGACTGAAATGCAAATTTATAACCTTTAAATATTTTTTCCCCTGATTTTTTAGTTGATATTTGGTTTCAATCAGTTAAAATAAACCTGCCATAAAAATATAGACACTTCATTTCTTTGTAAGCAGGCAAACTTACAAACTCAGCAGGGGGTCAAATAATTATTTCTCTCACTGTATATATATTCTTCAATCTCCATTCAGCAGAAAAACTCCCTCACCTCACAGGTCTTGGGAGACAGGGCTCGTCTTGTTTCCCATAGCTCCTTGCACGGTTGTAGACACTGCAAACAAACAAATGAACAAACCTGAGTTTGGCCTACAGTATGAGTTTTTCTAATGCCATGGCTGCCATGCCGTGGAGACACACAAACATTCCCATGCGAGCACAAGGAATGCACTGTTACTGTACACTAGCAAAAGGAACGTGCTTTGTGTAGTTGGCCGAACAAAACAAACTTATGTGACAAGCTGAATAGTTCATGGGTAGAAGTCTTGGCTCCTGTAATTTAACATTTTTGTCACATTTATTTTCAGTAAAAAAAAACGGCAGGCAGCTACAGTAAAAGCAGATTATCCCATACATTGACTAAAAGTAGATAGTAATTAAGTTTTATTTTAAAGACGCGAAAAATGTATACGGTTTTAAAGTGTATACGTACAAACGTTACTGCGCATGCATGCGTTCGTGGACTGGCCTTAAAGATGGCATGAAATTAAAATACTAATTCTAATTGTTTTACACAGTGTTAAAGTATTTATTATTAATTATTTATCTGTGGACATCATTCTTTTTTTATTAATTTAACCTCTCCTCACTTCTGGTCTCATTTACAAAACTGTGCGCAGAATTCTTACTAAAAGTGTACGTGCTCCTGAAAGCTAAAAATAGTGTACACCAAAAAATATTCAGACTTGCAAAACCAGATTTGTAACAAAAATTAAGTTAATTATTGTTAATTATTATTATTATTAATTGAATTATTATATTAAAGCCAAAGAAGGTCTTTACACATTAAATGTGTGTGAGGCATTAATACTTAAAAGTTCTTATCACAATTATTTTCAGCATTCTAACTTGAGTTCACCATTTGTATCGCCAATTCCCCTTGTCTCCAGAATCACTTCAAGTTTGCTTTTAATAAATCACAACTTTTGCGAGGAAAGTGGCATACGCACATTTACACCCCCGTTTTGTAAATATGCAACGTTTATAAATGAGGCAGGGCTTCAATGACTGACTGATTGCAAACTGGCTTACAAATCTGACTCATTTTTGTTGGCAACGCCCAACTTTCAAAGACCCAATCAGTACTCTATGAACGAAATCAAGTCCCGCCCTAATTTTTTTCTCTTTTCAGAAGTTGTTTGACTCAGATATAGTCACAATCACTAGACATAGGCTATTTCCGTTTTACACCGACTTTAACTTCCGGTACACATTCGCAAACAATAGAGTTCCTGTAGATTATATCTGATAACAAGCAAAATAAACTTGAATAATATCTCCAATATTTTGAATTAAGATTACAATACCAAGCTCAACTGCTATATGTCAATGTCCCATACGGTTTCATTCAACAAATTATTTATTTAACAAAATTAACATACAAAAAATTCAACAAATCGTTAATACAATTATTGGTAACGCTTTAGATTATGGCCCACAATGTTCTGTGTAATTATGCGGTACATTGCGGATCGTAATCTAAAGCGTTACCTAATTATTATACAATAAAATAATAAAATGAAAATAAATTAAGTAAAAAATAAATAGTTATATTATTAGACACTAGCCAGAACGACAAATGCAGACCGGAAGTGACCTGCAGTCCAGGTGCACATGTTCGATGAAACTGTCTTAAATATCAATTGTCAGGTTTGAAAAATATATCAATATGTATGAGTAATACCTTAATTTCTGTTTCACTCACAGGAATAAACTATTTACACATTTCACACAGAGATGTTTTTGTTTGTTTTTATCTTGTGAGCGCTCCTCTCTAATCCATAAAAAATGTCTGTTTCCTATGAGACGTGCTCCCGCTGGCAGACATCCAGTCGCTCATGTGCTGGAACATTTGAACACATCTGTTGTGTGTTATGTGATGGATTATTCTGACCCATGTATCCCCCACCTGACCAGACAGCTCACATTTGGCTGAACCAAAAGTCAAGTCTACTTTAAAAAAATGACAGAAAATGTCTGTCACTGAAGATGCCAAAAGTACAAAACACATAAATAGATAAACAAAACAACAGTATTGCACAATATGTTGTAATATGCATATCAGGTCAGCCTTAGTGATGTCACTCTGTTAAGAATCAATACGTGCACATACCCAGGTCTTAACCATAAGTGCCATTTGAATACTCTTTGTTTGTGTGGGTGTCTGTAAAGAATTTGGCACCTCAAAAATGCTTATGGTGTTGAACTGAGAAACTTTGCAGCAAAAAAATCTAACTTTTAATAGTGGGACTGTCCTGCTAAGACTAGAACAACGTCAATTTTTAACAGTTTATAGCTTTTTGTACAAAAACACTGATCAGTCCCTCCAATTACACATCATGTATATAGGAAGGTATGTGTTGTTCTAGGGTCATAAGTAAACTGTGTGTTTAGTCAGTAAGGTGTCTGTCTCTATGCGTATTTGGCAGATCTGGACTGCATTATAGAGCATCCACCTGCATGCCCTCTGCTTGCTATACAACAGATCTCTTTCCCAAAGCCTGAGGTGGGGTGAACGTATAGAATTCAGTGGCTGTGACACAGGTTATCACACACTAATTTCACTAAGACAAAGGTCACATGATTATTGGTTATGATAATAAATGGATAACCGATCCATCTGCTGCTTTCGTTTACAACCATCTAAGAGTAACGGTAAGGGGTGGAAACACATGGACATTAAAACTCACATTTAGGGAATTTGAAGTAGGGATCAGGACAGTTGATCAAGTGAGTTTATCTTATAAACATTGGAATAAGGGCATACATAAAGTGAGGCAACCTCTATCCTTACAAAAAAACAACCACGGTTTAATTACAAATAAGGCTAAAAACATTCTTACTATAGTTACCATGTTAGCCACCAATGAACGAAGGTCTGCAAGAGATTTACCATGAAATGTGTAGTAAAACTGTGGTCCTACAAATGGTAATCAATCTGACAAACATGGTTATTGCACTTTTACTATAATAAAAGTGGAGGGGCGGTACAGTGTTCTCCCCGTGTCAGCGTGTGTTTACTCTGGTTTCCTCCCACAGCCCAAACACATGTAGGATAGGTTGAGGATTCCAAATTGTCCCCTCAACTCATGTATGGATCGACTTGCGTATAGAGCAGACTTTTGTATAGATTGACTTGTTCTCATTTGCCCTACACCAGACGCGACTGGCATGACGCGTCATGACACATGGTTTGTTCTAATTGGCCGCGCCATGTCCGGTGTAGACACAGTGTTAGATGCTGGAATGGCTTTAAGAATGAAACAATAAATAAATAACTACAGTATAATAAAAGCGTGATTAATTGACGTAAGGGATTATGACTGCATGCTGTGCTTTGTGGACAATGCTCCAAATAGTTGATGTGAGGTTTTGTTATTTATCGAAAAGCCTTAACATGTTTTAACCAAACATATTTATACTTGAATGGGAGCACTCTGATGATGGCTGAAGCGTCAGAGTCCCCTTAATGCTTCTCATATTCACCCAGGAACCTAAGCTTTCTTTCATTTAGGCTTTCATGTGCATGTTTTCAGAGAGACTAGAGCATTTTTATCCTCCTCTATCCATTTCAGAATAAGTTGGACACTTCAGGAGGAACCGTGACTCTTTGCCCTTGTCAGACTGCACTGACTGATCCCAGACGGAAACACTGCTGGAGACTTCTTTACACTAAATCTTCACTGACAGGGAAGAAACGCAGATATTTCAATGAGAGTTATGACACTTCGTCAACAGGTGATAGTTTTGGATGGATTTAAGGGGAATATTTCAGACCTTCAACTGAATGCTCATAAAAACATCATAAAAAGTACTGTTAACACTTACAGTGTTGAAATAAAAAGTATAAAAAGTTGAAATATAACAACTGTATGTTGTTGGCAAATATTTTTTTTAAATTTACTACTAAATGTATACATTTAGCACCACTTTGGCACAATCTGACAACACCATTGTACTATAGCAAGCCATTTTCTTCTTATTGTCTTGATGTGAAGCATATTTCTGTAGAACACTTGAAATCCTGAGTTTGTGAACCACCTCGCTAAGTAACTTAGTTTAGCGATAAAGTAACAACGAACTATGAAAACAAGCTTACAATTTTTACTACCTACTGTATTTTTATTAGTGGTCCGGGAATTCAAATCACTCTTTTTAGCCCCCTGTCTCTTTTTTTCTCTGGTTGGTTAAGATTCAAGGAAAGGTGGATCAGTGGAATGAAATACTGTCAAATATCTTCACTGTTGAAATCTGAGCTGAAAATACAGCAGGAAGCTCAGAATTGAGAATCCCAAGGGTCCAGTCATCTTTTGGTTTGTCTGTCTGCGATTTAGCCCCAGCTCAGCTTTGATCGCAGGTTGACCGCCGGCCACAGCAGGTGACACACTTCAGAAGTCTTGTACCAGCCTGTACACAAAGCCTCACCTCAGTTTAACACTCTGAATGTGTCTTTCTCACACAGGATATATCTGAAACCAGACACGTCACATACACAAAGCCTTCAGGAATGGATCATTCTGCTGCACTACACAAGTGCTGGCTTTGAAATTGTACAAGAGTCAAAGCAGTTATAAATATTTATTCAAAAGCAAGGTTCCCTCTAATGTTTGTTCTTCTGGGCACCTGGACAAAAATGTCATAAAAACAAATCCACTACTGCAGAACAGTTTATACTATGATACTAGGATATTAGACCCCGTT
The DNA here is from genome assembly GCF_947034865.1 of Barbatula barbatula. Lineage (NCBI taxonomy): Eukaryota > Metazoa > Chordata > Actinopteri > Cypriniformes > Nemacheilidae > Barbatula > Barbatula barbatula. The sequence continues at coordinate 9,015,923 of NC_136776.1, read as the reverse complement.
TCAGCAGACCCCTCTGAAAAATGGTTCATCTTAAAAAGCAATCAAAACCATAAAGATAAACAATGTACGTTTGTATAAAACTGAACATTTGTTCAGTTTGATTTGTTGGAATTCATGGTTCCACAATTATGGCAAGTTGTCCACGTCCTAAACCTGCAAACTAGCCCCAGACTATTGCACAACCATACCCATGGTTGACTGTTTGCCAGATGTTATAACTTCTTCGACTTTTGTCTCATAAATCCAAAGAATATTTGCCCAGATTTGTGGGGGGTAATCAAAATGTTTTTTTTTGCAAATGTGAGCTGAACTATTGTGCTCCTTTTGGTCAGCGTGTATTTTTAATGGTCTAATGTTATAATTCTATATTTATAAATTATAATTTTATAATTTGTCCGTTGTTCAGAATCATTTAAATATGCAATAAAAGAAAAAATCAGGAAGGTAGCAACAACTTTTTCACAACATTGCAAATCAAGAAATCTTTGATTAAAACTTTGTTGAATCTGCATTCTGCACTGAAGTTAGATGGTCTGTTGAGGATGCAGCTTGCAGCTTAAAGATAATGTTGTTCTGAACCTATGCAAAATGTGCCACCACTTTATCAGAACCTGCAATGACGAACAAGTGCTTAAAAAGTACTTGAAAACTGAATTGTGACATCTATATGGTGGCAGACTCAGAAGTTGTAAAGTGTTTCACTCTCTGGTCTCCTGCTGGTTTAACGGCTGTCTCCTTTAAAAAAATGCAGATGACATCCAGGCCCAACAGAAAAAAAGTGAAAAATGTGTGGGCTGGAAAGCATTAAAGACAATATGGAAAACGTCTTCGTGAAGATAAAAGCCCATGCTTCATCATAAAAATACAAGACAAATACAAGACACCAGATGGATGAAGCAGTGAAGAAGGCTCCCATCCAATCAAATTCATTCTTTTAACCTGACCGCATTTCCTGCACATGTGCATCTCTTGTTGAGGGTGTAGTGATGGGTTAAGCTAGATCAAAAAATAACGATAAACAAAAGTTTTCTATTAAAGCTGTGGGACGAAATTCAATATAAGTACATGAAAAGATCTAAATACAGTAAGCCTACAATCATGTGAGTTGATTGTGAGTTTAAAGGTAGGATTTGTACCAACAAAATCAGGTTTAATACAAGGAGTGATACAACATTGTGTGTCTATAAGTAAAGACTACACTAGCTCATACGTGTGGGAGCTGCTGGAGAAGCAGTACTAGATCATTTCTGTCAGTGAGTCACCTGCAGTGCACGACCATTCATCACAGCAGGGAAGTTTTCATATTTTCGTGTTGTATAAAAAAGCACGAATCAGATTTATTTTCATTTCAATTTCTTATTCAAGTTATAGAAGTAAAATAAACATTTATCAGAAAAGTTGAGAAAATACATTGAATGTAAGCAGCACAAATCACAGGGTTTCGCAAAGGCCTCTATTGAGACAAACAAGCTTGAGGTGTGATTGAAATGCATTTGACTGCATGAGGTCAAGATTTTGAATGAGTCACTATAGTCAATGAGAAACATCACTGAAACAGGACATTGTATGAAGTGTTCAATAATAGAGTTATTAGAGAACATAAAGCAGGCACCCGGGGCATTTTTTAGGTCACTGCAAAATGAACATCTAGTTCAGATGTTGCGCAAGAATGATAATTCCATCAAATGATTTGATGACAAAGAGTGCAGAAAACACAGCCATAAAGCCTTTCTTGCCAAAGATTTAGCACTCATATGCATTACAAACATTTCATGACTGCTTCCAAATGCATGTGGCTTTCGAAAAGCGTGCACATAAAATCACCTCGAATCTACATAGGAAAAAAAGACTATTTATAAAAAGATTTTTTGTAAATGGCCATCATTTTCAAGAGCCTTTGCGCGGTCTGCGACATGTGGCGGAACAAATTCAGAAAATCTTTCTGGGAACCAGAGCAGAACCCTGCGGGACCTCATGAAAGCCATGCAGAACAAGATTGCAACAAATGGGAGAAAGCTGTGCTCCCTGAAAGAGTCAAGAGGAAAACTAAACAGTAGCTTCTAGTTCCTGCTCTCACCTCTGATGAACCTTCAAATACCAGACGTGAAAAACTGAGACATTAAGAGATATAGTGCAGCACAAGGAAACTTGCGAGCACATTATTTCTCACTTGTCAAAAGTAACTCAAATGGCTTATCCATATGGAAGTAGATGACAAACGTCCATACCACCCGCCTGCTGAAACTCAAATCATTGTGGATTTTGAAAGACGCTGTCCAGAGGTCCTTCGCTGACCTTTCCTCAATTGCTTTCAACGTTCTCCTTTTTGCCTGTGCATGACTCAAAAGGAAGGCTACACGTTCTGCTTTAGTATACTGACATTTAAATTCTCATGGGCTCCGGCCTCTCCATGACAAAAACCATATGTGAAGAAACATCTTTTCTTCAGACTCGGAGCATTTCTGAATCCCGAGAGTACCGTAGGGAACGTGCTGACGCGTTCACTGTGAAACGTCAGCCACCATGACGAATACGGGACAGGCGGATCATTAAGGTGTCACATGGGCAGAAAATGAAGTGGAAAACATCCGTTGCTTACTGCGCCTTAAATCAGCAGTCAACTTACAATCTGCACTGGAGCATTGCGGCAACAACCTGGGTGTTCCAAAAGTCTGCAATTTATTCCCCTGCCATTGCATAGGACAAAATGTTTGTGATCTAACCCAGTTCAGGTGTCTGTAGGCCACACACAACAAGGGTGGAGAAAGTGTGATACAAGGCCAGAGAGTTCATCCGCCTGCAGAAAGCCTCAACAGCGAGGAGTTGTCTTCTAATGCATATGGTTTGAATGAATCCATCATCATAAAGTGTTTAACGTGCCGTTAAAGGTAACAGAGCATATTTCACATATGTAAATAGTAACCAAGCGTAAAATCTGTAATGTTAGCTTAAAGACTCTCTGTGGTTTTTAAACTCTAGACATCGCTTTATGTAAAACCACTTTGTGGTATAAGAATGTGTGGAAGAGTTTCATCTCTGGCTTTAATGTGACAAAACTACCATCAAGATTCTGGAGGAAAGATGCCAGATAGCAGGCATTAACAGAACTATAATTAGTAGCTGTTTTGGTTCATTAATAATAATAATAATAACAATAATAATAAAACTGTTTTTAGGTAACATGTGTATATACCGTACATCATGTACACAACGATTCACTGGGACCTGGTCAAAAATGTATTATAATATGACGATTAAGATGCTATTTGAATCGAAATACATGTTTTGAACAGCAGGGGCCGCTGTGTTTAATGCAAACTTTGAAAACTATATGCTGGTATTTTTTAAAGGTAAAAAAATCCTAAAAAAGCACAGACAAAGTCTTAGTTTACTTACATTAAAGAGACGTTTGTATTATTCTTTTTTTATTTTATTTGGAATTTGTTTTTCCTTTTATTTATTTATTTATTTAACAGGGACAAAGGACAGTCAATGAATACCCCAGAATTAGCCACAAGAGCTAAATTTAATTTGTAGTCCCTGGGCAGGAATTCTACAAATTATAACCATTAAATACATCCTTTAGTAAAAAAGCTCCTTCACATAACACCAAATAAACCAGATAACCCAATACAATATTTATTACAAAACCTCCTTAAATGTTATTGGACGATTGCGTTAAAAGGAAATATATCCAGCATAAATTCTTCAAAACCATAGTAAAGACACAGTAAAAGCTGTGTTCAACGATCACATTCTTGACTCATTTTTATCCATAGTTTTAAGTTTAGCATAAATTGTAATTGACTAAAGTAAGTACCTCTTAACTTCACTTCACAGTCACCTCTTGACGAAGCTTGTGTTTTTCTTGCATTTACATCACGTTGGGATACAAATTTACATTTTCTTGCATTTACATCACGTTGGGATTTTCCCACTTGTGACCATTTTGTTACATAATTAGAAAAATGAGAAAAGATTGAAGAATGCAAAATAAAAAATTCTAATTTGAAATCACACTACAATAACAATTCTTTTAACATGCTTTTCAAATGTTAAATAAGAGTAAAAAAATATTCCAAGATATTTAAAATCCTGCACAATTTGTAGTTCCAAATCTGTTTAAGTAAAAAATGTGTGGCTCTTAAACGTTAATCAATGAATAAACTTTGCTGACGCATGCGGACATGGATCTTTCTTTGCGCCCTCGGTTAATGTGTGAATGTGCCGCTTTTACAAGTATGATTTGGTTAGCCTACTAAATGAATACACTGAGTAAAAAAGTTGTTAAAAATGAAACTTACGAATACTGGGGCAGTGCCGCTTTTTAACACCTGAAGAGCTGCACAGTCTCATGAAGCAGAGTGAGACCATCAGCCTATGTGTATGTGCTGTGTCTCAACCTTGGATGGCACCGGCCCATTCTAAACCCTGTCCCCCCCCACTAAACATAGAAGCCCCTCACTTTGTGCTCCCTGGCGCCGACTCTGAATTGAACCATGTATGTAACATGCTTGTATGATTAAAGAAATGTACTATAGTTTATGTGAGATGTCTATTTAAAAGATTTACTAAGGTTCGCTGAATGCTGAATGAGTTCTGCTATGTATGTGCACAAGTGCTGCAGCTCTCTTTACAGAGGCATGAGCCAATAGTGTTCGAGCTCGGTCATAGCGTTTTAATTTACTGAATGAATACGCCATTCACTGAATGAGTCAATCAAGTCAAGATGAGACGAAAGGCGTTTTTAGATTGATCACGTTTCTTAGATTACCCAACCACGTGTGCTTGTTCCCGGCTCCTCCCACAGCATCGGTTTTGTTTCATTGGTTTGGAACTTGTTTCTATCGAATCCTGGTGCGTGTGTGTTCATCTAACGTCATCACAAAATCATCTAACGCATGATAGAAAAAAAGAACGCAGGTTAATATTTTGTGTTTTTTAACAATTTTTTGCTATTATGCGCAGCACAGTAAAGGGCACTTGGGTTTAATGTAATGTTTTTCCTCACATTATTGTGGCTACTTTATATGTTTAATTTTCATGTGTCCATCTCTCTACAGAGTCTCTACATCAAGTGCTCTGCTCTCATAAGCGAGTAGGGAAGATATGCAATTGGAACGCTTGCGAAGCACTTTCGCAAGCTATGCATTACCAGTTATAACATTGTAAATAGTGTTCAATTTCTCGCACAAATCAATCGATTCGCTTGATTAAGATGTAGTTAATACATCGAAAGAAGCCGCATTTATGTTGCCTCTAACTGTATTTTGAATTTATAAAGACACGAACCTGTGGACTTTTAATGAAAAACCATGGATCACAACTCCAGGTAAATCTTTAGTGTTCTACCCAAGAAATAATGTCACGTACATCTTGGATGGCTTGAGGTTGAGTAATTGATCAGCCAGCTCCTCTACAGATATGACAGTTAATGCTAAGGTTAATCCAATCCAATTTAGGCAACACATTTTTTGCATGCAGTATTTTGGGCTCTTATTTATTCATTCTGCATTGCTGGGCCTAGTAGGCCTACACATGATTGAACAGTGTTGGAAGTGCATTATTAGTTTTAACTGGAAAACTGAGCTCATGATAGACAAAATAACCATTCAATGTGTTGTTCTGTCTGTCTGAGTTGTATTTAGTTATATGCTTTATCAGTAAGGTAAATATGTTTTGTTAAAAGTAGCTATTTTCTATATACATCTCCAAATTTGATTATTAATAATAATTCACAATTCATCAAATAAAACCGTCTAAAAAGTAATGAGTAACTAGTACTGAGTAGTTTTAACTTTTTTTACACCAGTTCTTTTACTTGTAATTGAGTACAATTTCAGCAATGTAACAATGTGTACTTTAGTACACATTTCCAGTACTCTCTCCCCCACTGGTATTACCATTCATTTGTCTGACTGCACCAACACTGCTAATGTAATGATCTCGAGCGAATCCAAGGTCATCAATGCTATCATCTCTTACATGTGTTTTATGGAAGTAAAAAAAAGGCCCGGCCCTATATACTATACTACTAGAGAGTTTGTCAGCAGCAAGAACTTAATATAATGGTTTTCAGAACGCAGTGTGAGTGATTTCAGGAAGCTCATTAAATTCTTTGTTAACAATGCCAAAAAACTATTGAAAAACAGGGTTTTTTCTGCAAAATGTTAAAAGACTTTTATTTTATGTTAACACTACCTATGAATAATTGTTCTCCATATATAAAACCTTTTTGGACTGCTTTAGATTCTGTAGCCTACTGCAAGCCTTAAAACTTGACCTTACAGTACTGAGAGAAGTGGTTTTTTTTTGACGGTTCAAAAACTAAAAAAGAGGTTTAGCAAGAGAAGAGAGCCGGCCTCAAAGCCTATGATGACTGAAGACAAACCTTCAGGTCATGCTGATTGAGGTCTGAAGCTTGTGCCCTAGACCAAGCAGGGTCAACACCGGCAGGGGTGTGCTCAGCTCCCAGCTGCTTCTAAGCTTTACGTCAGAAAAGAGAGAATAGCTTTGGGGTAATCCCACTCCAAAGGCGTCTTGGCCCACATGTGCGCAGCAGCAATGTCACTGGTTGTCCAGGGTCAGATCTGGAGGATTAGACTGGACAGGAACCAGGGTGACGCCCTGATCAAACTCCCAACACTGACCCTGCTCATTCAAAATGTTTTTTAGATTTAGCTTGTTCATTTTTGTATCGTGAAGAGGGGATTTGAGGAGCATTCATATTAACAGATCAACTGATCCTGTGCTCAAAATACATGAACCACAAATAGGGACACAGAAAGTATTTTACAACCAAACAAAACATTCAAACAAAATGAATGATAAACAGTGTCTTCCTGGCCTTTAAACGTATAAACAGCAGGTAATTTCTAAAGCACGGCTCAGCCCGGGAGGATCTGAAATGACCCTCGCTATTTTCATAAGAAACACAACATTTACTTTACCTGTTATTGGAAGGCCTGACAATGGATAACTTCCATCTGAAAGCAATTAGGACGGCTCAAACGGGTGGTGTGAGAAACACAGCTTTCAAGAGGAAAGGGGTTTAAAGCTCAGAGCCTCGGTGAGCAGCGGCTGTTGAGTACCGGTGAGAGTTTTCTGGGTTAAAGCAATTACCATTAATGAGCTAACCGTGTTTACAGGCTTATCGCACATCACTTCTTCCTGTAAACTCAATCTCGCCTAGTCTTCATAGTCCATGATTTAAACCTTTGTTAATGAGCTAAACTCTGGAGATCAAACTTTTCCATATGCCTTTATAATGACATCAATTAATAATCATTTTTATCTTAATGAAAAATTCCAAGGTTTGTATTAATATTAAAACTGCTTAAACCACTTCTCTCGGATTACATTGTTTTTGGTTTTCTTAAGACTCATGGCATCTTTTGGAAGTAGCTTTTGTGTATTTATTTATCCACCCTGGTCCCTGAGTCAAGCATGTGTGCTGATGTTGCAACACAGTCTCACAGGAATTTCCCACTTTTCTTGTGTCACTCAGCACAAATTTGATGTTAATCATGATTTGACTTTGCCCCTGTGATGTTAGGGGCGGGGTTAGGGTGGGCCTTTATCAATGCTTTGCCACCAAAGAAAATTTGTGCATTTTAGCAAAATTGGCCTTTGCGCCTCCCATAAAATATGTATATACTGTACATATACGGATACCCCAACAAATTAAAGGGGGAAATTTGTGTTTATGGATCAATAGATTCGAAATTCTTCGGTTGTTTAAAATCTGCCATGAGACTGGGTTTGATGTTGCAACATTTACAATAAGTCTAATACTGCATTTTATCAAATGTGACTGGATAAGATTCCACCGATTAGCAATTTTTCTATTGAAAAAACACGAAAAAAGGGGCGGGCTCAACAATCCAGCACAAAACACAGCTAATCCGAACAGCTAAAGAGAGTGCACATACAGAGTTATAGCTTTTATCATGTGTCACAGTGTCCCAAAGCGCTGCACCATGTTTTGTTGGGACACCGTGTAAGAGGGTTTTGAAACCTGAAGATCGTTTTCTATCTTTTGAAATAGGGATTCAAATGTTACAATGTTGCATTTATGTTTTTGTTTTGGTTTGATTTTACATGGCAATATTTTAAAAAGTTTGTGTAAACTGTCATGTCATTGGACAGAGCACACCTGTTTCTGAGATCGTGCTCGCAGCAATCATTCGATCCGCCATTTAAGCTTCATGTGACCTTCTTTGCTCTTCTTGTATTGTTTTATCATTTTGAGCACTTCACTGTTCCACTGAGCAATTAAGTCTTTCTCTTTGAGATTACTGCTAAACACATTGTCAGCATCTGTATTTTTATGCGTTTTGGACAGCTCTGAAATATGTTGGTCTGGCCACATTAGCAGAACACATATCCTGTACTTTTTACAGAACATGCATCATTACCCATTGTTTACAGACTGGTTTGGTGGTCCATGTACTACTTCAGAATTGTAGTTTTCCTCAAACTTGGATTTGTATACTGTGTTTATTGATTCAAATGGCAAGATGCTAAATGTTCTTTTATAAATGTTCTGAGGTTTTACTGATTGGCACTTCAACCTCTTTTAATAAATGGCATACAATTAAATGACAGCTTGATCTTCCAAGTGCGGAATTTGGGTGCTATTTTCGATTATTTATAATTATTATTATTTTATTGAAGTCACTTTAAATGAAAGCCTCTGTTAAATACAGTTCAAAAGGGCTATGCCCTGTGAAGTGAAGGCATTAACATTTGACCATTTGCTCATTAAAGAAAAATCATATTTGACTGTGATGATGTAATTTTTCAATCAAAAGGACATTTGCAGTAAGAGAAGATCTCACCTGTGAACATCTCCTGTGGATTTTACACCAGCCTAACACACGGTCATTCTGAAACAAACAACAAAACAAGAAGCATATGAAAGAAAAACAACCTTAAAACAACATGTGATAACTTATATTTGATCATTTATATCACACAACATTTATATTAATAAAATATATTACAAAGAAATTGCTGACAAGACATACCAGTATGATCTCATGGGAATTCATAACTTTGTTGACTATTTCAGTGCATGTTTTGTGTAAATTAAAAACACACGATAAATAGAAATATGAAGCACCACCCTTATCCACACTCCTAAACATCACTGGCGCCACAGCAGATACTAAAACATACAAACAACACTGTACTTTTTTCAAAGAAACTAGCCACCTCTAAAAGTAGTTATGTACTGCCATGAGACATACACCTGTCTGTCATTTTGTTTGAATAGACTCGCAATGCATCACAATGCAACCCACCAACTGAGAAAAACGTATGCCTTAAATCCTTCTGAGCAGAATGAAAGTCTCATATTTACATATAGATGGACATTTCTAAGGCATCTTTTTAATACCCGGGGAATAAATCAGAACCCATGTGCAACAGTAAGCATGAGAACATTTCTGTTACTATTAACATATAGCCTATTTGTCATGAGACATTTAAAGTCTGAGGTCTGAATTTCTTCCAGTCTGGGGCGACACTGAATCATGTAGAATGAATCATGTAGAAAGAAGTAAACACACCGTAACCAAAGCCTACAGTGTACGTCAAAACCCAACCGCTGCATGTATCTTGATGAGTGGCCATGTGGAGTGTCTGGAGTCTGGACTTTTGTTATGTCACAGTGTGAATGACTGGACATCAGTCATGACAAACAAAATTTTTTGCATGTAACTGATGTTCTCGAAATGCCAAATGTTTCGAAACCTGCGGCGAACACACTTATGTGTTCACTCATCAGGCCAATGCCACAATAATCCTTTTAACAATCCCTATAGGGAACCGATATTTCTCCCCTGCAAACATGACTCACGCCTCCTCTGAGGTCCCAGCAGGCTTTTGTGAAGTTTTAATTAGGACTTCATGGACAGAGAGAGCCCATTGTGTGTCACAAAGTCTTCACTGGTGATCTCCAAAGGAATGCTGGAGAGTAACATCATCCCAGGAGATCCCATCAAACCTAAATCCGTCTTGATTAGCCTCACCTTCAAACAAAACCAAAACTCAAAACACTCATAGCTTCATGTGACAAATTTTAATGAAGAAATGAAAACTCACTGTGTGAGTGATTATCTCAAGAAAACAAACAGAAGGTAAATCCTCACTCTTTAGATTAAAGACTTGCTTGCTTGTGGAGAAGAGAGCTTTTGTTATCCCCTTACTTTGAGGTAAATTATCTAAAATCACTGTCTTCTCAGAGTAGACGGCAGGCAGATATACATCACTATGTGAAAACCATACATACAGTATATATAAGTCCCACTGCATTTGATAATTTTATCACTTAAAATTAATCTTTAAGCATTACAATTGCATATATAAAAGTTCCCCCCTTGCTTCACTTATGCAAATTAATCCCTGCCTCAATTCAATCGAGACAGCTCAGACCATTGATTATAGGTAACATATATTATAGGTACTTATGTTACTTTTACATTTAGTCATTTAGCAGACGCTTTTATCCAAAGCGACAAAGAGTTCAGGGTGCAATAAGCAATATGTCATAAAGGAGCAATAATGCAATAGGTTAAAAGTTACTAGTTTCAGCAAAAGCTGAAGGGCTAGTGAACATTAATAATTTTATTTATTTATTTTATTATTATTATGTTCATTTGTCTTTCAAGTATTCACAGAAGAGATGGGTTTTAAGTAGTTTTTTGAAGGTTGTGAGACATGTGGTTGACCGGACCGAGTTAGAAAGAATGTTCCACCAGGAAGGAGTTGTGAAGGAGAATGAGTGGGAAAGTGATTTAATGCCCTTATGAGAAGGCAATACAAGATGCCGCTTGTTTGCTGAACGCAGGGCTCTTGATTGGGTGTAGGAGGGTGTGAAAGTTTGCCAGTGCAGATCCAGTGATAGTCCTTTAAGCAAGCATCAGTGACTTGGATCTTATAGGGGCTTGTGCCAAAGCCAGTGGAGAGAGATGAAAAGGGGTGTCACGTGAGCCCTTATGGGCTGTTGGAAGACTAGGCGTCCTGCTGCATTTTGAACCAGCTGGAGTGATTTGATAGCCTTTGCAGGAAGAACAGCAAGGAGAGCATTGCAATAGTCCAACTATTAGAGATTAGCAGGGCCTGGACAAGGAGTTGTGCCGCATGGTCAGTGAGATAGGGTCTAACCTTTCGAATGTTGAATAAGGCTTATCCGCATGATCGCGTTGTCTTTGTAATGTGATTGTTGAAGAACAGCTGTTTATCAAATATGACTCTGAGGTTCCTGTCTGTTTTGGAAGGAGTGACTGTGGTATTGCCAAGTTGGATGGTAAGATTGTGTTGCACCGTGGGGTGTGCCGGAAACATGGGCTGTTATGCGAGCTGCTACAGTGGTATCGTTTGGGTAAAACGAAATGTAGATCTGGGTGTCATCAGCATAACAGTGATACGAGAAGCTGTGTGCCCGTATGATGGGTCCCAAGGATATCCTGTAGATGGAAAAAAGCAGCGGTCTGTTAGGACTCTGTCCTTCCTATCTCGAGCTTTCTAGCTCCCTGGGCAGAGTCATGACATTGCCACATCTTTCGGGTTTCTGTTGTGTTATGTGTGGAGACATGTGGTTTTATGTTGTAACTTGGCGCTACGTGTCTTCCTGTTATGTCTCTCAGCCCCACCCTCCTATCTCCTGTAATTTCATTAGGGTTTCATTCCCATCAACTGCTTTGTGTTTCACCTTCGTTAGGGTTTTATTCCCATCACCTGGTCTGTTAATCACTCTCGTTATGGTTTCATTCCAATCACCTGTCACCACTCTCCCCATGTAATCACTCCTCGTTAGTGTCTCCCTTTATATAGTCTCAGTTTCCCTCTGTTCAGTGTCGGTGCATTGTCTAATGTTTGTGTTTATGCTCAACACTAATGTCTTGCGTGCACAGTATTATCCCCCCCGTTGTTGGACTACCCTGTTTCCTGTTTACAGTTTGTGAACTTATTATTTTCACTTTTCTGAAAGAAGAGAGTTAAAGGTCTTGAAAAGCTGCCGAGCTATAGGTGCATGGCTCACCTTGGTGGTATAAAAATATGTTTTTGCTGTGGTAACACTATTAGAGAAATAGGAAAGTAGTGACTGGTAGTCCCTTAGGTCAGCAGGATTCTTGGTCTTGTGCTATTTCCTTTCAGCAGCCCTGAGTGTACTCCGTTGTTCACAGAGGATGTTCACGGAGGAAGACCAAGATGGCGGCGCGTGAACATCGCGAGGCTCAGCGTCTCTCCAGTTTTAGCATTTATAGAGTGTATTTCTTGCTCATCTCGGGTCTGTTCGTCCAGATCAGTTGAGCATTTACATCGTACACCCGGCAGGAGCTTTTGGATATCAGTTTACGCATGTCCGGAAGTTGTATCAGCAACATTCAACTCGTCCCTGAGATCGTCAGAACAACCGATGCAACGCACCTTACACGGCCGGGAGGAAGTGCTTGTCGGCGGCGTCGAGATCGTAAACAAAGGCGGGGGAAGCGCGGAGGCCTAAGTGCTAGGCTAAATAATAATCCTGATCACCACGTACCCTAATCAGAAGCCAGGGATGAACAAGGAAGTGCGCCTCCTGTTGAAAGCACGTAACACTGCCTTCCGATCGGATGATGCACAGGCCTATAGTACTTCTACGGCAAATCTGAAGAGGGGCATCAAAAAGGCCAAGCACTGCTACAAGCTGAAGCTAGAGGAGCATTTTTCCAATTCTGACCCTCGACGCATGTGGCAGGGCATCCAGGCCATCAGTGATTACAAACCCAACCACTCCACCCCCATAGCCACAGATGCCGTCTTCCTGAACGAGCTTAATGACTTTTATGCTCACTTTGAGAGAGACAACAAGGAAACAGCTACCAAGCTCACACCCTCTGCTGACCACCCAATCATCACACTTAACCCCACTGATGTTCACAATGCACTAAGTCGGATCAACGCGTGCAAGGCTGCTTGGCACAGATGGCATCCCTGGTCGCGTACTCCAGGCATGTTCAGAGCAGCTCGCTGGGGTGTTCACGGACATCTTCAACCTGTCCCTCGCCCAAGCAGTGGTTCCAGCATGTTTTATATCCACCTCCATTGTGCCCATGCCAAAAAATCCTAACCCGACGTGCCTGAACGACTACCGCCCTGTAGCACTCACACCCATTGTCATGAAGTGCTTTGAGCGGCTGGTCCTGGCACACCTAAAGGACTCTCTACCACCCACACTGGACCCATACCAATTCGCAACAATAGATTAGATTAGATTAGATTCAACTTTATTGTCATTACACATATACAAGTACAGTGTAACGAAACGTAGTTTAGGTCTAACCAGAAGTGCAGTTAGCAAGTGCAGGATATACAGTTAGAATAAATACAGAATACAATATGAAAAATATAATACAGTGGGCATGGACTATAAAAATATTTTGCAGTAGGTGTGTTCTATGAAAATATGACAGTAACTATGAACAATATATACAGATGACTATATACTATGAGCATTAATGTACAGGTGGATATGAACAGATAATAATTTAGACTAAAATAGTGCAAGTGACTTAGGTATGCATAGATTATTGACATTAGCTATTAAAGTTGCAGTGCAATAGGTGAGTTAATGCAGTTGTAGAAGTTGATGCAGTTATTAAAGTTACGGTGCAATATACGAATTAATGTAGTTAATAGGTTGCAGTCCAGAAGATGAGTTAATGAGATAGGAGCACAGATGATGCAGTGTCCATGGCACTGCACTCCGTGCTCACACATCTGGACAATAAGGACACTTATGCACGTATGCTGTTCGTAGACTTCAGTTCTGCTTTCAATACCGTCATCCCTTCCAAGCTAATCGTCAAACTTGGAAACCTAGGCATTAACAACTCTACCTGCAACTGGATTATGGACTTCCTGACGAACAGCCCTCAGCTTGTTAGGTTAGGCCCCATCTGCTCCACCACCACCACCACCCTCAACACTGGTGTACCACAGGGCTGCGTACTGAGCCCCTTTCTCTACTCCCTTTTCACACTCGACTGCAGGCCTGTGAACGGATCTAACTCCTTCATCAAGTTTGCAGACGATACAACAGTGATTGGTCTCATCAGCAACAACCACATGGTGCACCGACAACAACCTGCTCCTTAACACCTCCAAGACAAAGGAGATCATCGTGGACTTCAGGAAGGCGAAAGGAGGCACACATGACCCCATCCACATTAATGGGATGGCTGTTGAACGTGTTTCCAGTTTTAAGTTCCTGGGGACTCACATTTCGGAGGACCTGTCCTGGACCACCAACACCTCATGCCTGGTCAAGAAGGCTCACCAGCGTCTCTTCTTTCTGAGGACACTGAAGAAGAACCAACTGTCTTCAACTATCCTGGTGAACTTCTATCGCTGCACGATAGAGAGCATCCTGACCAACTGTGTCACAGTCTGGTACGGGAACTGTTCTGTTGCTGACCGCAAGGCACTGCAGCGGGTGGTGAAAACAGCCCAGCGCATCACAGGGACTACACTTTCTGCCATTGAGGACATCCAGAAGAAACGCTGTTTGCGTCGAGCTCGCAGCATTCTCAATTACTCCTCTCACCCCGCTCACAGACTGTTTAGTCTCCTGCCTTCCGGTAGGCGCTTCCGGTGCCTCCGGACAAGAACCAGCAGACTAAGAAACAGCTTTTTTCCCAGAGCTGTTTCATTATTGAACTCTGCCCCCCACTGATTCCACTACCTCTCTTACCTTTTACTCCAATGCTGCTATAACATTGTTTACATTGCACAACGGGGATGCATGCATGACTGAACTGTACACACCAGTACTTCATGTTATCTGCTCTACTGGACTGTTTACACATACACAGCATCATTTGCACTCTATACTGCTCACTTGCACACCAGGAATATTTAACTGAATGCTCATTTGCACTAATGGACCACTTCCATAACTGCATTAACTTATCTACTGCACTGTAATTCTATTAACTGCATCTACTCATCTATTGCACGGTAACTTCAATAACTGCATTAACTAATCTACTGCACGGTAACTCTTAATAACTGCACGGTAACTATTTATAACTTCAATAACTGCATTAACTAATCTACTGCAAGGTAACTATTAACTGCATCTACTCATCTATTGCACTGTAACTTCAATAACTGCATTAACTAATCTACATTAAATCGTATACTGCACCGTAACTTTAATAACTGCATTAACTTCAACAACTGCATTAACTCACCTATTGCACTGCAACTTTAATAGCCAATGTCAATAATTTATGCATACCTAGTCACTTGCACTATTTTTAGTCTAAATTATTATCTGTTCATAGCCACCTGTACATTAATGTTCATAGTATATAGCCATCTGTATATATTGTTCATAGTATATACCTTCTGTCATATTTTCATAGAACATTCCTACTGCAAAATATTTTTATAGTCCATGCCCACTGTATTATATTCTCTCAAATTGTATTCTGTATTTATTCTAACTGTATATCCTGCACTTGCTAACTGCACTTCTGGTTAGACCTAAACTACATTTCGTTACACTGTACTTGTATATGTGTAATGACAATAAAGTTGAATCTAATCTATCTAATCTAAACAGCCAAGTGCAGGAGTGATAAAGAAAGTGGTCAGAAATGTGAAGAGGTGTGACTTTAATGTTGTCTGTGGTGCATTTACGGGTGTAGCTAAGGTCAAGCTGGTTTCCTGATCTGTGAGTACCGGCTGTGGCCTGGGCACGTGAGGTCAAACGAGGCGGTGAGGGTGTGGAAGTCAGACGCATAGGGTTTGTCCAGGTGGATGTTGAAGTCCCCAAAGACTACAAGAGAGCTGGCATGCTCCAGGAATGAAGTTCTAACTCTTCAATGAAGTTGTGAAGAGGACCTGTGGGCTGTAAACTATGACAATACTTAGCTGAGTGGGAGAAGGGATATTAACAGCATGGTATTCAAATGAATAGTTATTGCATATGGAAGATAGTGTGGAAAAGTATCAATTATTGTTGATAAGCAAACCTGTGCCTCCTCCTCTTCCAGTTTGGTGGGGAGAGTGAGTGAAGGAGTAGTTAGTGGATAGAACCTTCTTGGACGAGGCAGGTAGCTCAAAGTTGGCAATCTTGGACGAGGCAGGGAACATAGAAGAAGCCATCTTGGACAAGGCAGGAAACTCAGAAGCAGCCATCTTGGAGCCTCTGGTGAAGATGAACAGCGCACAGCCTAGACACACAGCAGGGCAGCAGCCACCACCATTAGAGAAGACTCCAAGAGCAGAACATCAGGAACGGACACCTCAATGACCACGAGACCTGAGACCACTGGTTAGGTGGCCATTTTGCAAGCGGGATTTTGCAAGACCCAAAAAAGTCTAAGGGGAATTGTCCATCTCCAACGGTGAGAGGAGACCAAACATACGCCAGAGAATATTCCAAAATTGTATGCAATGGCCCCCGAGGACCATCATGGACAAGTTTAGTTTGGAGTGGTTGGTCCATAACAGAAAAAGTCAATGAGCATAAAATTTGCAATGTCCAAAAAAACCTTAATGTGGTCCTCAAGGGTGAGAGATCCTTGACGAAGGCAGACAAGGGCAACTGCTGGATACATAGTGTGCAGTTTTTCTTTAACAGGGATTTATCTAGGCAGGAAGTGGGTCCACACGCAGTATTATATGTAACAGACATTCAACAGACAAAGTATGACCCAACAAAAGTACGAAGAAACAATGAACTAAAGTAATAAAACAACAGGGACACCAAAACTACATCAAACAACGACTGACGCCAGACAACTGAAAGGCACAGAGAACTTAACTGTATAAGAATTGTTAAGTACAGAGAACAGGATGACAAGGCACACCTGAGGAAGACTAATTAACACCTAAATGTACAACGGACTACAAAATACATGACACAGACAGGAAGTAACTAAAAATCTAACATGACAGGGGAAACATGGAACGGATCATGACAGTTAGAAACTTTCTGAGCATGTCTGTGAGCTCCAGCTTCTCAGTTTGTAGTCGCTGTCTTCATTATTGATGTCCAGTGGTGGGAAACGTTCTGGGAAAAACAAAAAATGGCCAAAACACCTTCCATGCCTTTGTGCAGTGTCAGTTCTGCCCTAGGAGTTAAAGCCCAGGTCAGACTAAGAAACAAGTCTTCTCAAATGCAGCCCAACAATGCCTTGCCCTCTTTTTTTGTGTGTTCCTGGGGGCAGAGTTAATGTAATTCAGGATTTGTGAAGTCACAAACTCGGGAAGAATCTTGTTGTAATCCCTACGAGCCGTTTGCTTTAGTCCTAAAAAAATATTTCTGTTAAAGAGAACATCTCCCTTTGCTCTAAACGTTTAGCATTGTAACTTTGAAGATCTTGTTTATGCTTAAACAACAACATGTCACACTTACAAAACTTTTAAAAAGTCAAAACTAATCTTAAAAAGCAGTTGTTCATTTTGTGGTCCCAACACTGACCACTAAAGAACTTTCTTATTTTAACAAGCCCAACATTGTTAAGAGTGCTGTAATCCTCTCAGACCACAGTCCACGGCCAATGACAGCGTGCACACTGTCCTGACGAAATTTCCCTGAACTGCCTTTACAGCCTCACCACCGCTTGCCCAACCCAAAGTAATTTTATAGTAGGGTATCTGTGACTAATCAGCCCTCACATTTTAACAGATTACCAGAAGCCCTTGTGGTTTTCACCATGAACATACACGTATACACATAGTAATAATTGAATTTAGATAATTCAGTAAACACCATTGACAAACACTGATGTATGCATTGATGTATGATCGCTACTCTACAAAACACAATTGCCCCTTCTCAAGCAGTTTGATTGACATGCGATCTGACCAATCATAACTCTGATATTAAGTGCCCCGTGACTGACCGCCATTTTGTCCTACAAACCTGGCGTAGTAGAGCTTTGGTGATTGATATGAAAAAATAACTTTTAAATGATTGTAATAGTGTGGTGAGGAAGGCGGGACGAGAGCCGTGAGGCGGGGCCGGTGGTGTGAGTGATAGTTGCAATCAGCTGTGCGCGCACCGGTCCTGCATCTCTCACGGAGGAGATTGGGAGCTTAAAAGGACGACCGGCAGGACTGTTGACGAGAGAGGACCGGGCCCGGACATTGTGTTAAGTTTGTGTTTGTTTTATGGCCGGCAGTCGACCGTGAGGTGGCTGCCGGTCTTTACTTCCGTGTTTATTGTTTGTTTTATTGTTTGAATGTTTGCCGGTTCCCGCCTCCTTCCTTCCCTTCTATGGAACTTTGCTACAAATAGTAAACAGAGAGATATATACCAAGCTTTAATGGACGTTCACAGTATAACGATAAATGGCAACCAAGTTATAACTTTTAATGAAGGAGAATAGCTGAGTTCCCATCGCAACTATACCAATACAGATCCGACACACAAAATTGTTGGAATCATTAATGTAAAAGCATTTGAGAAGTGTTGTTTTAAGGCCGAATTTAACACGTATTATATTACTTATATTACATACATATATTTCTTACATATTACAAGTATGAGCAAGCTGGCAAGATATTATTTGCGTCCCTGTGATATGATGAATGCACCTACAGCCTTCAGAGAGCAGCATTTGCAGAGACATTTTAAAGGAAAGACGTTTTGAGCAATGAAGTCGTAAAGCAACATCTGTACTGTGTTTGTTGTAATTAACACAAATATAGATTAAGACACTAATGGGCTGTTATTCTTTTCTGTACTGAACTAATATTTAAAAGTTTTATTTTTTAAGAAAGATCACAGCTGACCAAAACTCTCTCAAAAATTGTCATTACTACAAATTTAGGTGTAAATATAAACATTTAATACACCACATTTAGGTTAGCTATACAACCATTTGTGTGACAGTAGTAGCCTAAGTTTAGAATTAACGTCTGCTGGTGTGGATGCAACTCTGGGTATAATTATTGTATATACCGACTATCTGTGGTTGTGTATTGCCAATTATACTGTCAACCACTTCTGCCCGGAGTGAATAATAATTTCTCATCTTTAACTTAAGAGAAACAAAAAAACACATTTAGACATAATTTTATGTGCTAATATTGCATATGTGTGAGGGGGAAAGATCGCATCATGCTGTCAATCACTCTTCCCACGCTGAGTTAACGCTCAATCGTCTTTTATAGTTTCCTTCAAAGCATGAGCTAAAGTTGAAGCCTGTGGCTGTGTGGACAGTGCTCCAAACATGTAGTGCAACTGCGCTCTGGGCAACCCAAATTCGGCTCGGTGCAAGTTAGAAATGCCCTCCCTACACGTGCTGCTCACATTAGTGACTCATCAGTTTGCCTTAGGGCTATATCACAAAACTATTGTTATCCTTTACATTTCATAAAAAAATGGTAAGAACACTGTTAAAAACTAATCAGAGCTGTATTTTTTCTAAATATTATAAACTAAAATGAATGTCTTCCAAAGACAAATGTGAAGCCAGTGTATAAAGTTATTAAGTTACATTGATGTTATTATTAATTATTATACTATTATTATTATAAGGTTAAAAGTGAATCTAGTGTTCTTTAGCATTGCTATTGCCATGCCATGAACCCTGCCACCAAATCGAACAGAAAAGGTTGTGTGCAGTCACGTGGTTTTTGACACACGCAGCGCGGCTGGAGTGCAGCAAGTGATTTTTCTCCTTAGGAATTCACTGTCGAAGTACATATGTTGATGACCTGAACAACGACCAGGTAAGCACGTATTTCTGTCAAACCTTACTTGTAATAAATACTAGCTTCTGTTAAAAGAACAAGCCCTTATTAAATGGAGAAAGTGAAAAATCTTGCAATAAGATAAGGTAACAGCTAAGCATACCAAAACAACAACCACGGAAAACCAAAATAAAGACATTTGTTTATTACTGAAATCAAACATGATAAATAGAAAAGTTTTATGTTTTCAGTTTGTTGCTGCCTTGAGCCACGTTATGTGGTTTCTTTATAATTAACTTTAATGAGTGAAAAGCTTAACGTGAGACTATTCTTATTCCTAGAATAAGTGTTTGTTCTTTTAACAGTAGGTACTCTATTACAATATGTTTATTTTTAAGTGTATGTGTTTCGGTATATTAAGCTGTTTCATTATAATGATTTTATATGGGTGAGACTTATCACTTTCTCTGTTTAATCAGGACTCGATGTTTGAAGCGCCCATGACAGGGTTCTTAAACAGTAAATTGTAAACTGGTCGTCATTTGGGTACGTTAAACCTTGTTAAGCGTTTTAGAAAGTAATCCGGCTCAGCTCATGCCAACCGAAGAATCAGGTTTGCAAGCCACTTTTATCTCCAATACTTGCATTTTCCCCCTTCATGAAAATCAACTTTTGCTACACAATGAAAATACCTTTCATGGTTTGATCGATTTGAAAAGACGCAAAACACAGGTATTTTGAGCTTGTTATAGTGAATTCCAATGGAGAAAATAACGTCATGCCCTCAATCGGCACTGCGCGTCATGTACAATCCCGGCCTACAGAAAGATTCATCACTTTCTCACTTCTCCATTCAACTGGGCTCATTAACCATCACATCTTTAACAGACATGAACATAACTTGAGCCAGGGCCGGCCAGAGGCATAAGCGAACTAAGCGGCTGCTTGGGGCCCCCTGACCACCAGGGGGCCCCTCAATTTTTTTACAATTAAATAACTTAAACAAGTGATATAAATGAATGAACGAATGAATATGAATGAATAAATAAATGAATAATTCAAGACAAGAAAATTCAGATTTCCCGACAACTGCTGCTGTGTCTGCTAGCGTTTGAGTCATGCGCAATAGACATCTCGTGTGCGTTGACAATTAGCGCCGGTGCGCAAGTGCGCGTCACTGTAATAAATGGTAAGCCATGTAACAAAAAAGGATGTATCCTCTGGTGCCGAAAAGAGAAAGAAGAAAAGGACAGAAAAGGAGAAAAATGAGCAAGATTAGCGGTAGCACAAAGTTTGCTCACGTCACTTCAGGTAGCACTCATGATCTTATATAAGCCATCACCAGAGCTAACGTAAACGTCCCCGCCATCAAAAGTAAAATGTCTCGCATGATTAATATACATTTATCTAGGTGTAGTTCACGTATTGAATATATATATATATATCAGTTTGAGTTGGTGAAAACAGCCGAAGGGGAACTTAACCTTCTCGGTGAAAGCGATGCCAGCTAGCATTGCTGTGTGTGTTGAAGTGAACGTTAGAAAATATACCTATACCGTGGGGAGACTTCTGTGATGAAAATAGACTTCAATTTTATTAATATGGTGGCGAGTGTTGTAGCAGGGCTATCCTCATATTTACAGGCTGCAGTTATGCGATTTTGAAGTCATTGTTGTACAATTGTCATTGTTGAACCGCTTGCTGTTCTTATGTTTGCTTTCAATATTTAAGTATCTATTTTTTTGTAACATTCTGTGGTATTGTAAAGATGATTTAAGAATAATCCAGGCAACACGAGAGTAGTGAATCCGTAACTTTCTTTACTCAACTTTCTTCTTCTTTCGTGCGTCATTACGTACGTAAGTCACAACTCATCACGTGACAACAGCAAGCGTTACTATTTACAAACAGTATGCACAAATAGTAATATTGGACATTTCTCATGAACACAACACATTCTATTTTTGATTATATTAATGTTTGTCTATTTTTGTTTTATTTTTAAGATTGCAAATTATTTATTTCATGTTTTGCGATAGTTTGTATTCAGAAGTTTAAGAGTAAAGTATTTTATTTAAGTATCGATTTTGTATTATTTATTTTGTATTAATACATAACCTCACTATATAAATTTATAATGTTACATTATAGCATGACATTTATGTCAATAATCTTCAAGGAAATGGTGACTCCGCGTGGTGGGAGGGGGGCCCCCAAATCAAATTCTGCTTAGGGCCCCCAAGAGGCTCGGGCCGGCACTGACTTGAGCACATCTTCATCCTCTACAATATTAGGAAAATTAGACCTTTCCTATTCGAGCATGCTACGCAAGACCTAGTCCAGTCTCTTGTTCTGTTCAGACTGAACTATTGCAATGCGCTACTGGCTGGATTTCCAGCTTGCACAACCAAACCTCTACAGATGATGCAGAATGCAGCGGCAAGAGTGGTCTTCAATGAACCGAAGAGAGCACACGTCACTCTTCCCTTCATTAAGTTACACTTGATCCCTATAGTCGCTCGCATCAAATTTAAGACTCTGCTCCTAGGCTACAAGGACCACCACTGGTTTGGAACCTCCTTATCTTCATTCGCTAATGCAGAAATATGTACCCGGCAGATCCCTACTCCCGGCAGATTCCCTAAAAGTCTTGAGGTGCCATCCCAAAACGGTTAAAAATCACTCTTGCCTACCTTCTCTGGATCAGTTCCACATTTGTTGAATGATCTGCCCGCTGCTACAAGATCAGCAGATTCTGTAGCCATCTTTAAGAATCGTCTGCAAACACATCTCTTCCAACAGCACCTGACTGATCAGTTCATCTTTTTTCAACTTTTTCAAAAAAAACTTTGCTTTATAAACTTTTATTGCACCAATGCTTTTTGTTCCTTATGTTCTTCCAATTTCTTCCATCGATTACCTCATTTTGTAAGTTGCTTTGGATAAAAGCGTCTGCTAAATGACTAAATGTTAATGTGCACACGGCCTATCGAAGCAACTAAAACCGGAACCGAATGAATTTATGTATCTTTACACCCCTAATTAGCATGGGAGAAAACACTTTTTATCTCAGACTGCACAGTTACTTTTTCACTCAAGATGCACCTAGGATTACGATCAATGATGTGAGGCAATAATTCAAACACTACATCATATACTCTATCAACAACCAAAAGGGGGAAAGGCTTCAAGATATATGTTTCAAGCATCATTCACAAATATAATAAAAAACTAAATAAACTTTTGCACAACTTGAGGCTTGATTACAGAGGCATTCAACATCTGTAGTGCAACAGCTGATCTGTAGTGCTGTCAGTTTGCATAACATAACATAAAATAACATAACATAACATAACATAACATAACATCATATAACATATAACATATAACATATAACATGTTAGAGTGAGAAGTAAGCAGTATCTTAAATTAATCCCGAGCTTTGTGAAAAGAGTCTGAGTAATTCATTCAAATAACCATATAAATTCCACATGTCACTCTCTTCTCAAGTTTCGAAGTCTACGAGCGCACACATCTGATCTGATAGTTCTTCCATTTCATCCCTGTGTCTTTCTTTCATTTTAAAGATGGTATGCATTCATTAGCCTGTTCATTAGCGATTTTGTGCTTGATGTATTACCATCAATAGTTCCCTGTAGCTTAGTTAGTGAGTGTTAAAAGCACAAAAACTATGGGTTTGATTCCCAGGGAACACGCATACTAATCAAATGTATAGCTTCAATACACTGTAAGTTCATGAGATGATCTACAGCAGTGGTTTTCAGACCAAGTACCACCTTTAATTAAATGAGTTGTTCCAAGTAACACCTATTGACCGCCATAGAAAATCACATGAATAGAGCTGAGAATATTGACTTGCCTCTTGATTATATACACCTCGTCCTCCAATTCTGATGTATTATTAATAATTATTTAAAAAACGTTTTTATTTGCAAGCTGTTTTCAAACTAAAGAACATGTTTAATCAGCAGTAATAGTGGACACAAACCACTTTTCTGTTGTGCACTATGAACAGGGCTCTGTAAAGTACTACTATGGGGGATTTATTAGCTTTGTAGGGACTTGCAGAAAGACTACAAACCTATATTAAAGACAGACAATGAGGAATTATTTAACACAGAAGATAAATAAACATTGCAGAGAACAGCTATATATAACAAACAGATATCTATAGAGATCAGATTATTAACTTGACAGGTGTGTTATAAGGTGGTGATTATAGGGTTGGTTTTAAATCAGCCTGTCTTTCGTTTCACTTTCTATTAGACTCACACCTTACTGCAGAGGCTCTTGTCAAAGTGGACGTGTGATGTAGTATATCTGTGCTTGATACACTCCCCCAGCACAACAACTTGTTTCGGAAATTTTTTTTTAAAGTCTGGATCCCTGTTTCGTAACAGGGATCCTATTCCTTTTATTGGGCAATCCTTCCGGAAAGCACTGAAAGAAGAAAGAAAGAGCCCGCCCACACAGCAACCGACGAGCAAGACCCGCTTGACATCAAGATTGTCTGCACTGCGTCAAGATGCGCTGCGCTGCAGCTCGTTACTCTTGCGATAGTGAAGTTTAGGTGTGTCTGTTTGTTCACGGCATTTCAGTGATGGATGTTATATAAACGGTGGACATAACGTTAGAAAATCGTTTGAAACTGATAGATGGCTTGGTCCCAGTGATAAAAGATGCCACTCCTCATTTCTTATTCTCACATTACAGTAAGTGAATATAAGTCATATGTCTGTATTTTGTTAGCAATCGGTGCATGTAACGAGTAAGGTGGGCGAGAGCCAAAGTGGAACGGCCAAGGCCGGTGACGCGAGTGATGATGAGTGGCCGGCGATAGACCCTGAGGGAGTTGCCGGCATTTTAAGTTTGTTTTGTTTATTTTATTAAATGTTGTGTTACGTTCGCCGGTTCCCTACTCCTTCCATCCTTTCTATGGATCCGTGTTACAGCACATAATTGTGTCCTCATGCTGTAATTCCGTCCCACTGCTAGCCTCCAGCAACTCATGTTTTTCAGGAAATAATCGTACAGCTGTATCTCTCTTTTATCAATTTGATCAATCGAAGATACAACATATGCAAAACTACTGTATAGGTGCTCAAGATCAATATGAGATTGGCAGAAACGGAGTGTGTTACCCGATCTTTAAAGGGGACATTTTGTAATGACTGTAAAAATGTATTTGTTGTGTTAAACACAAAGAAATATTTTTGGAAGAATGTTAGCAATTTTCAGTTTTAGAACACCATTTACTAACAAAATAAATATATTTTAAAGAATTT
This sequence comes from Barbatula barbatula, assembly GCF_947034865.1. Lineage (NCBI taxonomy): Eukaryota > Metazoa > Chordata > Actinopteri > Cypriniformes > Nemacheilidae > Barbatula > Barbatula barbatula. The sequence continues at coordinate 8,990,916 of NC_136776.1, read as the reverse complement.
AGGAAAGCAAACAGTTCTGGGGCACCTTTGACTGCCATTTTAGTTGTACTGCTATGGTATGATGTCCCAGAACTGAAAACTGCTAACATCCTTCCAAATATTTTTCTTTGTGTTCAGCAGAACATAGTAATTTATACAGGTTTGAAACAACTTGAGGGTTAGTGAATGATGACAGAAATTGAACTATCCCTTTAGGCTATTTGGCTGCTGTCAGTGTGAACGGAGTAATGTGAGAAGAAGAAATAAGGAGTGTAATTAAATCTAGATGAAACGTGGTTAATCTCCGTCATTCTACACCTCTCTTGTCCAACCGACTGATGTGTGATAACTTGCATTTTTACTTCAGCAAAAAAACATTTACAGAGACACTCGATATGCTTTGCCATTAAGACAACAAATAGCCTTGTCTGAAGTAGTCGTAAATTGTACACCTGCAGTCACAGAGACGGTGCTGCAAGAAAGGATAAGAGCGAGAGAGCTGTGTAAATTATGACTCATGAAGCATTCTCTCACTTCAAAAGCCTCTCAGTATCCAGTGCATTTAAAGCCATTGAGCAGGATTTGGTGTTTTGTCTTGTAAGAGGTTTAGGTGAAATTAAAGGACACCCCGAGTAATATGAACCCTATACATTGTCTCATACTTACATTACCTGATAACTACAGACGTGCTCAAATTCGTTGATACCCTTACAGCTCATTGAAATAATGCTTCATTCATCCTGAAGCGTGATGAAATTAAAAGCTATTGTATCATTTATACTTGCATGCCTTTGGTATGTCATAGAATAAAGCAAAGAAGCTGTGGAAAGAGATGAATTATTGTGTATTCTACAAAGATATTTTAAAATGGCCTGGACATGTGTCATGTGTTTGTAGCCCTAAGAAAAGATAAAACATCATTGGACTATAGTGATGTGTGTTTCTTTAATTAGTATCACACATGTATCCAATCTTGTCATCAGTCATTCAGCCTTTTTAAACAGAGAAAAGTAGTCACTGTGCTGTTTGGTATTATTGTGTGCCCCACACTGACCATGGACCAGAAAAAGCAAAGGATAGAGCTGTCTGAGGAGCTCAGAAAGAAAATAATAGACAAGCATGGTAAAGGTAAAATTGTAGCCAACCTCCCTGAGCGTGGAAGCAAGAGGAAAATCGACCCCGGATCAAACCCCGGATAGTTTGAATGGTAGAAAATGAACCTGATTCTGATCTCAGTTTCTGATCGCACCATCTGTCGCTGTGAGCAAAAGTGGGCTCCATGGAAGAAGACCCAGGAGGACTCAAACCATAAAGGCATGGAGACTGGAATTTGCTAAAATTCACATTGACAAGCCACAATTCTTCTGGGAGAACGTCCTTTGGACAGATGAGTCAAAACTGGAGATTTGGCAAGTCTCATCAGCTCTGTTCATAGACAAGAAAAATCAAGCTTTCGAAGAAGTGAACACCATACCTACAGTGAAACACGGAGGAGGCTCGGTTATGTTTCGGGGCTGCTTTGCTGCATCTGGCACAGGGTACCTTGAATCTGTGCAGGGCAAAATGAGATCTAAAGACTATCAAGGCAATCTGGAGCGGCATGTACTGTCCAGTGTCAGAAAGCTCTGTCTCAGTCGCAGGTCATGGGTCCTCCAACTGGATAATGACCCAAAACACACAGCTAACATCCCCCAAGAATGGATAAGAACAAAAAATTTGACAAGTCTGAAGTGGCTTTTATATGAGTCCTGATCTGAATCCTATCGAACATCTATGGAAAGAGCTGAACCTTGCAGTCTGGAGAAGGCACCAATCAAACCTGAGAGAGCTGGAGTAGTTTGCTAAGGAAGAGTGAGATAAACTAAGTTATTTCAGAGAAAATAGCGCATTCTTTGTTTTTTGTGGAGGGGTACCAACAAATTTGAGCATGTCTGTATTTAAATGTGTGGTAAATAATCTCATTCATGCTAAATTACATCAATTGCATTCATGAGGTACATTCCCAGAATTTCCACATTTATCAACTTTTCTTTAGCTAATGAAACATGCCTTCCATCATTCACATCATTCTTTATAAAGCCTTATGTCCTTCAGTGTTATACATTGTTGTTGATTACTACAATTGACATCAGTAATCAATCATAGTAATCAACAACTCCAGACAGCATCAGTTACTGCTTTTATTTAGCAACAATGCAGTGCACTTTCTCGGTGGCCACAGTTGTGTTTTTGCATGCCTGTTTCATTTCATTTATTGGCCTCAAAATGCTATTAAATGCAAACAGATTAGGCCAGTATTCCCCAGTCCCTGCATACTGTATAAATTACACATGCAAGGATTTACATGCATTGTCGAGTGAGACTTAAACTTGCAAATGCACTTGAAGTGATCGTTCACACACAAATGAAAACTCACCGACACCCTACTCACCTCTTGTCATTTCAAACCTTTATGACTTTCTTTCCTCCGCACAACACAGAAATATTTTGAAGCGAGCTGGTAACGGAACAGGACTGGACCCCATTCACTCATTGTATGGAGGGACCCAAACCAATGCAAGTGAATGGGGTCCAGCTAACAAAATTTTTTCAAAATATCTTTTTTGAGTTCTGCGGAAGAAAGAAAGCTATAGGTCACAGGTTTGAAATGACAAGTATGTTGGCAGAATTTAAATTTGGGTGAACTATCACTTTAAGGCAAACCTATTGAACTGCAGCTCAAGTTTTAAAACAAAAACCTGACATACTTATCTGTGGACCTTCCAGGCCAAATCCGTTTTACTTTTTGAAATAGATGTTATATTTATCAAAACTGACTTTTATAATTGTCTCATAAAGTTCTATTTTAATAACGTGTTATAAATAGTTATATAATCTACAATTGTTTATCAGCTCATTGACAAATGCTCGCTCATTTGTAAGGACGAAAGCGTCAACTCAATTATTAAATGTAATGTAAATGCATAATTTCGCTGGCACGTGAAAATGTAAATGGCTTTTCCTCTAGTCAAACTGTTCAATAAATACTCCAAATCACCCTTACCTGCAGGTGTGTGAATGACGCAGTAATCTGAGTGATGTGCAGCGCGAGGCAGCGTGACACGCAGCGCGCGCTCTCGATTTTCTCCACAGTTTGCGCGTCTTCAGTCTTGCGGGTAACAGTCGCGTCAAACACACAGAAGAGCAGAAAACAGCAGATCTTCCTCATGAACGTCATCTTCTTCTTCATCCCCGGCGGATCTCACAGCCTTCACGTGTGTTATTCTGTGTGTGTGCTGGTGAATACGAGCTGCGCGTGTGTTTGAGAGATGCGCGCTCCCGAACACGCCCCCAAATACGCACATACAAAAGTGTGATTTTCAAGTGACTGACAGATTTGTGAATTTAGGCCAGACACTTTCTGTACTTGAAATGTAGGCCTACTGAACGCATGCATGCGGTAAGCAGGGTATCGACCAATATGTAAAGCTTTTGTGCACTGAACGCGTGTAGAGTCCCCTATTATTTTGGTAACACTTTACAGTATATAAATGATCGTGTACTAATGTTCAAACCAAGTGTTACTTTATTATGAACTAATGATGACTAAGAAATTTACTTATCAAGAATTAACCTTAAGTACAACATGAGTCGCACGAATTCATGTGTGAATAACGGCTACCTTACTCACATGTTAATAGTGCATGTTTGTTAATTCATGTAGGCCTATTAATTAACACTGGGATAAATTAAATCAATTAAAAGTGCCCTGTTTTAAATAAATAACAAACACCTTTGGATCGCGCAAATAATATTTTGTGCCTATACCATCTGTAAATATTTAAATTCAACAACACACAGTTTCTCTTGTTATTATTCCCATTTTCTGTACATTATTCTTATTTTATATATGCAATTATTTTAAATCTTTTTAAACTGTAAATCTTTATTATAATTTCGTGTGATTCATGTTGTAGTTAAGGTTAATGATAAGTACATGCCTTAAATCATCATTAGTTCATATTAAAGTAACACTTGGTTTGTACATGATAACTGATGTACAGTTATTGTAAAGTGTGCCATTATTCTTAGTTTCTTTCCTATTTTTCTTGTTTTCTTCCCAATATCAACAGGCTTTGTTTAAGAGGTATTACAAGTTAGGTGGAAGCATATAAAAGAAAGGTCATTTATAAGGTTGCCATGATAGCCTATATGCACCCCTATCTGTATAGATACTGTAAATAAATATCAAACCCCTCAACATTTCCTACTTTATCAATTCATCCATTCATGGAAAAACAGACACAGGTGCGTCATAATACAATAGAAAAAGCGTTTTTGTCGGTATATAGTTCAGAAAAGAACCTTTAACATCTGCAGAACGTTTCTGTTTTTTACAAGGTAAATTGTAGTGGAAAATGCTTGCTTAGCTTATAAAAGATCATTCTTCTCATTAGATCATTTGAGTAAATGGTTCTTCGAAAACTAAACATCGCTGTAAAGAACCTTTCGTAACCAATTGTAATAATATTGGCATCCAATTAAATACACTTAAAATATAATTACTTGAATTTTAATTATTACTTCTTATTTTTAATAATTCTTAATTTTAGTATAATATTAATTAACATTTTTGTGTTTACGTTTTTGAATAAATAGCATTTCACTTCCAGAAGTGTTGGTGTGTACTGTGTGTTCAATATTATTGCTTTATACCATCGCCATCATGTGGACTGATTAGGTATAACTAGTGCAGATAAAGCAAATAATCTACATTCTCTAAAATTAGATCTATCAGAACTTTTTCATTACATATCGATTTTCTTTTGATATCAGATTTATACTGAGCTTAATGAGCAGGATTTGTGTTAGATATTATTCAAATAAATTACACAAGATACTACAAGACATTAGTTATATTAGTAAAAATAAATTTTAGTAAATATAAGGAGCTCAACGTAACCCAAACCTATGACACGCACACACTATTTACACTGCAGCTGTATGAGGTTGCAGATTGCTCAACCTGTTAATCTTTATCAAACCTAATTCCAAAGTCACATTTATGTCCCTATATACACATATACTCTGCTGAAAGAGGTTTTACTGGTTATCTTGTGCAAGACCGTGATCGCAATAAGAAAGTAAGATGTTAACTCTGATTTGGATTATTCTGACCACAAATATCTTGTGTGTCCATGGGACAAGTTTAATGCACATTCCCTGTGACGACAAGGTCGTGGAGAAGTTATCCCGCCTGGCCACCACGTACATAAATGAGGACCGAAAAACAGGTTACAAATTTGCCCTTAATAGAATTTCCAACGTCCAGGCGCATCCACAGGTTGGTAAAACTGTTATTTTTTACCAGTGGAAAGGCATCCACAACATTAGAAAATTATTACATTTATTGTCAGTAACGTTAATGTTTTCTAGATTTAGATACCAGAAATTATATTATTATATTTATAAGAGTTTTCAAATGTTAACAATATCAGTCCACTTTGTTGTGCCATAGGGTCCAGCGGGAAAAGTCTATTATTTGAATTTAGATGTTCTAGAGACCAAGTGTCATATCCTGAGTCCAAAATCATGGAAGAAATGTCCTATACGACCTTTCATGGAAACAGTAAGACTTCAGACCCTTGCTGCTCACAAAATATGATTTACTTCTACTAAAATGTAGAAGGGGAATGTCAAAAATGTCTTAAAAATTCTTAAGCCTCTGGTTCAGAGTTTAGAAACTTTTTTATATCTCTGTAACATTACTGTAGATATTGATCAAATGTTGAGGATTAACCAGAACTGTGTAGAGTGTGCAAAACACTTTTTAAAAACGTTTTTTTTTGCAGTCAAACTGTTTAAACATGTATTTTGCTTCTGGTTTAACATCAATATTCAAGGTTATTTGAAGTATTTTCGTGGAAGTACTTTTGCATGATAAACAAAAGTGATACTTTACACAGAAATGTTTAGCAGTATCTCTCCGAGATCAGAGACTGTGTATGAACAAAAGGATTTCAATTGACTGAAAGCCAATGTGTGTTTCTTGTGGTGTAGCAAATCTCTGGAAACTGTAACACTACTGTACTGCATTCACCTGAGGGCTTCTCTTACCTTCACAGCTATGACTGCACGCTGGTCCCAGGTCAGCCTTTTACTCCTCTTTAATGAGTTCACTGCATACAAAATCACTAACATTGCACCTTCACCATAGATATCTGTTGACTAAAGTAAAAAGTTGCAGTAATTATATAAATAGTTGCTTAGTTTAAAACACTGAATGATCATGTTTATATTGATAAGACTCACTGATTCATTATTGGAAACTGTTGATCATCTCATATGTATCCATATCATGCACATCATTATGTATCACAATTCCCTTCTACTTCCCTTAGACCCTCCAGAGAAGTTACAGTTAACCTGTCCAGACTGCCCTCTGCTGCTGCCTGTTAACAGTGAGGAAGCCATGTCGACTGCTCGTACGACCCTCCTTAAATATAACAGACAAAGCACACTTCCTGTCGGTTTCACTGTGGACACCATTAACCGAGCATCCCATCAGGTTACAATGGACGCCAAATTCATTAAACTGTGTCATTCTGTTTAAAGTTCCTGTTGTAAGAAACTAAGCCCTGGTTTAATAGACAAAACTTAAGCCTAGTCCCTGACTAAAATGAATGTTTGAGCTGTCTTAACTAAAAATAATTTTCATATCGGTGCCATTGTTTTGTCTCAAGATGCACACCAGTAATGTTCTTTCCAAGACAAGACTTAAAATAATAGTTTACACAAAAATTAAGCTGTCAAGTTGTTCCCAACCTGTATACATTTATTTTTTCTGTTCAACACAAAGAAAGATATTTGGAAGAATCTTAGCTTTTTTCTGTTCTGTGGAACCATTGACTGCCAAAGTATAATTGTTTTTGTATAGCCTATATGCATTTTTGTGTTCTGTTGAACACAAAAGAAGATACTTAGAAGAATGTATCAATGTCGGAATGTAAGACATCAATCATTCTTTAAAATGTCTTCTTTTGTGTTCAGTAGAACAAGGTAATTTCTACAGGTTGGCAGAACTTTAGGGCAAGTAAATTATGACAGAATTTTTGGGTATTTCATTTTTACAATCCATTTAAATATCCTTATTTAACTAAGGCATAGTCCTGTCTAAAGCTTATCCTTGTCTGTGATACTGGCCTTACACTTCAATTAAGTGTTAGTAGAAAATTGTGTCCGAAACCAGGCTCGATTAGGCTGGACAGTACAAAACATTGTGTCAAGAGCATGGATCTATTGGCAGCTTTTTAATGGTCAAGACAGTAATACAAGGAAACAATACTGTATGTTAAAATATGGGCACAATCAAAAAACAATAAGAACAGACAAAGTTCAAATTTATTTTGAAAAAACACCCTAGTGAGACACCTTTTTTACAGCTAACCAATGACAAGCGAGTAGCGATACCAGTCGTTTCTATAACAATATGCGGGATAGGTGACTGGTGGAGCAGCATCAAGCTCGAAAAAATTAAATGGCAGCCTAAACACCGGTTGGAACAGTTTTATAAAGTTTTGTATATATGTACATTTAATTTTCACTTTCTATAACTTTTGATAGCATTTCTTGCGAGAAATTAATATTGTAGTTTTTTAAATATGTGAATGGTTATTGCAAAGACTCTCTCTGTTTTTAATGCATAGGGACGAGCTTCCGATGTTGTCAGGATGGTCGGATGTCAGTTTCCAGTTTAATTTCTTAAACAACTTATCATAACTAAACAAAGACTGGAGAAAGCCACATCTCTTACTTTACTCTTACTTACTTGTACAAAGGCCATTCTACAGAATTGATGCAAAATCAGAATTGAAAATATTTTGAAAAAAAAATTAAATTACCCGGAATATTTTTACATATGAAAATTCTATAATACCAAATTATACAATAATCGCATATTGTAATTATCAAAATTAATTACAATAAGTGTAATTTATGAGATTTGTTGTATTTTGAATCCAATCTTTCTTTGTAAAAGGCATACAATTGATCACACTGATTTAAAAGTTATGGATTCAATAGTTTATATAGACTTTTGTCGTGAACGTGGCGGAGGAACCCAAGTGCAGGCAGACACGGATGATGAAGGGGTTAACAAGACTTTAATAAATACAAAACAAAAGCCCACAATGGGGTAAAAGAACATACAAGAACTTAACTAAAAAAACACTAAGACTGAAACAAACACTCACAAGACTAGAATAAACTTAAACGTAGCTTTCAAGACAAGACTACTAGGGCAACAGACAAGGCTTCTTTTACAGGGTAACAAATACAGCGTACAAGTACAAGTATTCAAGGCAACGAACCAGCACAAGACGATATACAAGAGGGGATTAAATAGGGTAACAAACACAGGATAATTACTAAGGGGCAGGTGAAGGTAATGAAACACTAATGGGAAGGCTAACGAGACAAAAGGGCGGGAAACACTGACGAGACACGAGAAAGCACATGGCCTTCTCACACTAAACCTAAGGCTATGCCATGACTCCGCTGCAAGACCAAGAATAAACATGACATGATGGCGGAATCATGACATAAGCCCCCCCTTAAATGAACACCTCCAGGTGTTCATCAAGGGGTAGACTGACAAGACAGGGCAGACTGGGACAATGACAAGACAAGGCAAAACATGGAAAACAAGATCAACGGCAGACAAGCATAAATTACAAAGGGGTTGGGGTGACATACTAAAAATAACAAACAAGGGAGGGGGGGGAGGGGGAACAACAAAGTTCATGGGGGGAACACATGAGTCCATGGGGGGAAGTCCAAAAGGGTTGGAATAAGGGGGAACAGTTCTTGTCCCTGGCGCTCGGAAGCGCGGAGTCCCAGGGGACTTAGGGGACACCCTGGGGGGCGGCGCTCGAGAGCGCGAAGTCCCAGGGGCTGTAGGAGTCCCCGGCTGAGGAACATGGCTTGAGGCCGGCTGGAAGGCCGGCTGAGGAACATGGCTTGAGGCCGGCTGGAAGGCCAGCTGAGGAACATGGCTTGAGGCCGGCTGGAAGGCCGGCTGAGGAACATGGCTTGAGGCCGGCTGGAAGGCCGGCTGAGGAACATGGCTTGAGGCCGGCTGGAAGGCCGGCTGAGGAACATGGCTTGAGGCCGGCTGGAAGGCCGGCTGAGGAACCGGACTCGGGACCACCGGACTCGGGACCACCGGACTCGGGACCACCGGACTCGGGACCACCGGACTCGGGACCACCGGACTCGGGACCACCGGACTCGGGACCACCGGACTCGGGACCACCGGACTCGGGACCACCGGACTCGGGACCACCGGACTCGGGACCACCGGACTCGGGACCACCGGACTCGACGGGACCACCGGACTCGACGGGACCACCGGACTCGACGGGACCACCGGACTCGACGGGACCACCGGGACCACCGGGCTACTACCCGCCCTCCGTTGCCTCTTCTTCTTCAGCCGAGCCACCCGTCTGGTGGTCGGCTGAAGGAATGACGAGAAGGGCACGGGCGGCTCGGGATTGGAGGCCTCGGACGAGGACCCCCAGGACTCTCGCCTACCCCTCTTGCCACCAAGGCTGACTGCGGGTGGGGAGACTGTAGGAGGTGGTGCGGTGGACGAGGTGGAGGTTGCAGAGGGTGAGGAGAGGCCCACAACCCCGATTTGCATGGTACGACCCTCGGGGATGGCGGCCAGCGAGGGGGAAAGACTGGGTTGAGCTGAGACACTGGGCTCCGGCCGATTCATGGCATACCTGATCAGGTCAGTGAAGCCCAGCGGTCTCAACATCTGCATCTCCCACCCCGCTAGAGGTTGGTTGAGGCCGCCATTGAACAGGACCATCTGTTCCTGCTCACTGTGGACCATCTCCCCTGCCACCTCAAAAAAACGGTCCGCAAACTCCAACACATCTGAATGGCCCTGGCGTAGACGGAGTAGACGATGAGCCTGGGTCGCTCGCCTTGCTTCCATCTTGCCTGCTGGGTTCTGTAATGGCTGGTTCGTTCTGTCGTGAACGTGGCGGAGGAACCCAAGTGCAGGCAGACACGGATGATGAAGGGGTTAACAAGACTTTAATAAATACAAAACAAAAGCCCACAATGGGGTAAAAGAACATACAAGAACTTAACTAAAAAAACACTAAGACTGAAACAAACACTCACAAGACTAGAATAAACTTAAACGTAGCTTTCAAGACAAGACTACTAGGGCAACAGACAAGGCTTCTTTTACAGGGTAACAAATACAGCGTACAAGTACAAGTATTCAAGGCAACGAACCAGCACAAGACGATATACAAGAGGGGATTAAATAGGGTAACAAACACAGGATAATTACTAAGGGGCAGGTGAAGGTAATGAAACACTAATGGGAAGGCTAACGAGACAAAAGGGCGGGAAACACTGACGAGACACGAGAAAGCACATGGCCTTCTCACACTAAACCTAAGGCTATGCCATGACTCCGCTGCAAGACCAAGAATAAACATGACATGATGGCGGAATCATGACAGACTTTGAACCAAACACTATTATAACATCTTAGTTGACAATTTAATATACTTTATTTTTGACAAAACATCCCTTGTTTCGGTCATGACACACATATTGTCAATAGTGATATGTTATAAATAACTAACTACGTTGCACATAAGCATCCAGCACATATAGCAGACACCAGTGGCATAGCCAGAATACAAATTTTAAGTGGGCCTTGTCTGTAAATGCGGGCCCTTATATGTATAGGTTTCTATCTATCACTTAAATTATACACCTGTATTATACAGCTCATTTCACGGTTTTAGCTTAATCTGGTCCTCTGCCTTTTCTCCTCCATAGAAGTCCATTATAAGGAAACAGCTCAGCTCAAGGCAACGCAAACTGAGAACATACGTTTTTTCTGATATCATGCTGATGTTTGATATCGATATTTAAAAAAAAGAATTTAGTTTTCCCTGGTTGTTGTTCCGGTACTTAAAGACTTAATCTCTTCCTTACAGTTCAGCCTAATGGACTCATGCGGGAGAAAATGTGTAATGTGAGATTATTCAATTTACCCATGGAATAAGAGCTATTTTTACAGCGGCTAGTGTTTATTAATAGAATATTTTGACAGAAATGTGGTTTACCCCAGTTGTTGTTTAAGTATGAAGTCGTTTTAGAAATTAAACTATAAAAATGATATCCCAATTTCTAACAACATCGGAAGTTCATCACTACGCTTGTGCACATTCAAATAGATTTCTGTTATGCTGTCTATGAAGCCTGACTCTGTTAACCATTTATCCCAACTTTTGGCGTCCTCGTGAACTAACTTACGAATCATGGTTTTTAATGTGCGATTAAAAGGCTCGACCAGGCCGTCTGTTTGGGGGTGGAAAACGTTGGTATGAACAGATTTAATGCCCAATAATTCATAGAGTTTGCGTATCGTACATGATACGCAATCGTACAGGATTGAAGAGCATTCTAAATAAAGAGTAGGCAGAGATGAAGTCTGCCACTGTTGTCATGTGTTTTGAGGATATCAAAGCGTGCGTAGCAGGAGAGAGGGCCCAGCAAAGGGTTTTGACGAAATGTTGTTGAGCATTTAATCAATTTGACAATTTTTGACTGTTTCAATGGTTAGCCATCGGGGCCTCCCTCACATCGGGCATAAGGCAATTGCCTGCTCCATTCCTACGCCTCTGAACAAGGGCAAACGCACAAACAAAATTTAATAGTCACATAAAATATGTTTATTTTAAGTTTAATATCTTGGATGAGCCTTCAAATATGTTATGACTTGTTTATATCCTGCCTTTAATCGTAAAAGGCACACTGTACCAACAATCTTTCTTTCTAATTGTATTTTTGAGTTTTATTTTGTTTCTCTTCCTTAGAAATCCCCTGTTTCCACTAGTTTTGTGGAGTACACCATTCAGGAATGTTCCATCAGTCCTTCCCCAGAGGTTCAGTGTGAGCCGGTAAACAAAGGAAAAGACGTGAGTTCCTGTCATTGTGCTTTATCAACAAATAACTTGCTGGACTAAATCTCATATTAATCTTGAGTGACTATACAGTAGTATTGGATACGTGGTGGTAAGTGGGTCAAGCTCGTCGGTTGGCTCGTGGTTGGGCTCCTTCTTTTGCTTTGTCATGCTTTTCCGGGAGAGTGGCCAGTGAAAGGAATAGGATCCCTGTGTGATGACACAGTAATCCAGAATTATTAAAAAGGTTCTGAAACAAGTTGGAGTACTGGGGGAGTTTATCAAGTACAGAAATACTGTGTCATAAGACCAACTGATTTTTTTATATTAGTTGACCATATTAAGCATGAGAAGCAAGCACGTTTAACAGTGTAAAGTAGTCAGAATGCATGACAGAGCATGGTACCCGATCTTTACATTCAGCTTCTCAAAGAATTTCACGAGTTCGCCTCGCAGATAATAAGTACGCATGACAAGGGAGGGATAGTATGTGTAAAAAAGGCACCTGTGGGACCGAAGGTAGGAGAAGCTGCAGCGGCCTCTGAGGATGAGGACTGGGCTCCGCTGGAGCAAGCTCAGCTGTACGAGTAAGGAATGAAGATAGAAGGCTCCTATGGAAGCGACACTACTGTGCTGAGTAAAGATTTAGTCAAGTCAACTTTATTTATATAGTGCTTTCTACAGTTTCCATTGTTACAAAGTTGACTAAGCAAAACATTAAGTTATACAAGTAAAAAGGTGAAAACACAGAAGACAATTCAAACACACATTCTTTTATTTGGTCCAAAGACAAGCTACAAAAACAGAATCCAAATACTTTGGGAAGTCAGTTTGCATGATGCCAGGTACTCATGGCTAACACTTTCACAATTGCTCATATTCGTAAGATTTTACAAATTAAGGAGAGACAAAACATCTTTGTTTCCATATTTGCATACTCTCTATAATGGCCCACATACAAAACACTCCACACACTCACACAATATACACACGTACTAATACACAGACACACACACACAAATGCACACTAACGGACATGCAGACAGACGCACAGTGGTTATCACTGAGAAGCACACATTTAAGATAAAGGAGAGAAAAACATGTCAAAGATTAAACAAACAAAAAATTCCTAAATGTAATATTAATTAAATGAAATTTATAAATTCTAATTATAAAGCAGCCTCCCCAGCCAGGCAAACAATCCAAAACAGTATGCAAATGCTGGCGAGGATCCCAAAACTCCAATGGAGAACCCAGGGATTCCATTTTCCCTCTGGCAAAAGCTGCAGCCTCTGCACAACTTTAACAGTGCTTGCACAACAATTCTTAATAAAAATAAATAAATTTAGTAATAAGGTAATGATAGATTTAAGATTATCATTAATAATCTAATAGCAGGTGAATTTTCTAGTGAAGACGTGTTAAGTCGCCGCATCCTTTATCCAACCCTATCATCTCAGCTCGTCAGGTCGCCGCTTCCCATTCTTCGCTCTACCATCAGATCTGGGCATAAAATGCATCCTGCCTGCTGTGGTAACCTTGTGACAATGAGACAAGACTGGCTGAGAGTAGAGTATTGTTCTGCACTCTTTGATGTAAAAAGTACATCAGTTGTTATTGGAAGTGTTTCTGGTTTCTGTTGATCTTACTAATGCAGCCTAAACCCTCAGATCATTTATATTATGGCAGTGTAGTGTATGCAAGATTAAAAAGAGTGTGTCTGCCTCTCAGACAGTTCCACGGAAGACTGTTCCAAAGTTTAGGCGATATATTGGAAAAAGATCTACCTCCGGCGGCACTTGATTTTGAAAATCTAGGTAGACCGGATACCTGAGAGTATTGTGCACATGAAGGACTGGGAAACTAGAGAAGTTCTCCTTCTACTTGCAGGTTATAATCCGAAATATTCGGTTTACGTGTAATTTGAAGTACTATGATGCAGTCTAAAGCCTGACTGAAATTTTTCGTGTCAGAGGCTTAATGACAGCCATCTTAAAGGGTCCTGGGACATGGCCTAGATTAACTGTGGTCCGATAAGTAATATTTATATTTTATTCGAATTTAAAAGGAAATGACAAGTCATCCAATGTGTTATATCTTCGATGCACTCTACCAATTTGGATAGCTGGGAGGAATCATCTGGTCTTGATGAGATATATAGCTGAGTATCATCTGCATAACAGTGGAAGCTAATTCCATGTTTTCTAATAATGTTTCCAATGGGCAGCATGTTTATGGAGAATAGCAAGGGGCCTAAAAACAAATCAGGTCAAGCAGGACTAGGAGTGAGATGTTACCTTTATCTGATGCTATAAGCAGGTTGTTTGTAATTTTAAGTCTAAAGCCTGACTGAAATTTTTCGTGTAAGAGGCTTAATGACAGCCATTTTAAAGGGTACTGGGACATGGCCTAGATTAACTGTTAACTTAAACTGTTGTCTGTGATAATTTAATTTACAATAACTGCCTTTGAATTTAGTGATCTTATATTAAGCAGGCCAAGCTTTTTATGAATTGGTATTGCAAAGATATATGCTTATGATTATAAGAATTGAAATATAATATTACAATATTTTGAATTTAAAATGAGCTTTAGCCAGCACATTTAAATTTGACTATGTCAGACACTCTGGCTCCCGGTAAACATTGGACTATGGTGGCTGGTGCCTCTATGTTAACGTTCCGAACAATAGAATCACCGATAACTAGGGCACTTTCAGTAGGTTTCTCAGTCGGTGCTTCACTGAGTGGGGCAAACCTGTTAGTGACTGTTAGTGACTGATATGCGACAACACAGTCTCAGTCACGAAGTTTCCCTTCTGCAGGGATCTTCAACCATAAATCGAGCTGTGTGCGTTAACGTTGCTCGCATCCAAAGTGTTCCCAATGGTCCTTACCCCCTTACTATCCTCAGATAAAGATTGGATGCGAGACTAATTCTAACATCTTCTCAACTTTTCCCCTCCGTTTATTGCATATTAAACCCTCGCCGCTGACAGAAGTCTAAGCTAAATATGACATGAGGTGCAAGTAACAATAATAGGAGTAAATGCAGTGTGACAAAAGATGGTGGTCTCTTAAGCTGTAACATCCTACAGACGTGACTGACCCAATCAGGAGATTGCCTTTGCAGCCTTTATGGTCTTTGTCTTCCAACATTTATTTTGCAAATGGAAGCTGATTGGATGTTCAGTAAGAATTTTAAAGAGTTTAATAAAACTAATAGAAGAGTTACCAAAACACAACAAACATTAAGGAAATCACAAAAGCAGCTCATAGACCCCAAACATGATCTACTTATCTTGGTTAATTAAATAACTTCACATATAATACTTCTAGTAGTTATGCACATTTATTTAAACTACTTTAGGTTAATGTTTAAGTCAAACATATCGTATTAACAAGAACATAAATACAAAACGAAAACAGAACAAAAACTCAAAACAAATACTTCTCACGAGGGTGCAAAAAACCAAGTGCAACAGGATCAACTTATCTAAACACTCTGCACGCTATTCAGGGACCAGGGACCCGTTTCAGAAAGCAGGGTAAGTGCAACTCAGTGTAAGTTAACCCCAGAAAACGGGATACTCTGGGTTTTCAGTTTCAAAACGCGAGGTATATCAAACCTGTGACCGTGGGGTAAGTCAAGCCCGTTTCAGAAATCAAGGTATCTTATACTAAGAGTGAGTGACCATAGTAACCTACTCTGTGAACCTAACCTGGTCGGGAGCAGGTTTTATTCCTCTAACCCGAGGTTACAATCTCCGCCCCTTTTAGAAGCGCGAGCGGAGTTGAAATTGCCTTCGCCGTTTGTTTATTCATTCGTTTTCCTTAATCGTGCAGAAGTTCGTAACACAGACATTAAAATGGCATGTCCGTTCATTCAGAGAGAGTTAAGTTTACGTCGGGAGAGAATATATGGTGAAGCCCCGTTTGGATGTTTTATCATATCCGGAGGATTCTTTATTTGAGCGATACAGTTTTTCTTTACAGTCCATTAAATATATCCACACTCTGCTTCATCCTTACATCACAAACCTCACTCGTCGTGAACGCGCTCTTACATCTGAGCAGATTCTCTGTATGGCCTTACGTTTCTTTGCTAATGGAAGCTTTCTATATAACATGTGTGCATAGCTCTCAAGCACTTTTTATACATTTGTGTTAAGTTTCCTTTGAGAGCCATCAAAGAGGAGTTTCATAGGATTGCAGGTGAATGGTGAACGTCTATCTGAATTAGGCTGATCAAAAAAATGTGGTCTAGCTGCCACCTCTGGAATTAGATAATAATTCAAATACCCTTTAGGATTTCCCATTGTGATTGGGTGCACATTTAAAAGGTCCCACTCGCCCCGTTTTGCGCGGGCTTCAAACTGCCGTCGGTCAGAATGAGAGACGGGCGCTCTAACGAGGAGGCTAAAGACCGCAGTCCCTATAGCGTCTGTCGCTAGAGCATCTCTGTTGGTCGGGGAGTGAGGCTCACACTGCACAGCTCTTCACTAGCTGGCCTCCGTAAGACATAGCTGGAGCAGGGGCAAGCATGGCCAGTTTTGTCTTCTATAGCCACAGTGTTCGGTTCTCATGTCCTCATAACTTTCAAGGCCAGTTTATTAAATATATCAAACATTTCCCAGTCAGGCATCCTACTAGCAAGAGCATTTAAACTCACCGGACTGAAGGATATTTTTATATTTCATTTTCAGCTGCTGCCATGTTCTTTTTATTGCAGAAGGATTGCACCTACATGACAAAAATCGTAGGTATATATGTTCATATATACATATATAGATATATATACAGTGCCTCCTATTCTATTGGCGAGAAATAAACGGAGCACTTTTTGTCACGTGCCATTGCCATGGTGAATCGTGTTATCTTCGCTCAATTGATGATGGCTTTTTAAAGCCGCGGTGAACACACGTAACCTAGAGTCAACTTACTCAGAGTGGATTGAACTCATTGAAACCAGCTGTTCTGAAACAGAAAACTCAGAGTAGCGATTATCTGAGTAAATCAACTCAGAGTTCATATTTTAACTCAGTGTTGCTTGAACCTGGTCCCTGGACATTAGGTAAATACATCTACAAAGCTAAATGAAAGAGCAAACACAAGAGCATTAAATAGGTAAACTTACACAGGATAATTACACTAGGAGGTGAGGGGAATGAAACATTGGCGGCAAGCTAAACAAGAGAACGAGGGGCAGGGTCAAGAGACAAGACAGGAGAGCACATGGCTTCATAAACAAACAATAGGCTTGTTTGAGATGAGCAAAATCTGCGCAGAACCGATCACCGGTGATCACCGCGAGCTGCATGGCGGTTAGAAAAGTGTCTGAGTTACGTCCGCCTTGCTCTGATGTCATGCTGACGTGTGCCAAAAAACTCTCGCGATGGTGAGGCGGCTGTGTCGGATTGAGCAGTCGAGCGCAGTTGCTCTCCTCCGACTGCGCTACTCAAAAGCATGATGGGAAAAGACTGACTGACGACACAGCTTCATGCTCATTGGCTGAGAATGTCAACTGATACATTTTCTCTTCATTCTAAGAATTAGATTACCCATCTATTTATTTATATTTACATGCAAACAAAACACGCCTAGTGAAGTTAAGAATTAGGACATGCGTTTATTTTATATTTCTCTTCATTAGAATTCTTCCTTGTTGTAATTTTGTCTTCATTCTATTGTATGTTTGTGTGAATTAATAAATCAATCCATTAAAAATATACATGCACACATACATATTTGGACATTCTGTGAGTAAAAACAGTGGTATTTCGATTACATCCACTTCGTCTGCGATAAAAAAGGCGAACGCGATCTCCTCCATTGTTCACGTTTGCAAGCGACAAAACAGCGAGATTCAAGAAGTGTCCGACTTTAAAGGTCTTTTTTGACCCCTCCCCTTACTGCAGCCGTCTACTCTCGCCTACATTTCAGGCGAGGCAAGGCGCATCTCAAACAAGCCTATTGACAATTCGCTTCCACACAAAACACGTGGGACTGTCACAAGAATAGAAAAACATGACAAGGTGAGGCAGGATCATGACAATATCACTGAAAATATTTTAAATGTGTATGTAATTAAGTCACCACCATTTATACCATTTTGAATTTGTCACATTGTACAAGTTTTATGTGATTAATTTCTCCCAGTTTGTCAAGACTGTTGTTTCTCTGTCATTAATGTAGTTTTTTTTCTGTTTTAATTTTAGCCCATTGGCTTCTGTGTTGGCTCAGTTCTTCACACCGATTACAACCAGCAAGAGGTGAAGGTGTCCTGTGATATATTTCGCTCACAGGTACTCTTAATATTCTCATTTGTAAAGTGAGTGTTTTATGGTTCTGGAAGAGGCAGATGACTGAAGTACCTAAACATACTGAGGGAAATGTGCCAAAAAATATAAACTGTTGCAAACTATTTTCAAAGGAAAGTAGCTAAAATATTACATATTTGAGGTACTGGACAAATCTCAGGTTTAAGAAACAATTTACCCTTTTTTGTCAGTGTATATACAGTGGGTACGGAAAAGTATTCAGTCCCCCTTACATTTTCACTCTTTGTTATATTGCAGCCATTTGCTAAAATCATTTAAGTATATTTTTTACTCATTAATGTTCACACAGCACCCCATATAGACAGAAAAATACAGAATTGTTGACATTTGTGCTGATTTATTAAAAAAGAAAAACTGAAATATCACATGGTCCTTAGTATTCAGACTCTTTGCTGTGACATTCATATATTTAACTCAGGTGCTGTCCATTTCTTCTGATCATCCTTGAGAGGGTTCTACACCTTCATTTGAGTCCAGCTGAGTTTGATTATACTGATTGGACTTGATTAGAAAGTCCACACACCTGTCTATATAAGACCTTTCAGCTCACAGTGCATGTCAGAGCAAATGAGAATTATGAGGTCAAAGGAACTGCCTGAAGAGATCAGAGACAGAATTGTGGCACAGATCTGGCCAAGGTTACAGAAACATTTCTGCTGCACTTAAGGTTCCTAAGAGCACAGTGGCCTCATTAATCCTTAAATGGAAGACATTTGGGATGGCCAGAATCCTTCCTAGAGCTGGCCGTCCGGCCAAATTGAGCTATCGGGGGAGAAGAGCCCTGGTGAGAGAGGTAAAGAAGAACCCAAGGATCACTGTGGCTGAGCTTCAGTGATGCAGTCGGGACATGGGAGAAAGTTGTAGAAAGTCAACCATCACTGCAGCACTCCACCAGTCGGGGCTTTATGGCGGAGTGGCCGACGGAAGCCTCTCCTAAGTGCAAGACACATGAAAGCCTGCATGGAGTTTGCTAAAAAACACCTGAAGGACTCCAAGATGGTGAGAAATAGTCTGATAAGACCAAGATAGAACTTTTTGGCCTTAATTCTAAGCGGTATGTGTGGAGAACCAGGCACTTGTCATCACCTGTCCCAACAGTGAAGCATGGTGGTGGCAGCATCATGCCGTGGGGGTGTTTTTCAGCTGCAGGGACCGGACGACTGGTTGCAATCGAAGCAAAGATGAATGGGGCCAAGTACAGGGATATCCTGGACAAAAACCTAGCATTAAAATATCCATTTAAATTAGTAAATATACTACAACTTTTAGTTAGCATTTATGTTAAAAGTTGTCCAGGAACTGACAAATGTAAATTATATTATTGAATTTTCATGCTCATTTTGCACATACGTTATTTTAAATGTATATTTAAAGACATAAATGCATTGTAATTTTACATTCTGCATTGCCATTTTGCAAGTTGCATTTCAATTTAAAAAATTGCTATCAATATGCTTATGCATACATAAAATTATCTGGACAACATGCAGTAATAATTCATTGAAACATCAAACCAAGGCACTCAATAATGTAGTGGTCGATGTCTTGGAATTAAAAACAACAAATGACATGCCCTAATAAGTCTTCATCAGGTTGTGCACTACTCGCAAAGTTCTGATACAGAAAAAGGTCCTCTAAAAAATGTAACCAATGCAAAATAATCAGTCTTTACCACTCATAACCTTTACCAATAACTTAAATTCATTTTATATAAATAATAACGTATTCAGTTCCATAATATTCATATAAAATCCACAATGTAATAACACAGCAGACCGTGATAAACCAAAACCAAAAAATAGATTAAAAGTTAATGCTCTCAGTAGAAGCTTTTGAAATCTGTCTCCTCCCGTTATTGACCTAGGAACATGTTGTATACCTACTGTTTTCAATGTACTAGGACTACCCTTTTCTCTCTGGAATACAGGACCATGCGATATTGCGCTTTAAACACTCAAAGCATTCTTATGTTCTGCTATTCTAACTTTTCATGTTGCTCATACACCCATTTTTTTATTATCAAGTTATCACAAATAAATGTAATTCATGTCTTTTCGCTCTGCACTCTAGCTCTTTGTTGTCTCTGACCCGCAGGTGCATGCTGTTACACCAACCCACCATAATGGAAAGTTCACCATGCTTTCCGAGACTCCAACCCATGACATGGGTGTTCCTCATATCCCTGCACCCCCATTCCAGAATGTCAAACCAGTAAGCGCTCAGCTTGCTGACCCTGTGTATCAGGTTGTACCTGCTGAGCCCAGATTACACCCTATCTCAGAAGTTGCCCGTACCAAATCATCCAGCGAGTCAAATGAGTCTCCTGAGACCGACTCGGACTCATCCGAGGAAGTGGAAGGTTCTATTCGTGTTGCCAAACCTCCGGTGAACTTCCGCTATGTGCTGCCCCGCAATAAGAGGCAGACGCCCACAGCCACGACATCCCCTCATACACCCATCTTCCTGAGCATTTTCCCAAGCATACCTTCTCCTTTCCGTTCCTGTCCAGGGGTTTCTCGCTACACCACTGTATAAAGAGAATACAAAAACAATACAATTCAGCACAATGAGATATGCAGAAACTATTTTATACTATGGCAAACAATTAAGAGAGGTATTGACCAGTGCTTTCATGGATGTAACTAAATGTTGTATGCAACTAAATGTTGGCAGCAACATTTAAATAAGACCAGAATCATTCTTAAAAATCATTTTAAATGTATTTTCAATGGATGTTCAGGAACTGCATTGTAATGTAGTGCTTGTTGTGTCATTTTGTGTCCAATATCTGGAATATAGGTCACCTATAAATACTGATCACCTGCCAATACCCCTTCTTTTGCTAAAGTCTAAAGCCAGTCTTGTCTGATGTTCTGCTTTTGAACAATAATGTAATATGGTATAATGCCATCATTGTACATTTGCAATTATTTAATTTCATTCAATTGTTGTCAATTAAATGGGAGTTGCATAAAGTGCCATACCATGGATTTATGCCCATTCAAACTAACATTTTGGCAGTCTGGTTCTTTGTCATTCTATTACATGTTTTGACACTTTGAAATGTAACCTGCTGTTAGCGCCAATAGCCCTGTTGTTAGTGTGCTAGCATATAGCGCCAGTCAGCTCACAGTGAGATGAGTTTGATTTCTCGATGGTTCTTTGCCTGTACCACTCCCCCATCTCTGCCCAATGCTTTCCTGTCTGTTCTCCACTGTCCTGTCCCAATAAAGGCAAAGTCCCCACCCTGCCCTCCCCTTGTGAACTTTATTCCTCCCCTTTTCCCCAACCCTTTTATTGTATATTCTTGTCTGCCTATGTTATTATTTGTTATGTTTTGTTGATTCGTGTCTTTGTCTCAGTCTGTCTTGTCCCATGTCCTCTTGAGGGACGCCAGGTGGTACTGTCAAAAAACGATCTTGCTTTTCTATTCTTGCGGCAGGATCATGACAGACCCACATGTTTTCTGTGGAAGCACATGGCCATTGTTTGTTTTTACTGTCATGTCCTCTCCTGGCCCCGCCCCCTTGTTTCCTCTTTATGTAATGATCACAAGGTCTCTGTGATATCCAGTCAGTCTAGTGAAGTTTTTGTCAAGTTTTTCTGGCCTCCATTTTCCTCTGATTTTCTCTTAGTTGGAGCACAGTTGGGAGCAAACATACATATGGGTGTTGTTCTCAGACTGTAGGACAGTAAGTCTGCTGATGTCACATCCTTTATCTCTGCTAGGCAACTTCAGCTGGATTCAACCTTAAATATATATTTGTATGCACACCAAGTGTTACGATTTCATTTCCATCCGCCATGTTAATATACAATATGTTGCCGTCATCCATTCACCAAAGACTCTTTTAGGTATAACTTCTTCGTGTTATTTATTTGTTAATTTAATAGCATACATAAAGAAAAATACAAAACAAAAGTAATTTACATAAATAATATGATAAATGAGAACATATAATTCAACACCCCCACTTGTTCTCATTATCTTAAGCCATTTACAATGTTATCACAAAATATTTAGTTCCCAAACAGAAAACCTTTGAACTTCAGAATTTTAATTTTTGATACAGATTTTGTCAAAATGTCGGCCACCATGTCCTCTGTTGCACAGTACACAATATGTATTCTTCCCTCATTGACAGCATCACGGATAAAATGATATTTCACATCAATGTGTTTAGATCTAGATCTATTCACAGGATTTCTACTCAGCGCAATGGCTCCCTGATTATCACCGTACATCGTGGAGCAAGTGTAAACATTACTGTCCATGCCATTTAGCAGTTGAGTTAGGTACAGGCTTTCCTGAGTAGTGTTTGCTAGACCAATGTATTCAGCTTCGCATGTCGACAGTGCCACTGTCGGCTGTTTCTTAGACTTCCATGAAATAACTGGTTCTTGTCCTGTTTGGCTGAAACAGTATCCTGAGGTGCTACGCCTATCTTCTACAGAAGATGCCCAGTCAGAATCACTGAAAGCTATTAGGCTTAAAGCCTTGTCAGTTCTCTTGAAACACAGCTCGTAGTCAGCTGTACCTTTTTGGTGAGGAGAGTACGGAGATGATGTATCATGTCTTATACCCTTTTTTCGTAAAAGTGACTGAAATGCATTGTCTGTGTATTCTGTACCATTGTCTGATCTAATGCATTTGACTTTACCGTATGGTGCACTGTCTGCAAGGAACTTTTCTGTCGCTAGAGTAGTGTCACTCTTGTTCTTAAGGAAGTAAACTGATACTGCCCCTGAAAAATCATCTGTGAATGAAATTGCATACTTTTATCCATCTTGAGAAGTTGGTTCAATGAGACCTGATAAATCAGTATGTATCAAGGGCCTCACCCGCTTTTGTGTCAGTTTTCCTATTTCTGCTGTTGATAAACTTCCCCTCAGTACAAACATTACAGTCTAGTTTGGTATTACCTGTGATTTCCATACCCTCTACCACTTCAGGTAATTTCAACACATCACTAATATTACAATGTCCCATGATCTCATGCCATGTTTTAACATCACAAGTTAGACTCACTTTATCCCTGGACATTATATCAGTAACTGATGCATCAACACATTGTTTGTTGTCATTTACCGTTTTCAGATAGTACAGTCTCTCGTGTTCTTCTATGCGAAACACAGCTCCATCCTTGTTTATCAGTTTATTATTATTTTGTCCTTCCTGGAAGATCACCCTGGCTCCATCTGTTGTGGCAGCTTGAACAGAGATGATGCTCTGTGGGTATGATGGTATGAACAAGGCCTTCTTTAGGGTGATCCGGACGCATTTTCCTTCCATGTCCAGCAGTAACATCTCTGCGTTGCCCCGCTTTAGTGCCACGTTGTTCACCCTGGTTCCATCTGCCAGCTCCATGTAGTGTGACTTTGGGTCGAAACTCTCGTCAAATTTCGTGAAGTCTTTCTCCTCTGTTAAGATGTGGGATGTTGCTCCACAGTCTACCATTAGTCCATTTTTAGTAATATTATCTGGAAGAAATGTTTGACTTACTTTGAACACAAAAGTTTGTTCTTTCTCAGGTTCCGCTTGTTTTTCTGCAGCCTGTTTTGCTTCATCTTTGTGCCCGTCTTTTCTTCGGCAGCATGTCTCATCACTGTGTGTTGAACTTCTATGGTATGCCTTTTTGGCGACAATCGCGTGCAATATGACCGCGGTTTCCACATCCGTAGCAGGTCACAGATGCTATGTGCACTTTCATCACATTGTCAGATTTAGGTTTATCATCGAATTTCTCTGTCTCTTCATAGCTTCTTAGTTTACTTTTGAACTGGATGAAAGTCAATTCTTCACTACTCTGTGTAGTATGGATAGCGAAGGGTTTGTAGGAATCTGGCAGGCCCTTTAGAATCATAGCTATCATCAGTCCGTCGCTAATTACTTCTTTTGCGTTTCTTAGGGAAGTCACCGCTTTCTCGGCTCGGATAATGTAGTCTGTTATCGTCTCGTCAGATTCCTTCTATAACGAAGTAAGTTCAGTGTATAAGGCGATAATTCTAGGCTTACCCTGACTGGCGTAGTGATTTCGAAGTATTTGTTAATTTACATCTCAATGCACTGGAATAACATCAGCACACGAGGGAACATCAGCGCTCACACACGAGCAGCAGAAAAACACACACTTGTAGAGAGCTTCACTCCCACTCAACTCAAGTCAAAATAAAAGGCCTGTTTGATCACACATGGGCACAATAGCATACATAAAGAAAAATACAAAACAAAAGTAAGTTACATAAATAATATGATAAATGAGAACATATAATTCAACACCAAGCTTTAGTTTATAAAGGCTATATATCTAGTATAATCACTACACAGAGCACTTGCATGTTAATTTTTAAAGGCTCCACACAGATTCCGGATTGCCTCCTCACCTTGGTTTTTAATTATACAGACCACCCTTTCGACAGCCAGGTATAGTGAACACCATCTGTCTTGATTTTGTCTTTAAAAATTGCAGGTGCACTCAGCTTCCACAACCTCAGAAGATGTTGAATATCTTGCGGTTTTGTTTCACATAGCATGGCACTTAGAAAAACTTTATGTAGTTCAGCCTGGTGCGGCTGCTGTGTTATCCATCGTTCTGAGTTCCTAAGAAACAAAAGTGTACCTAGAAGCTATTTGTCATTTTTCAGATGCACCAGTATTTTTATTATTAATATATTGTGGATGTAATAGATAAACACTTGTGCTAATCAGAATGAATATCTGGGGAACATCATATCAAGAAATTCATTCTATTAAATAATGATTCAGCAGTTGATGTGGATATATGGATTTGTGGCTGTTGTTGTCACATTGGAATATAAATGTTGCAGATTGATCGATTAATGTGATATTCACATGTATTTGAATAACTTTATTATTTATTCTGCATAATCTTTCTTAATTATTTATTTTAGTAATGTACTGTATGCAGTATGTGGTGCTAAGAGAGTGGCTATGTATTAAATACAGACATGCTCAAATTTGTTGGACACCTCCATAAAAAACAGCATTGCACAATTTTCTCTGAAATAACTTGAAACTGGCAAGAATGTAAATGGCATCCACTATTGTTTATTCCATATTTAATAGAAATCAGACTAACGACAGTGACACCTGGAGGGGCGTGATTGGGAGGAACGGCCCCCCTGATCTTAACCCGAGCGGTGTTCAGTTATTGGACTTCTGTGCTAGTCACAGTTTGTCTATAACGAACACCATGTTCAAGCATAAGGGTGTCCATCAGTGCACATGGCACCAGGACACCCTAGGCCGCAGGTCGATGATCGACTTTGTGGTCGTTTCATCTGACCTGCGACCATATGTTTTGGACACTCGGGTTAAGAGAGGGGCGGAGCTGTCAACTGATCACCACCTGGTGGTGAGTTGGATCCGATGGCAGGAGAGGAAGCTGGACAGACTCGGCAGACCCAAACGTATTGTAAGGGTCTGCTGGGAACGCCTGGCCGAGTCTCCTGTCAGAGAGATCTTTAACTCCCACCTCCAGCAGAGCTTCAACCAGATCCCGAGGGAGGCTGGAGACATTGAGTCCGAGTGGACCATGTTCTCCGCCTCCATTGTCGAAGCAGCCACTCTGAGCTGTGGCTGTAAAGTCTCCGGTGCCTGTCGAGGCGGGAATCCCCGAACCTGGTGGTGGACACCGGAAGTAAGGGAAACCGTCAAGCTGAAGAAGGAGTCTTATCGGGCCTGGTTGGCTTGTGGGACTCCTGAGGCAGCTGACAGGTACCGGCAGGCCAAGCGGACTGCTGCCCGAGTGGTTGTGGAGGCAAAAACTCGGGCCTGGGAGGAGTTTGGTGAGGCCATGGAGAAGGACTATCGACTGGCCTCGAAGAGATTCTGGCAAACCGTCCGGCGCCTCAGGAGAGGGAAACAGTGCCCTACCAATGCTGTTTACAGTGGAGGTGGGAGGCTGTTGACCTCAACTGGGGATGTCGTCGGACGGTGGAAGGAGTACTTCGAGGATCTCCTCAATCCCACCGTCACGTCCTCCATTGAGGAAGCAGAAGCTGAGGGCTCAGAGGTGGACTCGTCCATCACCCAAGCCGAAGTCACTCAGGTAGTCAAGAAACTCCTCAGTGGCAAGCACCGGGGGTGGATGAGATTCGCCCTGAGTACCTCAAGTCTCTGGATGTTGTGGGGCTGTCTTGGCTGACACGCCTCTGCAGCATCGCGTGGCGGTCGGGGACAGTGCCTCTGGGATGGCAGACCGGGGTGGTGGTCCCTCTTTTTAAGAAGGGGGACCGGAGGGTGTGTTCCAACTACAGGGGGATCACACTTCTCAGCCTTCCCGGGAAAGTCTATGCCAGGGTACTGGAGAGGAGAATACGGCCGATAGTAGAACCTCGGATTCAGGAGGAACAGTGTGGTTTTCGTCCAGGCCGTGGAACGCTGGACCAGCTCTACACCCTCTACAGGGTGCTGGAGGGTTCATGGGAGTTTGCTCAACCAATCCACATGTGTTTTGTGGATTTGGAGAAGGCATTCGACTGTGTCCCTCGTGGCATCCTGTGGAGGGTGCTTCGGGAGTATGGGGTCTGTGGTCCTTTGCTAAGGGCTGTCAGGTCCCTGTACGGCCGGAGCAGGAGCTTGGTTCGCATTGCCGGCAGTAAGTCGGACTTGTTCCCAGTGCATGTCGGACTCCGGCAGGGCTGCCCTTTGTCACCGGTTCTGTTCGTAATTTTTATGGACAGAATTTCTAGGCGCAGCCAGGGGCCGGAGGGTGTCAGGTTTGGGGACGACACGATCCCGTCTCTGCTATTTGCGGATGATGTTGTCATGTTGGCCCCTTCAAACCAGGACCTTCAGCATGCACTGGGACGGTTTACAGCAGAGTGTGAAGCGGCTGGAATGAAAATCAGTACCTCCAAATCCGAGGCCATGGTCCTCAGTCGGAAAAGGGTGGCTTGCCCACTTCAGGTTGGTGGAGAGTTCCTTCCTCAAGTGGAGGAGTTTAAGTATCTAGGGGTCTTGTTCACGAGTGAGGGAAGGATGGAACGGGAGATTGACAGACGGATCGGTGCAGCTTCTGCAGTAATGCGGTCGATGTACCGGTCCGTCGTGGTGAAGAAAGAGCTGAGCCGCAAGGCGAAGCTCTCAATTTACCGGTCAATCTACGTTCCTACTCTCACCTATGGTCATGAGCTTTGGGTCATGACCGAAAGGACAAGATCCCGGATACAGGCGGCTGAAATGAGCTTCCTCCGCAGGGTGGCTGGGCGATCCCTCAGAGATAGGGTGAGAAGCTCGGTCACCCGGGAGGAGCTCGGAGTAGAGCCGCTGCTCCTCCACATCGAGAGGGGTCAGCTGAGGTGGCTTGGGCATCTGTTACGGATGCCTACTGGACGCCTTCCCCGGAAGGTGCTCCGGGCCCGTCCGACCGGGAGGAGACCCCGGGGAAGACCTAGGACACGCTGGTGGGACTATGTCTCCCGGCTGGCCTGGGAACGCCTCGGTGTCCCCCCGGAAGAGCTGGAGGAAGTGTCTAGGGTGAGGGATGTCTGGGCATCTCTGCTTAGACTGCTGCCCCCGCGACCCGGCCCCTGGATAAGCGGTAGAAAATGGATGGATGGATGGATGGATGGATGGATGGATATAGGCAAAACAAAGAATATGAACTGACATTGGAAAATGAAGGACTTGTGCGTTTCTGAAGTCATGATCAGACGGAATACATATGAATTAAGAAAACTGCAAAATAAAGAGTATTTTGTTTCCTTCATGCATTTGTCAGTTTACCTGGACGATAATAATATTTTAGAGAAATTGGAAAGTTTCGGAGTTTTCCCCGTATCTCAAATTATGAATGATTTTATATAGAGATGTGAAGGAGTTTTTTTACAACAATGGAGATGGCAAATATAGGAGTGGGGGTTGCTTTTTAAAGAAAGATTATATTTTTAAAATAAGTCAGACTCTGTACAAAGATAGAATGGGGAAATGTATGATGGTAAAGACTTTAAAAGAATTATATTTAAAGTTAGACTTCTGGGAAATGCTAAAAGAGTTATGGTAAAGTGCAGCAACACCTCCCCCTCTGCCTTATAGACAAGGCTCATGTTTATAATAATAATCTTGGGGGACAGACTAATTAAAAGTAGTATAAATGTAATTAAATTACCTTTGAGAGGTTTACGCATTATTTTATGTTTTCTAATCCGGGGGAAAGACACTGTCTCTATTTTAAGCTGATGCTATGCTAATAGCGTTGATTTAACTATCAATTTTGGTTTGAGATCTTCAAGTAAATAACCAGGAAAGGGTTATTGAGATATCAGGATAAGTAAGCAACGACAGTGATAAGTAACGATAATAAAATACAGTAATATTAAAGCAAAGTGCAAGTGCAGTGATACAAACAAACCACCGGCAGCGATGCAGACAAGAACCGGAACAGGTAATTAGCATCATTTACATACAGCAGACGCTTTTATCCAAAGCGACTTACAGATGAGGAAACATTGGAAGCAATTATAACAACATAAGCAACAAAATACATAAGTGCATCAAACTAGTCCATTAAAGCCTAGCACAGTATAAAAAGTTAAGAAAAGTGAGGTTAGTAAGTGTTTTTTTTTTTTTTTTGGAAAGAAGGAAAGGGAAGAAAATTAGGAAAAATCAATCAGCGACGTGTTGACGGAAGAGATGCGTTTTTAGGCGTTTTTTAAAGATGGCAACAGAGTCTGCTGATCTTGTAGCAGCAGGTAGATCATTCCACCAATGTGGAACAGATCCAGAGAAGGTACGGGAGAGTGACTTTTTTCCTTTTTGGGATGGTACCACTAGTCGTTGTTCCTTTGCAGACCGTAGTGATCTGGCAGGAACATAGGTCTGCATTAGAGAGTGGAGATACAAACTGTACTAATGTAATGAAATGTATTTTAAATGTATTGCTTTTTTGCTAGGGTTACTATATCTAGTGTTGCCATGCAAATTTAACACAATTATTGATGAAATACAGGCTTATGCTCTGTTTAAGCGGTGGAGTATTTAAGCAGGTAAGTTGTATTAGCCTATTTTGATTAACATGTATTTTGGGCTAGGGATTCATCTATGAATTATGTATATGTGCCATCTATAGGCAGTAACTGGAAAAAAAATTATGTACATTAATGTAATGCAGAGAGCCTTAACTTTTCATTCAAACTAAATTTGAATCATGTTATAAATTTTTAAACTGCATAAATACATCATTAAATGTTATGAAATTAAATCATAAATTATAAGACAGAAAGACATGTCTTGTCTATTTGTTTTCTTTGCTTCAGTATAACAGTGTGGAAATCTGGACTTTAGGAAGCGAAAGAGAGAATGATGAACTCGTTTGATGGATTTGTCATTTTTTTTCTATGTTTACTCCAACACGGGCAAAGTATCATCAGCTTTTGTTTACTAAACTTTAGTCAATTTGCCTTCTAAATGATGCAAGTTCTGTTAGGGGGAAATGTTACCTTCATTCATATTGATTTTTTTATCTTTCAGTGCTGACCATTCACTTTAAACACTCTCACAGTTGATTTTCCATGAAGCCTAACAACCCTTCTTGTAATTTCGATCATTCATAAATAAAACTTTATTTCAACATGCATTTCATTTTCTTTGAAAGCTGTAATCAGGCAAAATTGTTTTCTGTGGTAATTTAACAATTAGCAGAATTAATGTTTTCTCATTGTATACACGCTCATACTGAATAAAAGTTTATTCAGAAATGTCTGGTGTTCTTCTGCTTTGTGTTATGAGGTGTAACACTGAGGTAACAATTAAGATCACTGACACAACATCAGGTACAGTAAATATCTTTAATATTCATCCCCCCAGCCAGGTTTCATTTACATTGGCACTATATTGTTTGTTCAACCCTTGTATAAAAGTCTGGGTGGGAGAGGAGGTCTGTTTTTTAGTTGAAGATTTACTGGCCGTATGCAGTATGAGAGAGCTGGTGATAGTAGCGGCTATGATCTCGGCCCTGTACGCCATCAGCATCCCGCCAGTAAGTGAAGTGGAATATAAGTGTCAAGAAGATCAAGACAACAATGCTACATGTGTAGCCGAGCAGTTCATTAACAAACATCATCGCCATGGGTACAAGTTCAAGTTTGTCTCCTTGGACAGTCGCTTAGCAGAAGGGAAGGTCAGTTGTCCATGTTTGCTTTCATATCTACTTCAAGTTATTGAATGAGACACTCAAAATGTCTTAAACAACCCAAATTAAACAAGAAAAACAAATGTTGTGCACATGCTGTTATGTTTCTCTCAGGCTGATGCTTGTGAGGTGGTCCTCAAAATGACTTTAAAGGAAACTGAATGTCATATTGTGAACCCCAAACCCTTAGATCAATGTAACATTAGATCAGAGAGTGAGACGGTAAGCGGAACGTCACACATGATGTTATTTCAGATATTCAGTCTTTATTGTTGCATTTATTCATTTACCACTGCTACATTCTCCACATAGAGCGTGACAGCCAAATGTAATGTGACCATCTATAGTGTGGAGGGAAAAGCAGCTGTGAAATCCTACATTTGTGACACTGAACCAGGTACTATAACACCAACAAATCAATGATTGTTTCTACTTGCATTACCACTTAACCTCTGCTCAAATCTATAGTTTAGCTTTCAAAACCCTCATGTCAAATGAGGTCAAAGTCACTTTATGTTTATGTGCCATAACAAAACAATAGCTACACAAAATCAGTTTAATATCAGAATACAATTGGACCATTATTTTGACCCAGTCAATTATTTAGATTCCATTGACGCTCATAATGCAGTTTTTCTCCAGCATCTCGTGAATTGCTGGTGCGACAATGTCCAGACTGCCCTGCTCTCCTGCCCCTGCATGACCCTCAGGGTCTGGAAACTGTAAAAACTGCCCTGCGGAAATTCAACAAAGAATCTAACCAAACGTCTTATTTTAAACTTGTGGAAGTAGGAAGAATCAGAACGCAGGTGTGTAAGCACATGAATGCAAAAACCTCTAGTAACATTTGCTGATTGACAGTCGTTGCTTCTTGGTAAAATGCATCAGATCTCAATTCATAACATGAGTTAGGATTCCAAGCGTTTTCACTCAGTGGGCACAGAATCAGATATCTATGTAAAGTAAAGAAATGATATAGAACACTGGTTCTCAACTCTGGGCCACGAGATCCATTTTCCTGCCGAGCTTAGCCCCAACCCTGATAAAGCAGACATGAACAAGCTAATCAAAGTCTTCAGGAAAAGACGTGTTGAACTTAAAGCAGATCACTTTCCCTTGAATCACTGTCACGGTTTGTTGCATCAGAGTTGGGGCTAATTTAAGGCAAGAAAAATGGATATATACTTATAAGTAATCAACCAAATCATAAAAAAATGAAAATAGTAGAAAAATTGTACTGGTACAACTGGACCAAGTCCACTGGCCATGTTTTCTGTATTTCTGTTCTTCATACCAACTTTTTCATTGAACTTTTTTTAAAGAATAAGAACACATCAATGTACATTCATCACTCATCTATCTTTTTCTTCTAGTGGATGCTTTCAGGTCAAAGCTTTTTTGCTGAATTTGCCATTGTGGAGACAAACTGTCCAAACAAGCCAGCATCCCCTGAAGCGTGCAAGGCTTTATGTGTGGATCAGGCTGTAAGTGACAGGAAATTCTTACTGTATTTTGTCCACTAATAATAAATCATCAATGAGTTCTTTATTAATTTAATATTGTCATATACAGTGGGCAAAGGAGGGTCGAGATTTACAGTCATTATCTCCTTGTAAAATATCTCTGTGCTTCTTATTCCAACAGTATGGGTTCTGTAAATCCAGTAAGGTTCCAAATTTGGAACCAATAGTGGAATGTGAAGTTTTTGAAGCTCATGTACGTATTTCACACACACACACACACACACACACTAATACTGGCCTAGACTTGGTTATGTTCTCCTGTTTTGATTAGTTGTGCCATTGCTCTATATGTTTCCAGAACTCAACTCAACACATGTACCATCATGGACATTCAAGAAGAGACTGCAAATCCCATGGTCCCCCACCTCACCACCATCATCGGCCAGAACACGTAGGGCATGGCCATAAGGACAAAACACCTGATCACAGGGTCCGACCTGAACACGCAGGCCATGGCCATAAGGAGAAAAGACCTGATCACAGGGTCCGACCTGAACACGCAGGCAATGGCCATAAGGAGAAAACACCTGATCACAGAGGCCGATCAGAACATTCACATCACGCTGACAAAGACATAACCCACTGTTCAAAAGGCCCTTCAGTGGTCCCAGAATCCAGGTCTGAGGGCCACCATGAATTCCCCTGTCATGGCTTTGTAAAAATCCCCCCATCTATTTACCCAATCTGTCCTTTCCCTCCACCACGTCCCTGCAGAGGACCTCCAGACTTTGCACCTCCACCTCCTCAGTAAATAAATCCACTGATTAGGGCTGTGTTTCCATGGTTGGATGCAAAACTAGAATGCAAAAAAAGAGAGTTTTACAGAGATATTTAGAAGTGTTAAAACATTTAGGGTCATGCACAATAAAATATTCTTCATTGAACATTCTGATTGAATAGTTTACAATAGTCACCTATAAGGTGCTGCAAAATAATTATATTTTTCCACTACAAAGACTTTTGTGTGAAAGTTTTTTTCAGATGTTGAAGATGTATAAAAAACGAACAAAAATGGACGAATATACTTACACTCTACTGTACAGTACAAAGAGACCCTAATGTGAGGCATTCATTGTTATTCTTTCATTGGCCCATTCTGTACTAAGGCAATAAGCCCCTACATGCTTTTATAAAACGCTTATTGCATATGCGTTGCAAGGTTTCATGAAATAAAGTAAATACAGTGATATTTTGTCTATGTAATGCAGTCGGCAGTTATAAATGGTGGTATTTTATAACGGTTTAGAACTCGGGTCAACCAATCAGAAGGACAAGAACTGACCGTTTTATGTCCTTTTTAGAGCTTAAAACTTGGGTTTACCACGGAAACACATTTACGGTCCTGGACACATGAACTGATGTTTACACATCAATAATGCCAATCATTGATCAAACAACTTGATCAAACCTATCTGTAAATCTACAGCCAGTCAAGGTGAGGTGATAAGGAGAAAGCCCTTACAAATATTACAAAATACAACTGCTGTGTGTTCTTCTGCTTCTCTGTGTTTTTTTACATCTTTATGAAGAATCCACTCTTTAAAATGAGCATTGACATTTCTTTATTTGAAACAAATTCTTCACTTCTCTGTTTTAGTGTGATCTTCCAGGTTAATGAACAGTATGTCAAGTCGCACTATAAATTCCTATATTTAATAATACATAAATGAAGCACAATGTTATATTTTAAGGTTATATTAATAAACACAAAAACTCAGGCAAATAGTGCAAAACGGTATGCAAACGTGTGATGCGGATTTGATCAAACTAACGTTGTAAGTGATGCTCAAAAAATTATGTCATGACCCCTTGAATCAATTAGAATGTGCTGTACACGTGCATGGGAAGTTATAGGGCAAAGACTAAAGCATGACATAATCTTCAGCTTAAAAAAGCAAAAAACGAATCACGATGCTGAAGAACCAATGAAGATTTATATTGCATTATCTTCTCGATAAGAGCCTCAAATAGAAGCCAATAAACACCTCAAATTCTTGTGATAGTTAAACAGTGATAGCAAAACCAGATTAATCATGTTTATCTCAAGCTTTTGATCAGAAAACATAACAATCCTAAACCCCAAGATCTAATAAAATACAATCATCTCTGTCTGTTTGTAAATCTAAACTCTTGTGTGATACTTCATTGCATTTTTTATGTGTGTCATATGTTTACTGGCTTTGTTTGCTTTTATACAGCGGTTTGGACAACCTTGGGTTCTTGTTAAATGTTCTTTAAAATCAAACATCCAACAAGTTAAAGTTAAAACCATAAGCTACTGCTTATATTGGAATGTTTATACTTGCAGGTAAAACAGATTCAGTTTTGTGGGTTTAATTTAGAAAACTATGACATTTCCATCTTGAAAATGATAGAAAAAATGAATCTCTCCTTTGTAAGAAGAGGTTCTTTAATAAGGAAATCGTTTAAACGTCTGTTATTCTTTATCAGAGGTAATATTATAGTATTTCTTTCATTATACAAGGTTGAATAGTGGGTGAGACACAAAAACAACTCAGCGTTTTCTCAGAAAAGGTTTACAGCATGTTGCAACAGGTCGTGTTGATCGATAATTTGATCATCGGTCATGTTAGAGGCCAGTGATAAGAGTGGGTGGAGTGAAGCTATGTTTTTGATTCAAAGTGAATCGGGACATCAAGGAGAGATAGCTCTGTGTACTGACCTGGGCAGGGGCTGTTGGATGTGTATATAAGCTTGCATGCATCCTTTAGACTTGGTTGATGTGTTTGGATGAATGAGCACTGCTCCACCATGAAGCAGTGCGTGATATTGATGATGGTCGCCCTGTGTGTCCGTGGGGCACCAGTGGACTCTTTGACCCCTGGATCCTGTCAGGACGCTGCAGCTAATGGATCTGCGGCAGAAGCCTTGAACCAGATCAATCTAGACCGCACAGAAGGTTACATATTCAGTATGGATCGTCTCAGTAATGTTCACTACATGAAGCATGTGAGTCTTTTTATATTGTTGTTCTCGTGTTAATCATTTGAGTAAATATTGGAAGTATTTAATATTAAGGTCTCTTTTCCTTAAAGGAATGTGATACTGTTCAAAATTGTTGTCCTTATTCTGTAACAAATTACAGTAAAAAACCAATGTGACCACATGAACAGCTGCAGTATCAACTAATCTATTGCTGTCCTTAATCTTTTTAGAATTTCAACATGATCTTATATATAGTCATATCTCATACTTGATTCATCAAACATACTTGGTTCTAAATAATGCTTTTTTAAATAATTTATTCAGTTTTTAAATGACCAACTATCAAATCTCTCTCTTTTCCTCAGGGTGAGACAG
Source organism: Barbatula barbatula (assembly GCF_947034865.1). Classification (NCBI taxonomy): domain Eukaryota; kingdom Metazoa; phylum Chordata; class Actinopteri; order Cypriniformes; family Nemacheilidae; genus Barbatula; species Barbatula barbatula. The sequence continues at coordinate 8,955,617 of NC_136776.1, read as the reverse complement.
GGGTCGTTTTTTATTTAACTCTTGATGTCTTGGAGACCAACTGTCATGTCCTCAGCAAGAAGAACTGGAAAGAGTGTGAAACCCGGGGCCCTGAACAATACCCAGTATGTCTTAGCCAAAAAAAAAAACAATAAAATGCAACTTCATGTGTAAATTGATCAGACTGGTAAAAACCTTTTCTTTAACCCCACAGCGGTATGGTCAGTGTAAGGCAGTTATTTACATGAACAGAGTTCAGAGGGTGAGCCGTCTTTACAAATACAGCTGTGTCGTGAGGCCAGGTAAACATGAGGCACATCTGGAGTTCATTATCATGCTCTGAGAAAAAGCAAGTCGATTAAAATGACTCTTCTTTGGCAGTGCCCTCTTCCAAAGTCAGAGAACGGTGCCCAGACTGCCCTACACAACTACCTGAGGATCATGAAGAGATCGTGAAGACTCTGAAGATGGCCATGGAGAAATACAATAAAGACAGCAGTCTGGCTAACTACTTTGTTCCTCTCAATGTTACACAAGCTTCCGCTCAGGTAAGTGAGCAAGCGAATCATTTAAAGAAGAAAAAAGAATAAAGAGGTCCGGAGATGTTTATCATGTATGGATTGTGCATTTGTTTCTAGTATGGTTTTGGAAGATTCCATCATGTGGAGTTCACCATTCAGGAGACAGTATGCTCTAACAAAACCAGTATTGATGACATCTCTAAATGTGAGCTCATGGCATGCGAGTTTGCGGTAAGTCACAAGATACACTTATCACGTGTTGTGTTGAGCACTTACAATATATATTCACATCTTTCACATCTTTCATTTTCCTAGCACAAAGGATTCTGCAAAGCTTCCCACTCTGTGATGAGGCCCGACCAGGAACATTTCAATGTCGAGTGTGAAATCTTTGAGCCTGAGGTAAGATTTCCGTCAGTAACATACTTTTACATAGTTTGATCTTAATCAAAATGACCAGTCAACACTTTTCCCTAACACAGCAGGTCTTTTTGGATTTCATTCACATTTTTTTACATGTGTTGTTGTTAGGCATCTTCTGAGGAGAAGAAGAAACACTTGATTGGAGGTGAAGTTGACCACAGCCACAGCAGCACTGGCTCGTCTGCTGGACGTGACCACGCCCATGACCACACAAAGCCCCATAAACACGGTTCAGGTCACCACCACCACACACATAAGCAGGGCAAGGGCCACGGACACGCACACTCCCACGATCACTCTCACGCTCACTCCCACGATCACGCTCACGATCACTCTCACGACCACGATCATGTTCACGCTCACCACGACAAGGCCCACGAGCATGGCCAGGACGAGTGGGAGCACCAACACCACCAGTATGGTCACAAACAAAACGAGACCCACGAACACGATCATGAGGTGGTCCTGGATCACGAGCACAAGCACAGACACCTCCACAGTCACGAACACCATCATCATCACCACGACCACAAGAACAAAACTGCAGCGAGAAACCCTGAGGGGAAGATTGAAGTCCTGCCTCCTATAGATAAACCCATGATCCTACCATCCTTCCCTGACAAGCCCGTCGCTGAAGCCGAGAAACCATCCACCCTCCCTTTTCACCCCGACCCACAGATTCCAGGACAGAGGGAACCTACCATTCTCCCCTTTCCAAGCAAAACGTCCCCTGAGTGTCCAGCACAGTCCAAGACCGAAAACGTCATCCTCAAGCAGCTTTTCAGCGAGGATCCGCTCTTCAAAACCACCGAGTAGAGGCCTTTGAATGTTTGTGAAATTGAGTAAATATAAGCTTTGTACAATAAAGCAGTTTTTGGGTCATGTGGTTGTGGTTGTTGTTGTTATTTTCTGTTTAATCTTAAATCCTATTCATTGTCATAAGAAAAGGCTAAAGAACTCTAAACTGCTGAGATCATTGAGATCATTGGAGAAAAGAGAAAGAAAGGTTACTATGGAAACTTGGAAATTGAATGACAGGATTATGGGATATGAAATCTGTAGGCAGACTGGATCTGGGTTTCTGCTGTCCATGCAAGATTTCGATAGTAAACTGTAAAACTGAATTTATTCTTGGGCACTATATTCAAGAAAAGTCTGTTTGGTTGTGTGTTCAATGTTTAAGAGATCTCGTTTCCAAGTAAAGTGGTGGAAAATGTCACAGCATGATACATTTTTTAATTATTATTTAGCCGACAATATTTTCCCAAATGTTCCCAAACCTATTCAAAATTGATTTAAAAAAATATTTTTCATTGCTGTTTTTTCTTTCAAACTCAATGCATCAATTTAATTATTAGCAGTCCCAGAAATACTCAAAGCATTTAAGAGATCAAATCAAATAGATGTGACTTACTTTAGCCTTGCTGTTATCCTGAGCAAGCCTGATCACAAGCAAAAGTTTTTGAACAAATCTGAACCACGTAATATTCTGTTAACAATCGATAACTCCTCTGCCTCCGCCATCTCCGACACGAATCCTAAACTCTGTTTAATACAACTAATAAAACAATTTAATTAACGTTCAATCTATTTTAGCGCCCGCAGTTTAAAACGTATGACGAAGACGAGCAGGAAGGCGGGATCTCGCTGATGAGTTAATCCAATCATAGCCCGTTGGAGGCATTGCCTCCTCTCACGTGACTTTTCTCCATTCTTTTCAATACCCCCACTCAAACTCACGGCACGCTTTAGCGGGTATATGTAAAGTCAATGAGCTTAGAGGAGGCAAGAGAAACGCTGACTTCCTTTGGAATTCTTTCGAGGGGGGTCGCTGTTTCACACTGTTGTACACGCTGATTTATCTCATATTTAGCTAAATACGTTATATCCGCTGTCCTATTTTATTTCTGAACTGTTAATAATATTCTCATTCGATTATTTTCGAGGGGGAGGGGAGACACTGCCTCCCTTGCCTCCTCGGAGGAAACGCCCCTGAAATAGAGGCAGATTTGTGATTGCAATGTTTTATTTTGTGTTCATGTATATTGATATTGCGCATACCAATGAGAAGTTGTGCATTTGTGTATCAGGCAACGCCCGTCCATTTATCCTGGACATACGCAACTGCAAATCCATGCGCTAACGTGCAAAAATAATAACTACCACTAGATAGCAGGCTTACGGAAACCATAGGTACTGGTCATATCATTAGAATATCATCAAAAAGTTGATGCATTTCACTATTTCCATTAAAAAAGTGAAACTTGTAAATTATATGAATTCATTATACGCTGACTGATATATTTTAAATGTTTATTTATTTTAATTGTGATGATTATAACTGACAACTAATGAAAATCCCAAATTGATAAGGCGTTTTAATCTCAAAGACAAAGCATTTTCTCATAAAGTTAATAGATGCAGTTATTACAATTACAGTGCAGTAGATGAGTCAATGCAGTTATTAAAGTTACAGTGCAGTAGATGAGTTATCGCAGTACCAGTACACAGTTCTGTAGTGCAAATGATGCAGTGTGTGTATGGATATCTTGCCTGAATCCGAATTTAATCAAATATCATTTACTTTTTCTGTGCTGTGATGCTGATGGAAACCAGACTGATAATTGTCCAGATTGCCATTTGAGTTTAGGAATTTGTTCAGCTGATTGAAGACAACCTTTTCAATGATCTTGCCTATGAAGGAAGATTTGTTGGTCTGTAGTTAGACAGTAAGTTTTTGTCTAGATTGCTCTTATTTTAGTAGAGGCTTGACAAATGCATGAGTTTCTCTCGGACAGCAAGCCACACGCTTAAATGTCACGGCTCAGGATGTGGGAGTTCTTGCTGGTCAAGTCACGGAGTTAGCAGCACTGGTCACGGAACTACGCCGAGAACTCGCGGTTAGTCGCGCTTCTCCCGATCCCACGGCACGGGGACATCTAGCCGAGACAGAGCCCCATGTCAACAGTCCTCCGACTTTGGGTGGAGAGCCCAATGCCTGCCGTCCTTTCCTCTCCCAGTGCGCGATCGTCTTCTCTCTCCAGCCTCGTGGCTACGCTACTGAAGAGTCCAGAGGGCTCTGCTGACGGGCCGAGCAAGAGAGTGGGGAACGGCCGTGTGGGACGCTCGGGCTTCGTGTTGTCTCTCCTTCGTGGCCTTTCGGGCGGAGATGACAAGGCTTTTTGACCGTTCAGCCCAGGGGGATCAGGCGGCCGCTCAGCTCTCGCATTTGTCTCAGGGGCGGAGTTCTATTACGGACTACTCCATAAGGTTCCAGACCTTGGCGGCCGTTTGCTACTGGAATGAGGGAGCTCTTCGTGCTCGGTTCCTGGACGGGGTAAATTCCCGTCATCGCGGATGAGATTGCTGCCCTCAGGATTTGGAGGCTCTAACCAACCTATGTCTTCGCGTCGAGGCGCGTATCAACAACCGTCGACGCCGGCAGTTTTCCCCTCCCCCCTGGCGTGGTCGAGACGTCAGCGCGAGTCCCAGGTCTGCTGAAACAAGCTCCGTGGAGGAGCCGATGCAAGTGGGTAGTTCTCGCCTGACGTCTATGCAGAAGCAACAGCGGCTTTTCGGGGGACTATGCTTCTATTGTGGGAAGCCGGGGCATCAAGTCATGCGATGTCCGTTAAAAGACCACGCCCACCCATAGAGCGGAGAGTCCGGGTGGGCGTCATTCCTTTTGCCTCTCCTATTTCCCGTTCCGTGCTGCCGTTCCGCATCCAGTTTGATGGGCGGAGTCATACCGGCAAAGCCTTTCCAGCCAAGATCAGAGCCGTCGCCGAGTGGCCCATTCCCGACTCTCGTAAGGCTCTTCAGCGGTTCCTGGGCTTCGCCAATTTTTATAGGCGTTTCATCAGGGGTTTCGGCCAGATTGCCGTTCCGCTCACTGCATTAACTTCCACCAAGGTTGCGTTCAGGTGGAATACTCTAGCACAGGTAGCCTTTGATAACCTTAAGTCCCGTTTTGTCTCTGCTCCTGTGCTTTGTTTTCCAGAACCTGAACGCCAGTTAATTGTCGAGGTTGATGCTTCCGATGTCGGGATAGGCGCGGTTCTGTCTCAGCGGTCTAGTCTGGATGGGAAGGTGCATCCTTGTGCCTTTTACTCCCATCGCCTCAGCCCTGCCGAGCGAAACTACGACATAGGTAGCAGGGAGCTTTTGGCGGTTTGACTGGCCTTGGGTGAGTGGCGTCACTGGCTGGAGGGAGCAGCACAGCCTTTCTTGGTCTGGACGGATCATAAGAACCTGGAGTATATCCGTTTAGCCAAGAGACTTAAATCACGCCAGGCCCGCTGGGCACTCTTCTTTGGTCGATTTCGCTTCACCATCTCTTACCGTCCGGGTTCTAAGAACGTCAAGCCTGATGCGCTCTCTCGTCTCTTCGAGGTCCCGGGGGGTGAGCCTCCGGCTGCTGCCATTCTCCCCAGGGAGATGGTGGTCGGAGCGATCACTTGGGATCTCAAACGGCGAGTGGAGCTGGCCTGTCGAGAGGTGCAAGTACCGGGAGAGTGTCCGGTGGGAAGGTTGTTTGTTCCGGTGAAGCTACGTCCCGAGGTCCTGCAGTGGGGTCACTCCTCCAAGTTGTTCGGCCATCCAGGTAATCGGGAAACCCTGGCTTCCGTCCGTCAGCGGTTTTGGTGGCCCTCCATGTTCTCTGATGTTAAACAGTTTGTGTTGGCTTGCCCCGTCTGTGCCCAATGTAAGTCCTCTCATCGTCCTCCTGCTGGTCTGCTACGCCCGCTTCCCATCCCCTCCCACCCGTGGTCACACATCGCCTTGGATTTCGTCACTGGTCTTCCTCCCTCTGGCGGCAACACCGTCATCCTTACTGTGGTGGACCGTTTCTCCAAAGCGGCCCATTTCATTCCCTTGCCCAAGCTCCCCTCTGCCCGGGAGACTTCTCAACTGATGGTGGACCACGTCTTTCGGTAACGTGGTATCCGATAGTTCACGTCCCGGTTTTGGAAGGAATTCTGTAGACAGATCGGGGCCTCTGCGAGTCTGTCTTCTGGTTTTCATCCCCAGACTAATGGGCAGTGTGATCGAGCCAACCAGGATCTCGAACGTAGACTCCGCTGTTTAACATCTCAGACCCCCGGTATCTGGAGCCAACAGCTCGCCTGGATTGAATATGCTCACAATTCCCTTCCGGTCACCTCCTCAGGTATGTCTCCCTTTGAATGTTCTGTGGGTTATCAACCGCCTTTGTTCCCCTCTCAGGAACTCAACGCTGCGGTTCCCTCTGCTCTGGCCTTCGTTCGCCACTGTCGTCGCACCTGGTCGAGGGCCAGAGGGGTTCTGGCCCGAACCTCTCAGAGAACCAAGACAGCGGCCGATCAGCACCGGACCTCTCCCCTGACCTATGTGTGTGGTCAGCGGGTATGGCTCTCCACGTTGGACCTCCCTCTCCGGGTGCCCTCTCGAAAGTTGGCTCCCAGGTTCATTGGGCCATTCCGTATCACCAAGGAGGTTAACCCGGTGGCCGTCCGGCTCAAGCTTTCTCCCAATCTTGGTCGTGTTCACCGTGTTTTTCATGTTTCCAGGGTCAAACCCGTTGTCATTTCCCCCCTCAACCCTGCTAGTAAGCGCCCCTCCCCTCCTCCCCCACGGCTCATGGACGGTTCGCCGGCTTACACCGTCAGGAAACTGTTGGATGTTCGTCAGCGGGGCCGGGGGTTTCAGTATTTGGTGGACTGGAAGGGGTATGGCGCAGAGGAGAGGTGTTGGGTGCCATCTCGCGACGTCCTGGACCGGACACTCATTGTGGATTTCCACCGGAAGCGAGGTGAGCCCCCTCCTTAGGCGTCATGTGACGCCGGTGGGGGGGGTGCTGTCGTGATTCTAGTATTTGTCTTGGCTGTCTGTACTGTGTTGTTGTATCAAACTCGTGCGGAGTCTGTTTGACAGCTCCGCACGTGTTTGGTGTCTACGTCATTGCCCCGCCCCTTGTCTACACCAGGCTTTCCCCGCACCGGGTTTCCATCACCTTATCACCTTACCACTTAGTCATTTAATATCTCATGCCCCTTTACTCGTTCCCCAAGTAATCATTTAATCTTTCTCACCTGTAGCTTCTTTTGGTTCCCCTCTATTTAGTCCCTCTTGTCCTCTCGTTCTTTGTCAGATCGTTGTATGTGTATACTCTCGTTCCTGGCTCCTCTTGTCATAGTAAAAGTCTTAGTCACAGTCCTGTTATTTATTTTCTTAGTCTAGTCCAAGTCCTCGTAGTTCGGTTCGCTTGCTTTCAAGTTTAGTTTTTTGTTTGTTCATTAGTTAGCGTTGGCGCTCTGGACCTTCGTGCTTGGCACGGTGCTGGCTCTTCTCCACTCGGCGGTCCGCGTCTCTCGTTTGGCTGGCCGGTGGGACGGAGCTCTCCCCGGCGTGCGCCTTCTCTGCATCTAACACTTCTCCCGGTCTGGGTCTTCAAGCAGCTCTCCCGTGAGTGCCGTCGGGTCGAGTCGTCTCCCCGTGGACTCCCGTGGTTTCTTAGGATCCTCCGTTCCTGTTCTCCCGAAGTGGGTTTCGTGTTCTCCCATAAATCCCGACGGGTCGAGACCCCTCCCCGCCGGGCTTACGCGGTTGTGTCTCAGGCTGGTGCCAGAGTGGATTATCTGTCTTGTGACAATAAAGATCTCTTGTTTGCCCTGCATTTGAGTCTCCGAATCTTCTTCCTCGTCTCAGTGTCATGACAGTAGGGCTTTGCTGACTGCCATTCTGAAATTATTTACTAAAATAAATAAAATAACTGTCCAAACTGAAAAAAACTTATGCTGAACATTTTTGGCGAAAAACAAAACTTGAAGTTCACTATAATATCTATAAAGACAGCCTGCATGCCTTTAATATCGAATTAGGCAAAGCTATACAGACTTATTTCTATTAACTGCAACAACAGTCATATGCTTTTTGCTACTGTAGAAACACTAACAGCACCCCTAAGGAGAAATTACGTTTATTTTCTACTATAGATCACGATGAACTATCGAAAATCATTAGATCATCTAAATCGACTACATGCATGCTAGACCCTATACCTACAAATCTTCTGAAAGAGATGCTCCCAGAAATTATAGATCCTCTACTTAGCATTATTAACTCATCTCTGACATTAGGACATGTGCCTAAAGCATATAAGGTGGCTGTTATAAGGCCCCTTGTCAAAAAACCCCATCTGGACCCTGGAGAACTAGTTAACTATAGACCTATTTCGAATCTACCTTTCTTATCTAAAGTTCTGGAAAAAGTAGTCTCAACTCAAATATGTTCCTTCCTCCAAAGGAATGAGATTAATGAAGATTTCCAGTCTGGATTTAGAGCACATTACAGTACAGAGACTGCTCTGATTAGAGTTACAAATGATCTGTTTATGGCGTCCGACCGAGGTTGTATCTCCTTATTGGTGCTGCTAGATCTTAGTGCTGCATTCGACACCATTGACCACAGCATGCTCCTACATAGACTTGAAAATTATGTCGGTATTAAGGAAATAGCTTTGAAATGGCTTAGATCTTATTTATGCGACCGTTTCCAATATGTAAAAATAAACAATGAGGTATCACGCAAATCGCAAGTCCAGTACGGTGTACCACAGGGCTCAGTACTAGGGCCTATGCTCTTCGCATTATACATGTTACCCCTAGGAGATATAATAAAGCGACACGGAGTAAGCTTTCACTGCTATGCTGATGATACGCAACTTTATATTTCCTCGAAGCCTCACGAAACACAGCAATTCCATCGAATAGTGGAATGCATTGTCGATATAAAAAAGTGGATGAGTAGCAATTTTTTATTACTGAACTCGGACAAAACTGAAGTGTTACTTATCGGACCGAAAACCGCCCTACGTAACAACCAAGAATACTGCTTAACTATTGATGGATGTTCCATAAAACCCTCATCTTCAGCTAAGAATCTTGGCTTTATATTCGATAGTACTCTGTCATTTGAGAACCAGGTCGCCAAAACCTGTAAGATTGCGTTTTTCCATCTTAAAAATATATCTAAATTACGTCATATGCTGTCATCATCAGATGCGGAGAAGCTTATACATGCCTTTATGACATCAAGACTAGATTACTGTAATGCACTATTAGGTGGTTGCCCTGCAGGCCTATTACAAAAACTCCAACTGGTCCAAAATGCGGCAGCTCGAGTTCTTACACGTACAAAAAAGTATGAGCATATTAGCCCGGTTCTGTCAACCTTGCACTGGTTACCTATAAAGCATCGCATAAATTTTAAAATCTTGCTTATTACCTATAAAGCCTTGCATGGTTTAGCTCCTCACTACTTGAGAGAACTTCTTACGTATTACAGTCCATCACGTGCACTACGCTCTCAGGCGTCAGGTCAGTTGGTAATACCTAGAATTTCAAAATCAAGTGCAGGCGGCAGATCCTTTTCCTATCTAGCGCCTAAACTTTGGAACAGTCTTCCCTGCAATGTCCGGGAGGCGGACACACTCTGTCAGTTTAAATCTAGACTAAAGACGCATCTTTTTAATCTTGCATACACTAGATTATCATAATATATGTATTTCAAAGATCTAGGCTGCACTAGTTAGATCAACCGGAACCAGGGACACTTCCAATAACAACTGATGCATTTGTTGCATCAAAGAGTGCAGAACAGTACTCTACTCTCAGCCAGTCTTGTCTCATTGTTCCAAGGTTACAAGAGCGGAGCGGGCAGGGCGCAATCCATTCCTAGACCTGACAAATGCTGGACGAAGGAAGTGACGTCCCTACAAAACTTCAGCCACTATTAGATTATTAATGATAATTTTAAATCAAATTTTTTTTTTATTTTCGCCTTGTTGTGCAAGCACTGTTGAGCTTGTGCAGAGGCTGCAGTTTTTGCCAGAGGGGAACTGGAATCCCCTGGTTAGGCCTGGTTTCCCTCCGAGGTTTTTTTTCTCCTCCAATGGAGTTTTGGGTTCCTCGCCACCGTTTGCATACTGTTTTGCACTGTTTTGCCTGGCCGGGGGGGCTGCTAGAATTTGATAGTCTTATTTAATTAACTCTGCATATAGTAATTTATTGTGTGTCTGATATTTGACCTGTGTTTTGAATTCCATAACCTTTTATGTTTTACTTATAGTCATTTTTTTCTTGTACAGCTGCTTTGTAACAATGAAAATTGTAAAAAGCGCTATATAAATAAAGCTGACTTGACTTGACTTGACTAACAAACCCCCAAGTCAAGTCCCCTTCTAAATGCTTTCTGATGACAAGTTTGCAACTTTTTTCCTTGAGAAGATAAATAATTTCAGAATGGCAGTCAGCAAAGCACTCAGATCAGTCTGACTTTATTACAACAATCTAAGAAATTAGTAAAGTTTGATCAGAAAACTTTGGCATCTTAAGTCCTCAACATGTAACCCGGACACACTCCCCACACACTTTTTCAAAAAAGTGTTTAACTGTTTAGAAGCAGATCTTTTAAAAATAGTAAATACGTTATTTCTCTCAGGAACTTTCCCAGAGTCCCTAAAAACTGCATTTGTCAAGCCTTTACTAAAATAAGAGCAATCTAGGCAAAAACTTACTGTCTAACTACAGACCAACAAATCTTCCTTCATAGGCCAGATCATTGAAAAGGTTGTCTTCAATCAGCTGAACAAATTCCTAAACTCAAATGGCAATCTGGACAATTATCAGTCTGGTTTCCGTCAGCATCACAGCACAGAAAAAGTAAATGATATTCGATTAAATTCTGATTCAGGCAAGATATCCATACACACACTGCATCATTTGCACTACAGAACTGTGTACTGGTACTGCGATAACTCATCTACTGCACTGTAACTTTAATAACTGCATTGACTCATCTACTGCACTGTAATTGTAATAACTGCATCTATTAACTTTATGAGAAAATGCTTTGTCTTTGAGATTAAAACGCCTTATCAATTTGGGATTTTCATTAGTTGTCAGTTATAATCATCACAATTAAAATAAATAAACATTTGAAATATATCAGTCTGCGTGTAATGAATTCATATAATTTACAAGTTTCACTTTTTTAATGGAAATAGTGAAATGCATCAACTTTTTGATGATATTCTAATGATATGACCAGCACCTATGGTTTCCGTAAGCCTGCCATCTAGTGGTAGTTCTTATTTTTTGCACGGTTGCGCTTGAATCTGCAGTTCCCTATCAAAAGCTACTCTCGATGCTGCGTTTCAAACGCTATGGGAGAACGTCTTTGTTCGACCGGTTGTGAAGCACGTGTGTCAAACACGCCAAAAATTCTTTTGGCTTTAAATAACCTTGGCAGGTAATTTGATTAATTACACCATCACCTGCAGGTTATAAATACGCGCGGCGTGAACGCGTCTTCAGGTTATTTTGTCTTCAAGGACCGCATTGTATGCATGTGTGCGCGTGAAGTGCAAAACAAAAACAAAAGGTACCATGACGAACTGGACAGACATGAATTCTGTTTTGAGTGTTTGGGGGTTGATCATGCCACCATGGGACTGGAGGGACAGTGCGAACTCTGTGATGTGTTCGACATTCAGGTTCTCCGTGCTCGGCGTTCTTTCTTTAAGAGCGACCGAGCCGCCTCTCCCCCGAGCTGGGGTTTGCGGTTCAATCTAGCCGAGGCACGGGAGACGGAAGCCGTTTCTCCCGTGCACTCGCCGAGCCGCGACGTCCTCGCGTCCGCTTCTGAAGCGTGCCCCGGCACTTCTTCGGATCGGGCGGAGGACGAGGCATCTCTTGTTTCTGCGGGCTCGGAGAGTGCCGCCTCGGGGCGTTCCTCTCGCGACGCAAAAGCGTTAGATGAGCTGCTCGGGGCGGTGACGAATGCAGTCGACCGTCTAAAGCTCGACTGGCCGCAGGAACAAGAGAGTCCCAAACACTCAAAATTAGACGACAGATATCTGTCGGGTGGCCAAGGGGAGGAGCCCAAAAGTCGGCCTCTCCCATTTTTTGAGGATCTCCACGCCAAGATTTCTCGGTCATGGCAGAGACCTCATTCCTCCCGTGTTTTCGTGCCGTCAACGTCGATTTATTCGACTAGTGTCGGCGCGAAATCATGAGGGTACACGATGGTGCCCCCTGTGGAAGAGACACTGGCAAGTTATCTCTCCCCTGGGACATCGTCATCCTTGAAAAAGCCTTCTCTCCCTACCAAGCCTTGCAGGGTTACATCTGCGCTGGTGGGGAAGGCTTTTCAGGCAGCCGGTCAGGCTGGTGCTGCCCTGCACACCAAGGCGGTTCTGCAGGCATACCAGGCTGACCTGCTGCATGACGTGAGCACTGACGGGGTGATAGATGAAACAGCGTTCTCAGAACTACGCCGGGCCACAGATTTGTCTGTCCGTGCGACCAAGCAGACGGCCCGTGCCATCGGCCGTTCTATGGCTGCGTTGGTAACCACGGAGAGAGACCTGTGGTTGAACCTCACGGGCATCAGGGAACGGGACCGTGCGTTCCTCCTTGATGCCCCGATCTCGCCTTCTGGAATGTTTGGTGATGCGGTTAATACCGTAGTCACCAGGTTCCGGGAGTCAAGAAGCCACGAGGAGGCTTTCGTGAGGTATCTCCCCTGTCGTGCTCAAGCGTCTGGAGTGTCGGCCACCCATTCCGGACCAGTTCCCCAGTCCCGGCCAGGCACACAGTTTCGGGTGGGGCCGGTCTACCTGAGATCTTCAGGCATAGTGTGGCAAATCGCACCCCCCCTCAAAGAGGAAGGGGAGCGGCCCACCGTGCCCCTCAGGCCACCTCGGGGAGGCCGGACATGAGGCAGTCCATCTCCTCCTCTAAAAAGAAGAGATCCTGAGATGAGTGTGCCCGGGACTGTGGGGGTGTGCCCCCCCAGGGAGGGGTGCTCAAAATTCCAAGAGAAATTAGAGGCTCCTCTTCGGCACCCTCACAGGGCCGCTTTGCAATCTCCGCCGCCACCGGCGTTTCGGGGATTGGCGGTCTCAAAAAGGCTAAATGTTCGGTCGTCTCCTGCCATGATTCAGGACGCCGAACATCTGGCATCCCCCCAACTAGAGGAGGTGTCAACACTGATACCCCTTTTAGAGAAGCTGGCAGCGTGGAAACTACTGCCAGGTATCTCTCCATGGGTAGAAAGAACTATTGCCAAAGGCTACAGAATTCAATTTGCATATCGTCCTCCGCATTTCAACTCCACTTCCGTCCAACCGGAGCGAGCACATCTGTTGACACAAGAGTTACAAGCTCTGCTGTACAAAGGGGCCATAGAACGTGTTCCCCTATCAGACAGAATGTCAGGCTATTACAGCCGGTATTTTCTAGTTCCCAAGAAGGATGGGGGGTTGCGTCCAATTCTAGATCTTCGCGGAATGAACAGCTACCTAAAGACACACAAGTTCAAAATGTTGACAATCAAGATGATTGTGTCTCAAATTCAGTGTCACGACTGGTTCGTGACGATCGATCTCAGAGACGCATACTTTCATATAGAGATCTTGCCACAACACAGGAGATTCCTGAGGTTCGCTTTCGGGGGCGAAGCTTACCAGTATCGGGTTCTTCCATTCGGCCTAGCCTTGTCACCCCGCACATACACAAAGTGCATGGATGCAGTTCTGGCTCCTCTGCGACTCCAGGGCATCCGCATTTTGAATTCCATAGATGACTGGCTGATTTAATGCTCAGTCTCGGGAGCTAGCGCTTCGACATCGGGATGTCGTCCTAGTTCATCTCGAGACTCTCGGGTTAAGACTCAATGTCAAAAAGAGCGTTCTTTTCCCTACACAGAATACAACGTATCTGGGGGTTATATGGGACTCGATCGCAATGCAGGCACAACTGTCACCTGCACGTGTTGAATCCATTCAGAGCACCCTGAGGAGCATCAGGTTAGGCCAGAGAGTGACAAATCATCGCTTTCAAAGAGTTCTAGGTCTCATGGCGGCGGCTTCCACAGTAATACCTATGTGCCTCCTGCATATGAGACCGTTTCAGTTGTGGCTCAGAGCCAGGGGGTTTCATCCAAGGGCCAACCCCCAGAGGCAAATAAGGGTCACGCGCCAGGGGCTTCGCACCCTTTCTATGTGGTTCAGACCTCGGTTTCTGACTCTAGGTCCCACTCTCGGTCCGGGTTGTCATCGCAGGATGTTAACGACAGACGCTTCCCTCACAGGTTGTGGTGCGGTTTTAGATGGCCGTCCAGCCCAAGGGATCTGGAGAGGTCATCTTCTCGATTGGCACATCAATTGTCTCGAAATGATGGCTGTATTTCTGGCCCTGAAATACTTCCTCCGGCAGTAACGAGGCTACCATGTCCTAGTGCGGGTGGACAACACTTCAGTAGTCTCGTACATAAATCACCAGGGTGGGCTGCGGTCGCGCCACCTGAACAAATTGGCCCAGCAGATCCTGCCCTGGGCAGAGGGCAAATTCCTGTCCCTCAGAGCGATTCACATCCCGGGGCAAGATGGATGAGTGTGGGAGCAGACTTTCTGTCCAGACAAGCTGTGACGAACGGGGAATGGAAACTCCACTCCGAGATAGTGAGACAAATCTGGGAAAGATTTTACGAAGCAGAGGTGGACCTCTTTGCTACACAGGAGACAGCACAATGTCCCCCTTACTTCTCTCTGAGTCATCCAGCTCCCCTGGGTCTGGACGCTATGGCCCACACGTGGCCCAGACTGCGTCTTTACGCATATCCTCCGATAGCTCTGCTCCCGGGAGTCCTAGCGAAGGTCCGTCAACAGGGGTATCGCCTGTTATTGATAGCTCCCCGTTGGCCAACCAGAATTTGGTTTTCAGACCTAATATCCCTCCTCGACGACACGCCATGGGCGATCCCAGTCAGGAGAGATCTTTTGTCTCAGGCACAGGGGACGGTGTTTCATCCCCATCCCGAGCTGTGGAACCTCCATGTCTGGCCCCTGAAGCGTACCAGCTGAGAGTTTCAGGGCTTCCGCCTGATGTAATAGAGACTATTTTAAGTGCTAGGGCTCCCTCCACTAGAAGGAGCTATATCCCTTAGATGGAGCGTTTTTGAAAGATGGTGCATGGTACACCATGCAGACCCAATTCACTGCCAGATTGTTTCAGTGCTGGAGTTTCTGCAAGAGAAACTGTCCTCAGGGACAAGCCCCGGTACTCTCAGGGTTTATGTGGCCGCTATTTCGGCTTGCCATGCCCTGATTGGTGGGGTTTCTGTGGGAAAACACCCATTAGTCGCCCGCTTTATTCGTGGAGCGAGGCGGCTAATGCCTCCTTCTAGACGGACTGTTCCGTCATGGGACTTAGCAATAGTGCTCGAGGGTCTGGTTAGCGCCCCTTTTGAACCAATGGAGTCAGCACCTATCAGGCTTCTGACCTTTAAGATGGTTTTTCTAAGGGCAATCACCTCTCTTAAGAGAATTGGAGATTTGCAGGCGCTCTCGACCTCGCCGTCCTGCTTAATATTTGCCCCTGGGATGGTCAAAGCTATTCTGCATCCTCACCCGAGTTATCTGCCTAAAGTTACGTTCTCCACCGTGCATCCGGTTGTTCTTGAGGCCTTCTGTCCTCCGCCGTTCACGACGTCGGAGCAGGAACGATTACACCTACTGTGTCTAGTACGTGCTCTTCAGAATCACATCCACCGCACTAGCCAGTGGCGTAAATCAGAGCAGCTTTTCATATGTTATGGGAGCCGCAACAAAGGGGCGGCTGCCACCAGGCAAACAATGTCACATTGGGTAAGGGATGCTATTGCTCTGGCCAATGAGGCGCGCGGTCAAACTTCACCTCTGGGTATCAGAGCTCATTCAACAAGGGGTGTTTCATCTTCTATGGCCTTAGCAAGTGGTGTCCCCTTGCAGCAAGTGTGTGATGCGGCGGGCTGGTCCTCTCCGCACACATTTGTCAGATTTTATAGTCTGGATGTCCACGCTACTCCAGGCTCACAAGTCCTGGAGTCTACATCCCAGAGTCACGTCTGAGGCCTCCTCTTGGCTTGTGCACACATACCACACAACCTTGGGGGGTCCAGACACCTCCAGTGCGGCGGCGTTGGTATTCTCATTCCCATAGCGTTTGAAACGCAGCATCGAGAGTAGCTTTTGATAGGGAACGTCTCGGGTTACTTGGCTGTAACCCTGTTCCCTGAAAAAGCTGGAACGAGATGCTGCGCCTCAATGCCGCACTGTAGGAGTGCGGTTCCAATTTCAGACAAAATTGGAACCTGAAGACGCGTTCGCGCCACGCGTATTTATAACCTGCAGGTGATGGTGTAATTAATCAAATTACCTGCAGAGGTTATTTAAAGCCAAAATAATTTTTGGCGTGTTTGACACACGTGCTTCACAACCGGTCGAACAACGACGTTCTCCCATAGTGTTTCAAACGCTGCATCTTGTTCCCGCTTTTTCAGGGAACAGGGTTACAGCCAAGTAACCCGAGACGTTGCGTGTGTCATGACTCTGGGTCTGCTGTGTCCGTTTTCTGCCTGTGTGACTTTGTTTTGTTTCATGTCGAACACGTGGGGAATTGTTTGACAGTTTTTCGCGTGTGTTTGTCTGCGTCACTCGCCCTGCCCTCGTGTCTCCCTCACTGGTATTCCCTCACGTTTTTGATCACCCTGACACCTGTAGCGAGTTCGCCAGCGCGTTCCGCTCACGGGGCGCGCTGCGCAGCTGTTACTTATTGCGACTGTGATAGGTTTCCTCATTTATTCCCTCGTGTGCTTGTTCTTTGTCAGTCCGTTGTATGTTCACATAGTACTGCTGTAGTTGACTCCTTGTCTTGTCTTGTCATTCGTCTAGCATCTAGCATCTAGCATTTTTTTTCCTGTTCTAGATTTATTTTCTTGTTTTTTCCCCTGCTTGTTTAGTAATCCCCTAGTTCAGTCTCTTTTGGTTTCCTGTTATTTTTATTGTCCTCCTCTGCCCACTAGTTTCCCGCCGGCGCTCCAGTTTTCCCTGCATCTGTTCCTCCACCTGCCTCTGCCTCACGTCAGATCTGCCTCTAGAGCTGCATCCACAGCCGCCGTCTAGATCCCGGGTTCTCCGGGTGTGACATTCTCTCTACCTCTAGAGCTGCGTCCACAGCCGCCATCTAGATCCCGGGTCCTCCGGGTGTGACATCCTCTCAGGCTGCAGACGCTTGCGTTCTGGGGTCATCGGAAGTTTCTCCCTTTGGGGTTATTTTGTGGACTCTCCCTTCGGGGTTATTTTGTGGACTCTCCCTTCTGGGTTTTTTTGTGGAGTCTTAATAAACATCCTTACCACCGCACTTGGGTCTCTGTCTGTTCATCCATCATGACAGCGTGTGTGTGGATTGTCCAATGCAAAACCGCGTAAAGAAAGTCTCAAAATCCAAATGAACCGAACAGGATAAATGGACGCGCGTTGCCGGATACACAAATGCACAACTTCTCATTGGTATGCGCAAAATCAATATACATGAACACAAAATAAAACATTGCAATCACAAATCTGCCCATTTGTACAAATCGCTTCGTGTTTATTCAAATCTAAATTTCACAGAATCAAATCATAAGGCATTTGTTTGTGAATCGTAAAATACAAATGAAACGTGTATCACGTTCACGGATGACTGTGCGTGCATTTGTTAATCATTTTGAGTCGAAATTCATCCCATAGTCTCTCCTCAACCACCACCAGTGTGCATCCCTCTGGATGATGTGACGGCAGCCACAGCACAACTGTGCCAGTGTGTTCACCACACGCCAGATATACTGTATGTGCAGATTAAAGATATAAAGCCAATTCAGTGGAAAGGGGATTTTTATGAGGCCGTTATTGACAAAGGCCAGTGGAGGGGAATCTGCCTCAGACTTTTTCTCTTTTAAGTAATGTAATAGATAGCTCTCTTTCTCTCCTCCCCAGTCATGACCTACATACCCAAACTTACTCCAGCTTTAATAATCTTCCCAACCTCTCCTGATGAATGCTCTCATCTCACTATACATGAGTAAGATGACAACCAAACTGAAAACGTTAAATGTAAATTTGCTGCTCAGTTGTTTCTGTAAGCAAATGTCTTCCCGGTGACAGAAGAGACATCTTGTGGCTCAATTATATTAGTGCAGGGAATTGAAATTGCTTTTATTAAAGTTGCTTTTCACATGTTACACCAACAGATTTTGTTGTTAGATTATTAAGAAATCATCTGCATGTCAGAAGTTCGAAAGAAAATAATTATATAGCAGTGCAGGACTGTATCTAGACTCAAGAGTCTGTAAAATCAGTGATTTTGCACACAGACTGTTCGGGTACTTTAATAAGTACTGGAAATATCCTTACCTGAGCTCTTGATGTTGAGGATCAGTACCTTTGCCATCTCAAATATCGGTAATGTACTATTTGTTTTAACTGTTTGATACCACCTACTTACTACTTGCATTTTTTTCTCAGTTAAGTGTCTCAGGTGTGGAGTGTCTTGGTTATGTTATTATAGTTTTCTTGTTTTGAAATGTAGCATATTCTTAAAGGAATTGTTAATTTTCAACGTACATTTTCATGATAATTTACTCACCCCTGTTGTCATCCAAGATGTTTTTTTTTTCTTTAGTCGAAAAGAAGAAAAGTTTTTGATGAAAACATTGGGGGATTATTCTCCATATAGTGGACTTCAATGGACTCCAAACGGTTGAACGGACTGCCCAGCCTCAATTTACACCAAAGGCAGTTGACCGACATTTAGGAGATCAAAATTACAGTTTCAGTGCAGCTTCAAAGGGCTTTAAATGATACCAGACGATGAATAAGGTTATCTAGCAAAACGATGGGTCATTTTTTAAAAACTACAAATGTCTATTCTATAAACACAAATGCTGGCCTTGCTCTGTTCTGCAAAGTGCGCTCATGACTTCACGTAATATGTTATTAAGTTAAAAATGTTACGCTTGACGTTGGTAGAGCAGGCCCAAAAAATCCATCTCGTCTTCTCCTCCAAGTTCAAAATCGTCCGACATTTTTACCTTTACCTTGTAAACGCGTTTTTTAACTTAGTATTTGCTTGTCAACTTGTAAACACCGACTATGTACGCCTACGTCAAGTCAAGTCAGCTTTATTTATTTAAAAGGTTATGCAAGTCAAAACACAGGTCAAATATCAGAAACACTATAAATTCCTATATGCAGTGTTAATTAAATAAAACTATAGAATTATATGTCAAGCGTGACCTTTTCAACGTAATTACGTATAACGTGAAGTTGTGAGCGCGCTTTGCAGAACAGAGCAAGGCGAGCATTTGTGATAATAAAGCATATACATTTTTATTTTGTTTAGAAAATGACCGATCGTTTCACTAGATAAGACCCTTATTCATCTTCTGGTATCGTTTAAAGCCATTTAAAGCTGCACTAAAACTGTAATTTTGACCTTCAACCGTTTGGAGTCCATTGAAGTCCACTTAGAATAATCCTGGAATGTTTTCATCAAAAACCTTCATTTGCTTTCGACTAAAGAAAAAAATACATTAACATCTTGGATGACAACAGGGGTGAGGAAATTATCATGAAAATGTGTTTTGAAAGTGAACAATTCCTTTAACCATCAGCTATGCAGTGAATATGCAGTGTGCTTCAGTATATGCCTCGCAACACTCAAAGAAGGCAGAACTCTGTCTAGGAGGAGATGAGAGAAAAAAGCCATCATTAATGGATGAATGATGCAAAGGTATTTACAAATTTACCTGCATTTAGAAAAAATGTAAAATGAGTTTAGCTGTGAACCCTGGATGACATGAGTTCAATTAGAATGCATTTGGAGTTTGAGCGGTGAAGGGCTGGATGAATTTACTAAGGAAAAAAGTCACTCTCCCTTACCTTCTCTGGATCTGTTCCACATTGGTGGAACGATCTACCTGCTTCTACAAGATCAGCAGACTCTGTTGCCATCTTTAAAAAACGCCAGGAAACGCATCTCTTCCATCAACACGTCGTAGATTGATTTAACCTAATTCTTTTCCCTTTCTTCTTATTCTAAAAAAACAACAACTCACTATTCTTAGCTTTGTATACTGTGCTAGGCTTTAATTGACTAGTTTTTGATGGACTTATGTATTTTGTTGCCTATGTTGTTATAATTGCTTCCAATGTTTCCTCATCTGTAAATTGCTTTGGATAAAAGCATCTGCTAAATGACTAAATGTAAATGTAAATGAATTATCATTGCCAATACGTAGACTGGCTGCTCATATGGGTAATTCTACAGAAATGCTGTCCTATATTAAAAAACAGTTTTCAAATCTTACTTGTTTACTAAGATCCTTCTATCATTTAAGTAAGCTTAATGTATTAAACCATCATTTATTGGGTACTTTCAATTGGGAGATGGGTGTCCCAAACCCCAAAATTTCAACATATGAATCTTTCCATTGTTGTTGGAAATTTGACAAGCGTTGGACAAAGGAGCCACTAAAACTATGATAGAAATATATTCAAGTTGCACACAGATGAATGATATGGCCAAGTTTTACACTGGTTAGGTTTGTGTACAGTGGGGGAGGGAGGGACTTGATACGCGCACAACATTACAATGTTTTTAACAATAAAATAATAATAACAATAATAAATAATATTTAATAATAAATAATATTGTAACAATAATAACAATAATAAATAATTTAACAACAAATTTAACAATTCAGTGATATTAAATATAATGAAATGAAACACTGGAAAAGTGGAAAAACTGCACAACGGCAGGGGCAGCCAAAAACAAACACTGATTTTAACACAATCTAAAGAAAAGCACTAATTTTCTACATAAAGCCAAGTCTTAGCCAGTGTTTCTAGACAACTCATCTTTGTAAGTTAGTTATGTACAGTAAGACGTTCTCTCTTCGGCCACCAGATGTCCGCGTTGATCTGTAGAATACGTCTTTGATACAGGACTCTTGTGTTCATCAGCAGGGGGAGCACGAGCGGTCTGTGCTTATATTGTGGATCAAAATCGTTAAAGCAGTCAGCCGGTCACAATCGTGTAGACTTCAGGAGACACACAGATGCATGTTTACAGTGATCTGAGAGCGCACGAGGAGCAGGGATGGCAGGGGGACGCAGGGGACTGGTGGCCCCTCAGAACACTTTCCTGGAGAATATAGTTCGCCGCTCCAACGGTGAGAGAAAGCCTTTCATCATTGCTTTACTGGTGCATTATTCTGCAACATTATGAGAAATGTGCCTATTGTGTTATGCCTAGCCTGTCAATGTATGCACGTGTATGTATACGTTTCACACTGTGTAGGCCTATTTACTCAAGATGCAGAAAGTCCGAAACGTTCCTCTGCTTTAACTTAATATGTTTTCTTTTAATTTTTCAGTCTGGACGTTTTCTCATAGACAGACAGGTGATGTTTTGAACATCCATGATTCTTATCGTGCCGTTTATGTTGTTGTTTGCATTGACATCTGTAGTTTAGGATTAGATCCGTAGATGTGATGTATCTTAT
This sequence comes from Barbatula barbatula, assembly GCF_947034865.1. Taxonomy (NCBI): domain Eukaryota; kingdom Metazoa; phylum Chordata; class Actinopteri; order Cypriniformes; family Nemacheilidae; genus Barbatula; species Barbatula barbatula. Next base: position 8,934,282 of record NC_136776.1, on the reverse strand, counting down.
CCCATAGTTCATTTTGTTGGCGTCATTGTGTTTGTGTTCTGTGTTATCGAAGTTCTTTAAATCAAAGGAATTCATGGGATGCTTCAACACTCGAGCAAAACTTTTATTAATGCAGAAATGAATTCTGCGAAGACGATTTCCATATGGTTGAATAATAAAATAATGTTTTTCTCGCGAAATCCTAGATGTGTAGATCCCAAATGGGCCTTTTACTTAACATTTGACATTGAATCTTTTTCTAACTCTTAGGTCTTTTCCTTCATCGCAATTGAGATATGACATCTCTGATCTGTACATTTGTAAATTCTCAGTCAGCATAGAGATTTGCATACATGACATTGATTTCCCAAATAGTTTTTCCACGTCTTACTTGTTCAAGTTAACACACTTGCCATGTCTCTTTCCCTATACACTGAAAGGCAGAAAGTAATAGTTTTGTAAATATTTGATGAGACATTTATGATTGGTTAATGCATGATTTAAAGTGTCCTAGAATGTGCAGTAAGGACCGTGTGTCCACCAAATCGTTCCACGGGGTGTCAGAAGGCATCACGCATGTCTGTAGACTATTCCCTGTATACTTACAGGTCTGTAGCCAGCCAGTTGAAAGGGGAGGTTCTTTTTTTCAAAAAGTGGACCCTTTTGCATTTTTTTCCCTCCTTTTGTATTTAATTATGAGGTTCAAATACTTGACCTTTTGTGGACTCATTTGTGCTGGATTAGCTTGTCTGCTGGTATCTTAACAAACACGCTTTTTGATGCACCTAAAATATTTATTGCATTGTTGTCAAATTGCTTCCTCATGTAACACTTTTGTCAGTCCATACACAGTTCATAAGTTTAAAGACCACACTAACAACAGAATAGATTTAATGAACTTTACTGAAATATTAATAATACTTCTTCTCATCATCATTTCTTGACTCTCTGTCAATGCCTCTTTGATATGTTTTATTATTATAATCACGCTACGTTTATATGGCTATTATATTGTAGACCAGGGGTCCCCAAACTTTTTTTCTGCGAGGGCCACATAATTCTCCCTGTCTTTAATGGGGGGCCGGGTCGGTTTGTAACAGAAAATGACATGGGCCAGAGGTACTACTTGAATTATTGTGGAGATTTAATTTTGATTTGAAATGTATTTATTATGCCTCCTAATGGTATAATAGTTTATTAATAGTTTATAGTTTAGTGCTACTCAAATTCAAAACATTTTCTTATGCATATTAATAAACCTTTCTCTTTCCCAACCGCTTGGCCATTTTGTCGTCTCTTTTTTTCCGATGGTTCGCGCGTCAGTTTTATCGCAATGGTACATTATGAATTTAACAAATTATTAGGCTATGTGAGTAACTTAGAGAAATTTGGGTCTGAAAGCCAATATTCTGACGCTCGCTCACGGCCCTACTAGAGCAAGCTCCTGATTGGTTAACGCTGCGTGAATGTTCGGCAAAGTTCAGATTTTTCAACTCGCTCGAATCGTGCGAACGCTCAATTCGCGTCATTAGCGTGAATCGCGACGCAAGTAGGTCATCGCATCTTTGCATTGTCTTAACATGTTAATCACTCTCACTTAACGCTTCATTCGCGTTTGGTGTGAACACACTATAAAGCATTGTTCAGAGGGCCGGTCCAAATCTGTGGGCGGGCCACATTCATATATATATATATAACCCCTCCCCCGCATCATTCAGAGGCGATGGTTGCTTTGAAAAGTGTAGTGCGAGAACTCTCTCTGTCTGCGCACACACACACGCGTCCTGCAATAATAATCATATTATTTTGAAACAGCAACCCAGAAATTTGTCACAAGCATTGATTAAAACAATGATGACAATAATCGCATGAAAAAAACAACTTAAATTCTTGACCTTTGGCAGTGAGGGGGGTTCGTTCGAACCACCCGAACCCCCCCTGCCTACGGGCTTGACTTAGTGTCCATGAGATACAGTCAAAGAAAAGATGGAGCGATCAGAATTAACAACTAAAGAATAACCATCCAACCTCGTAAATTCGCTGACAAAAAATTACCTGACCCAACAGTTTTTGTGTGATAAAGTACGATCTGATGGATGGAATAGTTCTTCTCAAAGGCAAGGGCATTGCGTGAGCTGTTTATTATTAATTGTATCAGAGATAACAGAGATTGATTTTGTTGTTACGGGACCTGTATACCTTTGCCGATACATCATTCGATCAATCACAATATCCAGTATCTAACAGATGTCTCATTATTTCCTGGCAGACACCAATTTCGTTTTGGGTAATGCCCAGATTGTGGATTGGCCTATTGTCTACAGCAATGATGGATTCTGCAAGCTGTCTGGTTACCATCGTGCTGAAGTCATGCAGAAGAGCAGCACTTGCAGGTTCTTTCCTCATTTACCGTCTTATGACTGAACAAAACATTGAGGCATTTACATTAGATTCAATCTGAAACCTAATGGAGACTCACAGCTTGTGATTGTTTCACAACATCTGAAATGTTCCTGAAAACGTGGCGATTTTTGGGACATTTATTTAAGAAAGGTCTGCTTTTCTCTCTTGCTGGTGTTGCCCGCATGGATAGATTATTAAAGAGAATAGAGATTCTGTCTCTGTGTTTAAGATGTTGACGTTTATAAATGCATCTCCTTCTCGTTCTTCTAGCTTCATGTATGGAGAACTTACTGACAAAGAAGCCTGCGAGAAAGTCCATCAGACCTTTGAGAACTATGAGATAAACTCTTTTGAAATACTCATGTACAAGAAGAACCGTAAGTTGGCTGTTTGAAATGAAAACAAGAGCCTATGTTTAGCATGTTTACTTTGAAATGTTGTTGTTGCAGGGATGCCAGTGTGGTTCTTCGTCAAAATTGCTCCAATCCGAAATGAACAGGACAAGGTTGTGCTGTTTCTGTGTACCTTCAGTGACATCACAGCGTTCAAGCAGCCTATTGAAGATGATTCATCTAAAGGTCTGACATGACACACTATCAACCTAGATACAGGTTCAGTTTATGTTGCAGATTTCATCTCGGGTGTTATCACCCGACTTAAAACAAGTTACTTATAGTATGAAAGGTTTGACTACATTGTGAATACTGCAGTCTAACTCTTTAACACAGCATACAATAAGAACACAAATGTTCACTAAAGCCTTGTTTAATCAAGCAAATGAATTAGGTGGTGGTTATTGTGTGGTGGGCAGTGATACACACAATTCTGCATCAAGCCCTTACATTTTCCATTATATTTAACCATACTCTATAATGATTCATATGTTTTTTCTTTATCTGTTATATTTCTTAAGGCTGGGGTAAGTTTGCTCGCCTGACACGAGCATTGACAAGCAGCCGTGGCGTTTTACAGCAACTTGCTCCAGCTGTCCACAAGGGCGAGAATGTCCACAAGCATTCCCGTCTGGCTGAGGTAAGTGTGTGTGTGTGTGTGTGTGTGCGTGTGTGTGTGTGTGTGTGTGTGCGTGTGTGTGTGTGTGTGTGTTCAAGCAGCTTCATCCGACGAACACCACTTACATTTATCCCTAAGCACCTTTGGCCATGATTGTGTGCCTCAATCCCAGAATCCCCTCTGCTGTGCTAAGATAAATTTCTTACTGTTCGTGCATCACTCTCCATGTGAACATCACCTTAGGCTTATGAAATCTGAAGCTGTGTGAAATCCTATTGTAAGATTTCCATGACAGCTTCCAAACCTCTGTGAGCACACCCTGAGAAACATTCTGAGATCACATTACTCAACACGCATAGCATAGCAGTCATACACTAACTTAATGAGATGCCTAATTCTTATGAATTTGTACAATCTAATTAGTATGTTTTAAAAAAAAAAAGCATTTTAGGTAGTGAGAAAATAAGAAATGTCTGACCCTATCTGCGAGTCTTAAAATGAATGTGTGCGTGTTCTGCTTTTATTGTCATTACTCTTGCTCAGACATTCATGATTTGATGTGTTTTACCCATCAGGTATTGCAGCTGGGCTCTGACTTTCTCCCGCAGTATAAACAAGAGGCTCCTAAAACACCTCCCCACATTATTCTGCACTACTGTACCTTCAAAACCACCTGGGACTGGGTGATCCTCATCCTCACCTTCTACACGGCCATCATGGTGCCCTACAACGTGTCCTTCAAGACCAAGCAGAACAACGTCACCTGGCTGGTGGTGGACAGCATTGTGGATGTCATCTTTCTGGTGGATATTGTGCTGAATTTCCACACCACTTTTGTGGGACCTGCTGGAGAGGTCATCTCAGACCCAAAGCTCATCCGCATGAACTATGTGAAGACATGGTTCGTCATAGACCTCCTGTCCTGTCTTCCTTATGACGTCATCAACGCCTTTGAGAATGTCGACGAGGTGAGTTTACTCCTGAGCCCTCATCCTGAGGAAAATGTTATAAAAAGACACATTCTCGTTTACAACCGGCTGTTGGGCTGTCTGAATGACCAGTATCTAGTACACAGCAGAATTGCTTTACAGCTGAATGGAGCTCAGTGTTAGATCCATACAAAAAATTTAAAGCTATTTTGACTTGACAAGTCATCTTTACCCGTTTTTCATTTCATTTCATGGGAGTATACGCATAAGATGAAAGGATCTCATTTGTAATATGTCTTCTATTGTATTTTAAGGGGTCCTATTTTTCCTAATAAATCTTTATTATGTTTATGTTGTGCTAAACAAAAGGTGCTCATGTTTTCGATTTTGAAAGAATGCTTTATATATAAAATTTTAATATATAACAGTATTTCACCTGTGTTTTACACCGTCATCTCGATTCTCAGAAAACAGGCTGTTGAGTTTCTGGTTGAAGTCCCTCCTTCCAAAACGCTCTGACTGGTGAAGCTGAGCCATTTTTTTGTGATTGGTTTACCACTTAGAGTGTGTGTTGAAATGTCCCGCCCATTACCCTGTCTGTTCATTGTAGTCTTTAAAAAGTCATTTCTGTTAAAGAAAATATCTTCTTTTTCTGTGCACTTTGCGACTTTGTAGATGTTGTTTATGCTCAAACAGCCTAGTACTACCCACTAACTAAATTAAAAGCAGTGAAATTCCATCAGACCTTCCCTTTAATGTATATTTTGGATATCAGCCAAAAGAATGTTGTGATAAATAATTAGCTTATGTGAAGTGTAGCCGATCCAGACGAATCATACGATCTGTAAATGTAAAGGGCTGTAAAGCCCCTGTGCTGTTTGAGAAATGGCCGTGTCAGTCTAGATCTTTCTGCTGAAATTGCATTATCGTCTAACGGTCACTCTTTATGGCTTTGCAGCACTGAAACAGCGTTTTGGTGATTGATTTTATCCCAGTATGTCAGGTATTTCCCTCTGGACCATGAATGAAAGTGAAAGATATCGCTTCATCATTCTTTATAGAAAGGAAGCATTCCCTGAACACACACCTTTGTGCTTTTCACTCTACAACAAATATTAAGTCCTTCTGTCATTGTTTTATAATTCCATGTACATTGAAACCCCTCAGATATCATCATCTCAGATGGATAATACGTCCCGCAGCCATCATTACCAGCGTTGTGTTTCAAACTCGCTCAAGCATTCAGCTTTATTAACAGATTGTGGTGCACCGCAGGGTTCAAGCGACTGTTTTGTCATCGATGAGTGTAGCAAGCATGGGTTTTATAATGAAAACCTTTTTTAAGTCATCTGTGAATGCAACAGACAGATTTCTGTGCGCCTGGGGCGTGCAAGGTTAATGGGCACATACTGTATGTGCAGTGTCTTACTGTATGTAAGCCTACAGGACATCTGAATCTGTGAGCCAAAAGCAGCAGCTACTACATTTCTTATCACACTCAATGTCATATAAAGGTCATGCTCATTACAGGCACAGTTGTGCTGTCCAGCCAAGTGACAGAAACCCGCTGCGTCATGTCATGTGTGTTCCCCTGCACAGACACCGCAGTCCAAATAAGCCAATATAGCATAATAATATGTGTTTGAGTGGAACAAGCTGCATATTGTCTTAATGCTGGAATAAGAGTCTGTCAAATCCCCAGTGATCTCAGGCTACTTAAAGGGAAAGTTCACCCAAAAATTCGAATTATTTTATCATTTACTCAGCATCATGTAATTTCATAATATTTTGAAGAATGTTGATAACCAAACAACACTGAAGCCCATTGCCTTCCATTGTGATGAGACATTTCTCAAAATATCTTATTTTGTGTTAAACAGAGGAAGGAGCCACATACAGGTTTATAAATAAATGATAACTTAGGTTTTATTTTTATGTGAAATATCCCTTTAAGACTTAAATGTTGAGTAAATGGTGACCAAGACATAAAGGGTGAAGGTCAGAAACAATGGCAGATAGTGACAGTCCATTTTAATTTCATGTTGACTTTCCCACTGAATCTTCACAAGACCTGTAAGATGGTGTCCTTGGTTTTGGCAAAGACGTTAATACTTCAGTAGGAGGTGAAAATTCAAAGCCATATTTTTTCTGGGGCTGTCAGGTTGCTGTGCCGTAGCCTGCAGTGAAGCAGAATATTATAATGCTCATAGTCAACACCCTTTCCCTGCTACTGTACCCACAGAACAAAGCCCGGCCAGTGGTTCTGTTGTAAGGCCAAATTTGTTGTGTTGTTTAATAACCATCCACCCACTTGCTACTGACATTTGTAAGCCCAGCTGTTGACAAGTCGCATGTTATTATATTATTACTTTACAAAAATATAATCAAATGTCCTAATATCCTGAGAATCCCGAGAAAGTACATTTTGTGAGTGTGAGTTAGACATACAGTATACTGCTTTATGCAACATATCAAAACCATGTTTTTGCTTTTGTAATCGTTTCATTTTGACATTTGCTCAAGGGCGACGGAAGCACAAAAATATGGGTTGGCTTCAGTGTTTAGTGAGAAAAACGTGTGACTCGTGGTTTTAACGCTACTATTGATTTTCACATCACATATCAGACCATACAGGCATTTATTTTCATACAAATTAAGAAAATATTCGAAAATGTCTTACAGGTGTTTAATAATATGGTATGGTAAGTTTAGGAGTAGTAGGGAGGTCTTTATGGGCCCAATTAGTTGGCATCCTTATTATCATTTCAATACATTTGATCATTTGCAATCTATTATTAATGTATAATGTACAAAAATATTTTGTTTACCTTTCTGTGTCAAAGAGGAATGGAGTTTAATCAGGGTGGCCATGTACAAGAAATATTTCCAGCCCGATGACCCTTCAAAACATGTCCAAAAGAAATGAAAACTAGGTGTCAAATCAAACTTTACAACTTTGGTTTTGTTGTCCTTATGTTGAATGTCAGCTCTATGCAGACGATACAGTAATAAGCCAAGGTGGCTGCACTTTAAATGAACAAATGGAAAGGATCTATATGGCACCATGTGATCACCACCTACATAAATTAAATGTCAAGAAAACTTATTTCGTTGTTTTTCTAACAGAAAACTAAAATAAAAATGTGGGTTCTTAATGAAGAAATAGAGGAGGTAAATAAATTCAAATTTGACATAAAAAATAATGAATTTAAATTGTTTTAAACTTATTAAACATTTCATTACAGCAGAGGCAGCTCCTAATGATTCTTTACCATATTTCATATTGTATCACAGTTTGGTCCCAAGCTAGTGCGTATATGTATAATGCATTAAAAAAGTAGTTTTAATACCTTGTAATTCACCTTATAATGTATTGTGAATTATTGTACAACTTACTACAGTTTATACATTATAACACTTATCAATTCATTGTTACACTTAATATTTTTATTTTGGTTATAATTTAACAACATATTACATTATGAACAATTATAATGCATGGTCATATTATTTAATAATCCTTAATAATGCATCATATATAAAGGCTTGAAGTACCCGAAAGTCTTTGAAAATTGAAATTGAAATGGGCTCTAAAAAGCCAAATCAACGTCATCACTGTCCTATTTTAAAGAAAAGACATATGCTGTCATGGTTCTGCCTCATCGTGTCATTTCTTTCTTGGTCTTGTGGCAGGATCATGCCAGAGCCTCGTGTTCTGTGTGGAAAGGGACATGTTATTGTTGGTTCTAACGTAGCATTAGCTCTCCCCGGTCTTGTCTGTCCCCGCCCCTCTCGTTTCCTCATTTAGCTTTTCTTCAGTGTTTCATTCCCGAACCTGTCCCTTGTTAATTATCCTTTGTTAGTTCCCATATTTAATGCCCTTGTGTCTGCTGTCCTGTGGTCCTTAATTTTTGCTCTAGTTTGGCCTTGCCTTTTTCAAATTGATATAGTCTTTTACTAGTCATTTATGTCATCAGGATTGGAAGTATTCATAGAATTCTAGGGCTTGCGTTTGCTTTGGTATATTTTTGTTTTGGATTGATTTGTTAAATTAGATTATATATCAGACAGTTAATTAGTTGTATTTGATTCTCTTTTAGAAAAGCCTTTCTAGGCACTTGAGATGCAAATGAACGCTTGCTATAATCTCTATCTGCAATACATTTTTTTTTGTCATTGACTGGACTGGAATGTCTATTGTATTGCACCTATTCAAATAAACTTATAAATAAGTTTCTATTGCCATAGCTACTTATCTAAATGGTTTCCTAGGTATTGTATTTTTTGTTCTGTTGAACTCAAAAGATGTTTTGAGAGATCTAGCAAAGCAAACCACCTTTATACTACCATATTGGTAGACTATGGTAGTCAATGATGCCCCAGAATTTTCAGTTGCTAACATTCTCCCAAATATCTTTGTGTTTAACTGAACAAAGAAATGTATACAGGCTTGGAACAACTAGAGGGTGATTCATGACAGAGTTACAATTTTTGTCCATCTAAAAAAGATCCCATGTGCTCGAGGGCACACAGAAATGAAAAAAAAAACGTGGAAAAACGTACTCGGTTACTTACGTAACCTCGGTTCCCTGAGATACGGGAACGAGTACTGCGTAGCAGGACGCTATGGGGAAAACTCCTTTTCTCCGATGACTGAAGCAATTCAATAGCGCAGGGAAAACTGCACGGTGATTGGTTGGAAAAAAGTAAAACTTTAAACCGAAAAACTTTAAACAGAATGGGCGGGGCTTATGGCTATATAAGCAGACGCATCGCCGTAGAGTCCTCAGGTTACTTCGACTGAAGCGACGACAATGCAGCTCGTAGCACGGCAAGGAACGCAGTACTCGTTCCCGTATCTCAGGGAACCGAGGTTACGTTAGTAACCGAGTACGTTCCCTATCGATACTTCACTCGTACTGCGTAGCAGGACGCTATGGGGAACCAGTATAATCACGCCGTGCTACAGATGGAACGAAAACACAGATAGTCTCGGAGCCTTGGCTCGGAGATGGGGTAGAACAGGGAATCCCTGAGAAGGCGGAGAAGGCCAAGCTAGTAGGTGACCTAGTCCGGTTAATCGTCCCAATTATTAGGCGCTGGTGTGGCTATAGAGCCAGGGCTCAGCGGCCTAATCCAAAGCAGAAAGGACCCGGGCCTGAAGGGCCGGGACGTCCAGACTGTAGAATCTTGTAAAAGTGGACGGCGAAGCCCAGCAAGCCGCCGCACAGATATCCTCTATAGAGACACTGCTAGACCATTCCCAGGAAGAGGCAATGCCTCTAGTAGAATGGGCTCTAACTCTCGTGGGACATTGAAGGCCCAAGGAAGAGTACGCCAGCGATATAGCCTTGACTATCCATTTTGATAGTCTATGTTTCGAGACCGAAGACCCTCTGGTGCAGTCACCGAAGCACACAAAGAGCTGTTCCGACCGTCTGAATGGGGCGGCGCGCTCAATGTAGATTTTTAGGTTAAGCTCTGGGTCCCGCTCGGAGGAGGGGAGAGCAGAGAGCGTAATAACCTGCGCTCTGAACGGAGTAGAGAGCACCTTAGGTACATAGCCATGCCTTGGTTTGAGGACGACCCTGGTGTCGTTAGGCCCAAATTCAAGACAGGATGGGCTCACAGAGAGAGCCTGTAGGTCGCCCACACGCTTCACCGATGCTAAAGCGAGAAGCAGAGCGGTCTTGAGCGTTAAGGAACGGAGGTCCACAGATAGCAGAGGCTCAAAGGGAGGGCTCTTTAGGACCGTGGGCAGATCCCAAGTGGGAACTGAAAGAGGGCGAGGGGGGTGTAGCCGCCTGGAGCCCTTCAAGAAACGAACGATGAGGTCGTTTTGCCCACTCCTTTTCCTTCGATGTGGGTATGTGAGGCTGAATAGCTGCCACATAGACTTTGAGCGTGGAAGGGGCACGGCCGTTATCCAACAACTCTTGCAAGAATGACAGTATCAGCGATATGTCATAGGACACCGGGTCAGCGCCGCGTGGTGTACACCAGGAGGCGAAGACAGACCATTTGAGGGCATAGAGACGTCTAGTGGACGGGGCTCTAGCCTGGGATATGGTGTTCAGGACGCTCTCGGGGAGGTCCGTAGGCTCCCGTCGAGAGGCCAAAAGTGTAGAGCCCACAGCTCTGGCTGGGGGTGCCATATCGTGTTCCCTGCCTGAGAGAGAAGGTCCCACCTCAGGGGAATGGGCCACGGGGCTGCTACTAGCAGCTGAGAGAGATCTGCGACCCAAGGCTGGTTTGTCCACAGAGGGGCTACCAATAGCACTCGGTGCGCTTGATCCCTGATTCTCCTGATCGTCTGCTGTAAGAGCGCGATAAGGGAAAAGCATAGAGGAGCCGGTTGGGCCAAGTGTGGGCCAAGGCGTCCCTGACCTTCGAAAAGTACGTTGGGCAATGAGTATTGTCTTCTGAGGCGAAAAGGTCGACTTCTGCCTTGCCGAAGATTTGCCAGATTCGCTGAACCGACATGGGGTGGAGCGTCCATTCGTCCTAAGGAATGTTGCTCCGGGATAGCATATCTGCCCCCCGGTTCAGTCTGCCTGGAACGTGAGTTGCCCTCAGTGAGCGCAGATTGGACTGGGCCCATTCCAAGAGGCGTAATACCAGGGAAAAAAGGCGTCTTGAGGAGAGGCCTCCCTGGTGATTTATGTAAGATACCACCGTCATGCTGTCTGATCGGACTAAGACGTGGCGATCCTTTAGCACCGGCAGGAAGTAGCGAAGAGCCAACCATACTGCCTGCATTTCCAGGTAGTTGATGTGGAGGCTTCTTTCCTGGTTCGACCAGAGGCCGAAGGCAGGTTCGCCGTCGCACAGAGCCCCCCAACCCGTGTTGGAGGCATCTGTCGTGACCACTTTCCGGCTGGACGTGGAGCCCAGGGGGACCCTGCTCTAGCCAAAGGGGATCTTTCCACGAGGCTAGGGTGGTTACGCAGGCTTGGTTCACCAAAACACGTAGACGTCCAAGACGCCAAGCGTGTGGAGGAACTCTGGACTTCAGCCAGTTCTGGAGGGGGCGCATCCGGAGGATGCCCAGACTCAGCACCTGAGATGCAGAGGCCATAAGGCCCAGCATTTTCTGAAAAACCCTGAGGGGGCGTGAAACCCCGGGTGTGAATGAGGCCGCAAGCCGTCGAATAGCCAGAACTCGTTCTGGCGACATTCTGGCGATCATGCATTTTGAGTCGAAGGCTGCCCCCAGGAACGATATAAGTTGGCTGGGGGACAGTGCACCCTTGGCAAGATTGATCCTGAGTCCCAGGCATTCTATATGGCTGAGGAGGAGGGATCTGTGGGACCGTAGCTCGTCCTCCGACTGGGCTAGAACAAGCCAGTCGTCGAGGTAGTTCACAATGCGGATTCCCTTCTGTCTGAGAGGGGAAAGAGACGCATCCATGCACTTTGTGAAAGTGCGCGGAGCTAGAGAGAGTCCAAATGGAAGGACCATGTACTGATATGCAACCCCCTCGTAGGCGAATCTCAAGAATCGTCTGTGACGGGGGGCTATCTGAATGTGGAAGTATGCGTCTTCCAGGTCCAGAGAGAAGAACCAGTCCTCTGGGCGTATTTGCGAGAGGATCTGCTTCATCGTGATCATTCTGAAGCGCCGTTTCATAAGGGCGCGATTCAGATGTCTGAGATCGAGGATGGGGCAGAGACTGCCGTCCTTCTTCGGTACGAGGAAGTATCGGCTGTAGAAGCCTGACTCGATTTGGTATGGAGAAACCATTTCTATGGCTCCTTTGTCCAGTAAGTTCCTCAACTCCGTGTGCAGAACGTGTGAATTTGAGTTCTGTACTCGGGTGGGGATGACCCCGCGGAAGTGCGGAGGTCGACAAACAAACTGGAGTGAATACCCTTGTGATATAATATCCAGAACCCAATCTGACACACCGGGGATGGCTCGCCAGGCCTTGGCCCGGGTGGCAAGGGGTTGGGTGCAATGGGGAGGTACGCCGCCTTTTGGGGGCTTGGCTCCCAAGGACAATGGAAGAGGAAGATTTTTTTGACAATGTATGTGTTTTATTAAACATTTTGAATGCGAGGGTCGAGGTGGTTTAGAGGGATGAGATGCCTTTGCCCTCCATCCGATGGCGGTGGGCGGACACAGATGTGCGGCCTCGGACTCATCGAGGGGGGGCAGTTTCTCATACCCTTTTTCCACGGAGGTGAGAGCGGAGGAGGAAGAAGGTCTAAGACGGCGGCGTGCAGGAAGACCCCACACGAGTGACAGGGACAACGCAGCATTTGTAGCGCAGTGAAAACTGCACGAAAACACCGCAGAAATATGCTCTTTAGAAATTTCTCTTTTAGCGTCGCCGGATAGCGGCAGGGAAAAGACCGTGCTGAGAAGCGAAACCGCTCGCTAGCGAAGCCGCCAACAGAATCCGCCAGAAGCGAAGCCGCTGAAGCGAGGCCGCTGAGCAGGAGGTCGAATCCGCTGCAGGTGCTCTCTCGACGGCGAAGCAGTCAGTCTCGGGAAGCGAAGATCAAGTCGTCGCTGAAGGAGAAGAGATCTGAGGACTCTACGGCGATGCGTCTGCTTATATAGCCATAAGCCCCGCCCTTTCTGGCGGGTGCCATCGCCATTGGTCCGGCAGCTCCGCTACGATTGGTTTAAAGTTTTACTATTTTCAAACCAATCACTGTGCAGTTTTCACTGCACTATTGAATTGCTTCAGTCATCTGAGAAAAGGAGTTTTTGCCCATAGCGTCCTGCTACGCAGTACGAGTGAAGTATCGATAGGGAACTTAATTTATCTTTATTAAATCTTAATTTATATGGACTCCCAATGAGTCCAGGGAAAACAATTTAATGAAGCAACAGCATGTAAATCAAGGCTCTAGCAAAAATGTGTTTCATTTATTAAGCATACCTCAAGTGGAATGGATTTGGCTGATGCCGCTTTGCGCTGAATGAGAGACGCTAAAAGTAAGATCACTGAAAATATCATTGGTCGTAGAAAGTAAGTGGGTCATGTCCCACCCACATACATTGGTTCCGACACATGCATTTGCTCATATAGTAATCATATTTATATGCACAGTGTGTAATACAGCATGACAGATTTGATTGAAGATCTTTTTTGTGCTATTCTTAGAGATTAGTCTTAAAGGCCTAGTTTACGGCACTGGTCTGATAAATGCTTGAATGATTTTCTAACCCGTTCTCGTTTACTTCTTGTAGGGTATTAGCAGCCTCTTTAGTTCCCTGAAGGTCGTCCGTCTGTTGCGACTAGGACGTGTGGCCCGTAAACTGGACCACTACATAGAATATGGGGCAGCAGTGCTGGTCTTGCTAGTTTGTGTCTTCGGACTGGCCGCCCACTGGCTGGCCTGCATTTGGTACAGTATCGGAGACTATGAGGTCATAGACGAAGAAGTCAACATGGTCCGTACGGATAGCTGGCTGTATATTCTGGGAGAAGCCGTCGGTTCGCCGTATCGCTTCAACGCCAGCGGCACGGGAAAGTGGGAGGGGGGACCCGGCAAAGACTCAGTCTACATCACGTCACTGTACTTCACCATGACCAGTCTGACCAGTATTGGCTTTGGGAACATCGCGCCCACCACTGATGGAGAGAAGATCTTCGCTGTGGCCATGATGATGATTGGCTGTGAGTAAAAATTATTTCATTTCTGCTGAAGCTATAGCTGTACGACAACATGATTCTGTTGCGTAAGACATGGCTACATAACACATAATCCAAAAATGATTGACAGATCAATTACAGTAAATCTCAGTCTTCTCTATGAACATCAGTCAGTAAGTCATCTTCATGCTGTCACTTACCGTACATTATAGAGAAACCCTGTTGAATTGTAAAGGTGTTTTTTTGCAAAGATGAAGAACAAATTGTTAGTGCGATCTAGATTAAATTAAGGCACAATTTTCTGTGGTCTGGAAAATGTGAAGATGCACAGACAGCAAAAGTGAATGGGCAATACATTCTGATGAGTTAAAAAGCAGACGGGGAGTTGACCCATGACTAAAGCGGCATCATTTATTTGTATTTTTGAAGTACATACACTCACCTAAATGATTATTAGAAACACAATACTAATACTGTGTTTGGCCCCCTTTCGCCTTCAGAACTGCCTTAATTCTACATGGCATTGATTCAACAAGGTGCTGAAACATTTAGAAATGTTGGCCCATATTGATAGGATAGCATCTTGCAGTCGATGGAGATTTGTGGGATGCACATCCAGGGCACGAAGCTCCCGTTCTACCACATCCCAAAGATGCTCTATTGGGTTGAGATCTGGTGACTGTGGGGGCCATTTTAGTAGGGATGCTTCCATCCGATATTTGTATTGGGTATCGGCATCGATACCCGATCTGACATAAAATTTGTGCTAGACGATGTAAAAGTTCATGGAGACACCGGCTCTTAAACTCTCTCGTGGCTGTGCTTTGCGCCACGTGTGACATCATACGCTAGCAACGTGCTCTGTACGTAGTGCACGTGAACAAGTGACCATATAGCAGCGAACAGCATGGAGCGAGCCAAAATATCTGTCATTTGGAGTTATTTTACAACAGCTACGCCAACAAGTTCCAAGTAAATGTTCCGAGGGGTGATGATAAAGCTTCTAAATACAATACTACTAATTTAATCAAGCATTTACAGAGATGTCATCCTCAAAAGCACGCAGAGTTCAATAAGCTAAAGAAACTAAAACGAGACGGTACGAAGCAGCTAACCTTGGCGGAGACAACGTAAAGAATTCAGAAATGTCCATCTGGTAGTGTGAAAGCAGTGAAAATCACTGAAAGCATACTGAATTTCATTGTTATGGATGGGCAACAGCTATCCGTTGTTGCGAATAATGGCTTCAGACTCCTCATAAACCACTTGGAGCGCGGTACGACACGTTGAAGCGTAAATATTTATCTGAGACGGCTCTACCTGAACTGTACCGAAAAGTCTGCAAACACATATCCGAAAAAATGTAAGATTTATAGTGAATTATGCAACAGATATCTGGAGCTGCGACGTGTCCCCTGTGTCGCTTTTAAGTTTAACCGAACACTGGTTGGATGCCATATTAAATGCAACAAACATGTGCAGTTTTACCAAGCTAGGGAAGCTAGTGTTTATTTATCTGTTTCTGTGTTGGATGTTACATTTTATTTTCACTAAACTTTAGTTAAGTGGACATTGCTTTAGTGACAAAAGCATTAAAAAGATCTGATTCATGTTATTTTGAATATCTAAAGCAGTAAAGCTATTACTTTATTGTTTATTGCGAATTGATTTCTAAATTATTTTTGCACTTTCTTAAAAATTATTAAGAGATTTTGTTTCCATTTATTTATACCCATTTATCAAGCTAGTGAAGCTGTTGTTTTATTCAGATGCTTAATTTGCACTTTGTCCAAAGATAGTGAACACTTTTGTTTTATTTTTCATTTGTTTTGCTGGTTTAATAAACTATTTACTAAATTTGTGAATCATTAGACCCGTTAACGTTAGACCCGAGTCCGACCCGACCCATCGTATATTTTTTTTAAACCCGACTAGACCTATATGTAAACATTATCAATGAAAATGAAATTGATATGGCAATGGAAACGTTGATCCTCTTGTTTTGCTCTGGCAAATTGCGCAAACTCAGGCTAAATAGCCTACGCAAAACAGTATAAAGACACAGCTTAATCCAGTTTCCTGATTTATCCCCTGCACCAATCTTTTTTTCTCGCAAGAGGAGAGTTGGTAACTACACGCACACACACACGAGCGACGCGCTGTTATTGTACAGGATAGTTCGGGTCTTCCTCGGGTCAATTCAGCAAAAAACATTTTTACTTCATATTACCCGAGACCCGAACAACCTAATAATATACCCGACCCGAGTCCGAAGCTCCCGTGAATCTTTAAGACCCGAACTCGCTCGGGTCTCGGGCCGGACCTCGGGTTTTCGGATCTAAGTGGACCCGTGAAGACCTCTACCTCTGACCTTTAGCTGATGCCTTGATGATACAAGGCATTTTCGCCCACAGGCCCGCCGCATACTGAATGTTTTTCCCTTTTCACACCATTCTTTGTAAACCCTAGAAATGGTTGTGCGTGAAAATCCCAGTAACTGAGCAGATTGTGAAATACTACCAAAAACCATGCCACGCTCAAAATTGCTTAAATCACCTTTCTTTCCCATTCTGACATTCAGTTTGGAGTTCAGGAGATTGTCTTGACCAGGACCACACCCCTAAATGCATTGAAGCAACTGCATCACCATGTGATTGGTTGATTAGATAATTGCATTAATGAGAAATTGAACAGGTGTTCCTAATAATCCTTTAGGTGAACGTATGTTAGACGTGGTTATTTTTCATATCTTTTAAATAACTGTTTTCCTTTAGGCTTAACCTGTACAGAACCTAAACTATTTGCATTATTTTCAACAACCAGTGTAACTTAAATTTGGTTTATATTTGTATTGCATATTTTTTCTCTTAAAGAGAAACAAAATGCATTCTCATCTTCTTTATCGGAGTCACATAGGCAACAGGCAAAGTAGGGAAGCTCACACATCCTTGACCCTGCTACTTTTCCAGTTCCTCCTGGGGATTCTAAGGGGTTGATATGTGAGATATCTCGCTGTGTCCTGGGTCTGCCACAGGCTTTCTTGCCAGTTAAATATTACCAGTTCATTACCTCTGTGTGGCATCTTACCACCTCAACTGTGTCCTCTGAGTGACCCCCCAGATTTCTTAACTTCACACCCTGTCAGGGCCAGATAAAAAAAATCCTTTCACCTGATTGCATCTGCAATTCTGTTCATTCGATCACTACCCACAGCTCATGACCATACAGTAGATGAGGGTCAGAATGTAGATTAACTAGTAAATTGGCAACCCTAGGCTTTAGTTTTCTTTTTACTGCATTACTGCTGCCACTGCACCAACTCAACCTGCCCTCACTCAGGAACAATATCATATCATACTTAAACTCCTCCATATGGTGAGGCAACTCGCTCCCTAGCTGAAGTTACCCTTTCTAAAATGGTGGCTGGTGTCTGAGACACGCTCACCCGGTAAATCTGCTTTCCTCTCAATGTGCGTTTTCTGGACCTGTGTGGGTGTGTGCGCGTGGAGGGGGTCTATTCTGAGTCGTGAGTGATGTGCTTGGCTGCCTGAGGGTGACGGTGATATGAAGTGTCATCAGAGGGGGGGGTTCTGACACTAAAGCTTTTATACATCAGGCACTGATTCAGTCTGACACTACTGTCACATACACATTGGACGTGTGCTTCTATTGTGTTCTTATGTACAACTTTATTCTGTTTTTGCCTTAAAGCGATACTTTATACAAAAAATGAAAATTCTCACATTTATTCACTCTTATGTCTTTTCAAACGTGAAGAGCACTTCCTGCATTGTGACTTCATTTGTATTAGTAGTCACATTTCCCCTCAAATAAAAACAATCAGTTCTACATGTAATACTGTGATTCCCAGTAAAGTAAATATGTGATGATATTACAAAACAGGCTTCATTCTTTTTTGCATTTTTCTTGAGTGTATTTGTGTGATAAGGGATTGTTGGCTTCTGTAAGTCAGGGGTGTCCAAAGTCAGGCCCGCGGGCCAATCACGGCTCTGGGATTAATTTTAAACTTTTATTTAAGGCGCCTGCAACACAATTCATGCAAGTTTTACAATGTCAACAGAAGGTTGCAGCACTAGATTTTAGGGCCAAATAGTGAGAGCCCAAGTGAGTGACAGTCGACCCGTTAGGATGCCACAATGGCTACGTCAAAAAAAGTTGATAAGGAGTGCCGTTGATTTAATGAGCGCTGGAAAGCTGAGTATTCTTTTACAGAGAGTCGTAATAATTGCTTTTGCCTAATATGCAATGAGACCGTATCGGTTATGAAATAAAATAACGTGAGGAGGCACTACGAGACAAAGCATGAAAAGGGTCATGCGATGAAAGAACTGTCGGACCCTAAGTGAATGAAATTGACATTAACAAACACCTGAATGCATTAAATATCAACCTTCACGGAAAAAAGACGCAGTGGTGAGTCAACTGTATTCTCACATCAAGGCGTTTGCAAATAAACTTTTCAAAAGACACCTGTCACAGAGTGAAATCAACTCTTCACATTTCCCTGCACTCAAAGAAGTAATGGACTGTTTCCCAGAAGAAACAAGTGGGCAAATTGGGAAGTATGCAGAGGTGATCTAAGCCCTCTTTGCTGAGTTTAACTGGCGTTTAAAAGATTTTACCATAAAGGAGAAAGATATGCATCTCTTCGCGTCTCCTTTTTCCGTGGATCCCGATGATGCTCCGCATGAACTGCAACTAGAGCTCATTGACTTGACAAGTTGCGCTTCTGTCATGCGCAACTCTCGCAAATAAACTATTATCGGCAACTAAACAAAGAGAAATTCGCCAAACTGCAAACACTTGCCAAGAGAATGTTGAGCCTTTTTAGGTCCATGTACATTTGTGAACAGACTTTCTCTGCTATGAACCAGTTTGAGGTCCAGAATAACTGATGCCCATCTGCCAGACGTTTTGTGGGTTGCGACAACTGCTGTCTAGCCAGATCTCACAAATGTGCTGCAGTGCAGTTTTTTGGTTCAGTTTATGAGGTGATGTTTGTTACAGTGTTACCTGTTTACTGAATACTAAAAATGTCTTATTTTCTAATGTCACTGAGCTGGAGCTATACATTTTCATCTGTATATTTCATCCATATTTTACATTAATGCAGTTTACATAATTGTTTAAAACAGTTGATATTTTGTTGAGTTTGGAGGTAATTGTTACAATCTACAATAATTTATTCATTTTTTACTTGTGACAATTCGTTGAGATATAACTTTCTATACGTTCTATCCATATTTTTATACTAAATCAGTTTGTTATTGATTAAATCCTGATGTTTATAGGCTTATCATCCCTCGATTGGGGTGTTGAATTAGCAAATGAGTGTTAAAATGTGACCTAAAATGTAAACCTTTTACTGCTACAGTGTCACACTTCGTTTGAGCTATACTTTTCATCCATACATTTTCGTCCATATTTTGTAAAATTTATTTTACGCTAGAACCGGTTACACTAAGTTAGAATACTCTCACGGTTGTTATTAAGAGTTTTATAGCATGTATTTGGTGGTGTTTCTTCGCCAATAATAATTTTTTATATATTGTTGATTAGGTCTAACTGCCATACTTGTCAAATTTTTAGCCTTCATTTATTAGAAAATCCAGAGTGCTTTTACATTCATTGCAAAATGTTTACTTACACAGACTCTTAACATATAGCCTAAAGAAGTATGCCTATAATGTCATGATTCTGCCGCATCATGTCATGTTTCTCTTGGTTAAGTGGCAGGATCATGACAGAATCTCATGTTTTGTGTGGAGAGAAGCAATTATTGTTCTTATGGCCTTCCATACTCTCTCTCCTGTCTCGTCTTTGTTCCCATCCTCTCGTTACCCTCGTTATTGATTAATGCCCTTCACCTGTTTCCCTCTTGATTTGCGCCCTTATTTAATGCCCTTGTGTCTTCTGTCTTGTGCTGGTTCATTGTGGTTGTGTGGTGAGTCCATGTGTCTTGTCAAGTCTAGTTCAGTGTATTTGTAGTTCTTGTTTTGAGTTTATGTTAAGTCTTTGTGTAGTTAGTCTTAGTCATGTTATTGTATCCATGTTTTGTGCTGTTACCCCCTCGTGGGTCTTTGTTTTATTATTTATTAAATTATCTGTTAACCCCTTACCCGCTGTCTGCGCTTGGGTCCTCTCTCTGTGTCTCACCACGAGAATCATGACATATAATATTCGTTAATGCCGCCAACCACAGAACTAAACAGACCATAATGTTATTGCTCTTTCGTGGCTCAGGAGATTTGATGTAGTTCTTTATTGTGTCATTTGAGGATCAGCTTAGTCTTTACTCAGGAGTGTGATTACTCAGGAGCAATAAAAAGAGAATCAAATGAGTGTCATTGTTGAAACACATAAAGAGTACGGAGGTGTAAAATAAATGAAGGCAAACTGTGGAGGTAATATAATCTGGATTTGATTTTGGATGAGAAATGTTTGAGATCATATTGAGATCTTCAATAATAGAGAATTTTGATTTGCAGACTTACAAATCTGGGCTCACTTAGAGGCTTTGAGAACCCTTGAAACTATAAGCACATAAGCAAAGTTTTCCTTTTTTGTTATTCATTAATTCTCATTGATGTCTAGGACTAAAAACTGAGATTTTAAAGAGATCTTAATTTTATTTTTATTTCTTGTGTGTTAGCACTTCACTGGTCCTTACTTGTAGGTGTTTGTTTTGTTGATGTTGACATCAGCTTTTACTGTTACTAGACATTCTGCTTGAGTTTGATGCTTTATAAACCTATACTGCAACTTTACCCTGATTTATACTTCTAATCTTCATTATAAAATCACAGCAGCATGAGGCATTCGTTCTGTTTGTGTGTTGTCTGACTGTGGAGAGAGGGAAAGAGCTCCTCATTCTTCTGTTTGTCTTTGGGTTTTCTTCATCTCTTGTTTCTTGTGAGACCCGTTTGAAGCTTGATACACTTCATTGAGAACAGAGCATTAAAGTGATCATTCTTTCACGAGCGTCTTCTGAGTGGACCTGGGACACTCTTTGCGTTCTTTAGTCATCAAGCATGCGACAGATTGAGTTTTTATGGTTTACGCTGTGTCCTGTGCTGTAGCTCAACATTCCTGCAAAATTGTCAGGTTTATTTATATAGCGTTTTTTACAATTTCCATTGTTACAAAGCAGCTGTACAAGAAAACATTGACTATAAGTAAAACATAAAAGGTTATGGAAGTCAAAACACAGGTCAAATATCAGACACACAATAAATTCCTATATGCAGTGTTAATTAAATAAGACTATCAAATTCTAGCAGCCCCCCCGGCCAGGCAAACGGTGGTGAGGAACCCAAAACTCCATTGGAGAAGAAAAAACCTCAGAGGGAAACCAGGCCTAACCAGGGGCTTGCAGTTCCCCTCTGGCAAAAACTGCAGCCTCTGCACAAGCTTGACAGTGCTTGCACAACAAGGCAAAATAAAAAAGTTAGATTTAAAATTATCATTACAAAACTTCAGCCACTATTAGATTATTAGAGTCGCAACGTCCTTCGTCCAGCATTTGTCAGGTCTGGGAATGGATTGCGCCCTGCCCGCTCCGGTAACCTTGGACTGCATCCTGCCCGCTCTGGTAACCTTGGAACAATGAGACAAGACTGGCTGAGAGTAGAGTACTGTTCTGCACTCTTTGATGCAACAAAGGCATCAGTTGTTATTGGAAGTGTCCCTGGTTCCGGTTGATCTAACTAGTGCAGCCAAGATCTTTGAAATATATATATTATGATAGTGTAGTGTATGCAAGATTAAAAAGATGCGTCTTTAGTCTAGATTTAAACTGACAGTGTGTCTGCCTCCCGGACAGTGCAGGGAAGACTAAGTCAAGTCTAGTCAGCTTTATTTATATAGCGCTTTTTAAAATTTTCATTGTTACAAAGCAGCTGTACAAGAAAACATTGACTATAAATAAAACATAAAAGGTTATGGAAGTCAAAACACAGGTCAAATATCAGACACACAATAAATTTCTATATGCAGAGTTAATTAAATAAGACTATCAAATTCTAGCAGCCCCCCCGGCCAGGCAAACAGTGCAAAACAGTATGCAAACGGTGGCGAGGAACCCAAAACTCCATTGGAGGAGAAAAAAACCTCAGAGGGAAACCAGGCCTAACCAGGGGATTCCAGTTCCCCTCTGGCATAAACTGCAGCCTCTGCACAAGCTCGACAGTGCTTGCACAACAAGGCAAAATAAAAAACAAAGTTAGATTTAAAATTATCATTAATAATCTAATAGCGACTGAAGTTTTGTAGAGTCGCCACGTCCTTCGTCCAGCATTTGTCAGGTCTGGGAATGGATTGCGCCCTGCCCGCTCCGGTAACCTTGGACTGCATCCTGCCCGCTCTGGTAACCTTGGAACAATGAGACAAGACTGGCTGAGAGTAGAGTACTGTTCTGCACTCTTTGATGCAACAAATGCATCAGTTGTTATTGGAAGTGTCCCTGGTTCCGGTTGATCTAACTAGTGCAGCCTAGATCTTTGAAATATATATATTATGATAGTCTAGTGTATGCAAGATTAAAAAGATGCGTCTTTAGTCTAGATTTAAACTGACAGTGTGTCTGCCTCCCGGACATTGCAGGGAAGACTGTTCCAAAGTTTAGGCGCTAGATAGGAAAAGGATCTGCCGCCTGCACTTGATTTTGAAATTCTAGGTATTACCAACGATTTATTTTTGGTTAATTTAGCCACTTTATCAACTAAAACCTAGGGTTATGCTGGTTTTCTTATATAAGTGATGAAAGGTAGGCGGATCTAGACGTTTTTAGGGCTTTCCTGTATTTTTTTTAATACTATCCTTCCAGGCAGTACGAAATACCTCTAATTGAGTTTTCTTAAAGTTTTTTTCGATTTCATTTTTCGATAATGAAAATGATCCGAAATGTCTTCGCTCTGCTGAAGGATTTTTACGTCGCCCACGTTTATACCGTAAAACAATATTAAAGGTCCTGACAAATGTTGACTAATGCCCATGGAGTTAAGAGTGTCTTTAAAAGCCATTCCTAAAGCATCTGTATCATTATCTACATGAATGTTAAAGTCAACAACAACAAGGACTCTGTCTGCAGCCAGTACTAGTTCTGATAAGAACCCACCAAATTCTTTAATAAAATCTGTGTGGTGCCCTGAAGGCCTATATACAATAGACAGAATACATTTTAAAGATGTTTTGTCCTTAGTATTAGGTATTGATGCATCAAGTACCATGACTTCAAAAGAATTGTATTTAGGATTAGACTTCTGAGAAATGCTAAAAGAGTTACGGTAAAGTGCAGCAACACCTCCCTGTCAGACAGAGCATGTCTATTTTATGATCTGTTATCATATCATTAACAAAAAGTGCTTTATTAGAGAGAGATCTAATATTTAGCAATCCGAGTCATAACAGTTGATATTCCATACTGAGAAGCAAATGCACTTTTTTTCATTTCAATTGAGTTGTCAGTCAAGTGAAATTTTAACTTGTGACAAGTTTGGATCACTAGGATTTTACTTTTGACTAAACCCTTTTTGAACATAGAAACACATGAGGTCTTATGTACTGTATCTCATAAATATTACAGCAGAGTGGCAGTATTCATATGTTAAACAAACATTTATCAGAGACAACAGGCATGTGCACAGCTTCTGCATGAGAGGGAGAGAGAGACTGTGGAGACACTGGATTATACAGTTTAATGACAGCGCTGCTCTTGAGGACATTAAATAAGAATCTGAGTGAGCATGACCCTTATATGTGTAAAAAAAGAGCACCCTTCAGCCATCCGCTGTACAACTGTAATGTTTAAACGATCTTTTAAAAGTCAGTCACGAAAGATTTCCATATGTTTCTCAGAAAGTCCACCAATGCAATCCACAAAACAAACTCTCTGTATCTTCCAGTTTCACTTTTACAGGGCTGAGAAAGTTACTTTTCAAATGTATTCCATTAAAGATTACAAAATACATACTTTAAAAATTAATCTATAACATATTTCGTTAGATTGCACAAATTTTGTAACTTAATCTAAATACTTTAGAATACTTTGGAATAATAATAAGGTTCGTAACACAAAGGGATCACCAAACGGAGGACTTAAACAACATCAGTTTTACATCATTAGACATTTATAGTGCAATGTTCTAAGAAAGAAGTCAGAACTGTGAGACAAAAAGTTGCAATTACCAAAAAATTCCTTAAACAAGAAACTCACAAACATCTTGCACAAAACATGAGAACAGTCGTTGATCAGACGATAAATATTCAAGGGTTTTAGGTGGCAGTTTGTCTTGTGGAGTATACGTTAAATTCTATTTTGTGAAATATCTTATTCAGGACTGTACTAAATGAAATCAACATGTAATTTCTATGAATTCAGATCCTTCTTTTGATAAATTTATTCCAATTTTGCATATTCAGCAAGGGGTATGAAACTTATTAGCAGAACTGTAGTTTAGGATGCTTTTGCAGATTCAGGAATCGCTGATTGCTCTTTATATGACTTGCCTGTTACAGTTTATATTAATGTTTAAATGAAACAAAGGACTTTAACATTTCAAGTAATCGAAAAAATATTGTCACATGAAACTGTAATTTGATTTCACCTATATAAAAGCAACTGTAATGAAATACAATTACTCAAATTTTGTATTTGAAATCAAACAAGTTACATGCACTGTAAACGTTAAACCTTTGACCAAGTATAAATATTGGCTCATTCAACTTTTAAAGTTTTACCACAGTAACTCATAATGTTAGTCTGTGATGTGCATGGCCCTACGTGCCCGTATGTACTCCCCGCAATGTCTGGGCGCACTCCTGATGAGATGGCACATGGTCTCCTGTGAAATCTCCTCTCAGACCTGGATCAGAGCATCAGTGAGCTCCTGGGCAGTCTATGGTGCTACTTAATGGCTTTGGATAGATGAGATCCCAGAGGTTCTCAACTGGTTTTTGGTCTGGGAAACGTGAGGGGCCAGTCATTGTCATTAATGCCTTCATCATGCAGAAACCGCCTAGAGACCTTATGGCCACATTAGGTTGGGTATTATCATGCACCAGGAGGGCTCTGCACTGCACCAGCATAAGATCTGACAATAGAGTTGAGGATTTCATCCCAATTCTTCATAGCACGTGGAGGTCCCTCTGAGAATGGTCCTCCCCAGACCAGCCTTGTTGTTGCCTCTCCAGTGTACCTGTTGTCACTTTTATTTGCACCAAAATAAGTGAAAATGGTTCACAATCACATATGCTTCCTTACCGGGTTGATTGATAGTCCTGAGGGTTAACTGACTTGGTGTTGCGCTGTGATGATCAGGTGTTCCCTTCATTTTTTTGAGCAGTGTACATTTGTTGAGGCAATGAAAACAAAGATCCATTGGGATCAAGTGATTGGTGACAGTTATCATTGTGCTGGTATTAAAATAATTGCTCAGGAGTGTGTTAATAATGTGTGTGATCCCACGTGTGAGATTTAAACAGTGGTACAAAAACCCTACGTGAACTAATAGAAAACACAAAAAGAAAATTGCTGATGTGAGGGATACATTTGTTTTTTAAGTTGGTCCAAAGTTTCACTCTTTTCAGTGTGTTTTTCGTTACTTCCCAACCCTGCACTTTTAACACACAATAAGTCAGACAGATTACAGAAGATATTGTGCTGTAGTGTACAGAAGTGAACATTTTGGAATTTCCTTTTTTAAAGCCGGTGGTGGTTTCACCATGACTGCTGACTTTCATTTCCACAGGCTGAAAATGAAGAACAAAACTGTATTGAGACATGAACTGTCTGAGTCCTTTTTTACAGAAATAGATGTCCTTTGCCCTACAGGTCCTTAAATTACAAGCTATATAGGCTGCTGTAAACTGAATTATTTTTGTCCTCTATCCTGCTTGAAGTTTATCAGTTGCTAGAAATCATTCAAATGTGATTTTTGTTTAGAAAATATTTGCTTGGAAGTTTAAAAATCAAAGTTTGACATTTTCAATTGAACATTAGTTTCTATTCACTGTAATAATTATCAACAACAGTACATTAAAAGAGCAAACAAGCAGGCTGTAACACATAGAAACCAGGCAGAAAGAGGATCCAAGTGCAGTAGAGGATTTAATAAACACAAAACAAAGTACATTAAAATAAAAGAAAGAAACAACGTGAAAAAGTAATCCAAACATAAATGAACCAAAGCACAGACACAAAGACTGACAAATGACAAGTGAAACAAAAGGGCTTATAAAGCAGCGGCAATGCAGCGGCAAGAGTGGTCTTCAATGAACCGAAGAGAGCACATGTCACTCTTCTCTTCATTAAGTTACACTTGATCCCTGTAGTCGCTCGCATCAAATTGAAGACTCTGCACCTGGCCTACAAGACCACAACTGGTTTGGAACCCCCTTATCTTCACTCGCAAATGCAGATGTATGTAGCCGCCAGATCCCTACTCTCTGCAAATGAACAACTCTTTTCTACTCTTAAAAAAAAGAAAATAATTGCTCTGTATACTGTGGTGGACTATATGAGACGGCACTTATGCTTTTTGTTGTCCTTATGCTGTTCCAATTTTTTCTATTGTTTACCTCATCTGTAAGTCGCTATGGATAAAAGCGTCTTCTAAATGTGAATGTATATAGACAGAACACTGGGAGCAAATCAATATGGAACCAGAGAAAAAAATATATAACGGACTACACAGGAAACTTAAAATGAGTCCACATCAGACGGCAAAACACAGACCGGATGATGACAAAGCCATTGTCCACTTTAACCATATAGATGAGACTACAGGTGTCATGTTCAATGCTAGAATAAACGTTCTCTGTTAGGTACACTGTTACGGGGAAAACCCGTTATTGTACGGTATATTTCTGTTTTACCATTCAACAGAAAAATATTTTTCATTTTCTTTTTTAAATACGGTCAACAATTGTACAGTTACAGAACAAGACAACACATAAGAAAAGTGGGAAAAACAATTGTATATATATCCTTATATCCAATCATTTTACAGGAAAAAATATTTTACGGTATATTTCTGTTTTTACAGTTTGCAGAAAATTTGCATTTAATATATATATATATATATTTTTTTTTTTTTTAATTTAAATATATTATAAATCACTTTACAGACCTGTATTATCTGTAACGCAAGCAAAACTGAGATTGATCAGTATGACTTTGGGTAGAGAGGAAAGCCTCAGATGGTGATGGGCTGAATAAAAAGTGCTGACTGGAAAGCAATAGCCTGAGATGTAAGTGATCCAGCAGAGGCCAGCCGTAATTCAGTCGTTTCACAGGAGGAGCGTGAGGAGAGTTCTCAGAAATTGCTTTTATTCAGAATTACTAATGTCATGGCCAGTGAAATTGTAGTAGCGGACAGAGGTATAAACTAATGAGCATTTCTTGAAATCATTTCTTACTCACCTACACTGATATAACTTCTCTCAGGATCTCACGGTATGAGCCACATGTTAGTCCCGACCCACAGTTTGAGAAGCCCTGCAGGTCAGGTCATCTAAATTTAGTTTGGTTGATAGGTGTAGGACTGCTGTGAGCATCTTCAACTGCATTACACACACACACACACACACATATGAAGCTTTAACCTCTCTGGAGTTGAGCATTTTAGCTTCATTACAGCAATCAATAATATGACCTACATGACACACTAATGAACCTGTAGAAGACATCAGCAGCTTCGGGCCGTATAGCGGGATGGGGGTTTGGGATTTGAGCTTCTTGTTGTAAGGTCAGAGGTTCACAGGGTTGCAGAGCAAGCAGGCGTCTGGTTTCTCACATGACAAAATGTGGTGTGTGTCCTTGAGGCAGACGTGTTTGATGTCTACAAAGCCAGTATTTACACCTTAATGGATCTGATATTCTCACAATAACAACTTTATTAAATCTGATTTCACTTGCTGACCTAAACAAAACTGATACCTCATTGTTATTTATAAGCCAACACCCCGAAAAATGCTGGTCAGGTTCAACATATGGATGGATCAGATATAGATATTTCTCTAGAAATCTTCTTTTGCTGTTGAACTGTATGCAAAGTGTGACATTTCTGTGCATATGACACTACATTACACCTTTTCCCCTTTCCTGTAGCTCAGGGCATAGAGCATGGCACTAGCAATGCCAAGGTCGTGGGTTCGATCCCAGGGGATTGCACATACTTAGAAACAAATGTATAGTATACTGCAATTTAAGTTGCTTTGGAAAAAAGCGTCTTCCAAATGTATAAATTTAAATGTAACCTTTTCCAAATGATAAATCTCAGAAGGGATTTTTTTGTTTTTCCCACAATTGGAGACAGACGTCATAATGTTCATCTGAGCAGTAGCCATAAGGCATAAATGAGATATGACTGCAATCTCCAATGGAATTCATTCTGTCAGTGCATATTATTTTCAGTTTGAATTGGAATACAGGACTGAAATCAAAAGTGTGTTTTTTTATTCTTTTAGCTCTCCTTTACGCTACCATTTTTGGTAATGTGACCACCATCTTCCAGCAAATGTACGCCAATACCAACCGCTACCACGAGATGTTGAATAGCGTGAGGGACTTTCTGAAGCTCTACCAGGTTCCCAAGGGCCTCAGCGAGAGAGTGATGGACTATATCGTCTCCACTTGGTCCATGTCCAGAGGCATTGATACAGATAAGGTACCTGACAGATTCACATAAGCCACAGGTTCCAGTCTTAACCCAGTGAGTTCATCATCATCAGTTATTTTAGCTTATTAATATGCCATAATAATGTCCTTCACATGATTAATTTACGTGAGGTTTTCCACATAATCTTAAAAGTATTTCGATTGTTTTTCTAATTATTTTCTTCTGCAGGTGTTGCAGATTTGTCCCAAGGACATGCGAGCGGACATCTGCGTCCATCTCAACAGGAAGGTGTTCAAGGAACATCCAGCTTTCCGACTGGCCAGCGACGGGTGTTTGCGAGCTCTTGCTATGGAGTTTCAGACCATCCATAGCGCTCCGGGCGACCTGATCTATCACGCAGGTGAAAGTGTGGACAGCCTCTGCTTTGTGGTGTCAGGCTCCTTAGAGGTCATTCAAGACGATGAAGTTGTTGCCATTTTGGGTAAGTGTACAGTAGTTACTTTCTTGAGTTGATTTCCCAAAAAATAGGTCACACTTCAGTATAGGGGGCAATTCTCGCTATTAACAAATAACTACGACTTTTCCCCAAAAGATCTTAATTTGTTGCTCATTAATAGTTAGTAAGGTAGTTGTTAGGTTTGGGTATGAGGTAGGATTAGGGATGTAGAGTATGGTCATGCAGAATAAGTACTAATAAACAGCCAACATGCCAATAATAGGCGTGCTAATAAAAACTACTTAATAGTGAGAATTGTCCCCTATACTGAAGGTTTACCAAGAATTGCTTGTATACTGTATGTAAAAAAGTACACTCTAAACTCTCTACATTTAAAGCAAATTGTGATATTTCTGCACCTTTGCCCTGTTAATCTTTTAAAAACCTTTTTTGTTTTTATGTATATGCTGTTGTAACATTGTGCATAAGATGTTAGTCTCATTTATATGCATGAGCTGATTTAGCACTCTTAGCTTGAACAGATTAATTATTAAGTGCAGATTGAGTTTAAGTCATTTATGGAAAAGGCTGTAAGGAATACTGATGAAATGTCTCCACTCTCTTTCTCTCAGGGAAGGGTGATGTGTTTGGGGACGTGTTCTGGAAGGAGGTGAATTTAGCTCAGGCCTGTGCCAACGTTCGTGCACTGACCTACTGTGATCTTCATATCATCAAACGTGACGCCTTACAAAAGGTTCTGGAGTTCTACACGGCCTTCGCCGGACACTTCTCTAGAAACCTGGTGCTCACCTACAACCTGAGGAAACGGGTGGGTAACATACTATCAGGCTGTTTTACATGAACACAAAAACTTGTCACTATAATACCGTGTTTATAAGGTGAGAGGTGTTCACTTTCCTGTTTTGAACTACCAAATGAGAGATGTCCCTTATTCACAATGAGTAGAAGAACCTAACATTATGCATAACCTAAGTTAACATTTATCTGGCACTTTTATCCAGAGCAACACAGTGCATCAAAGATTTCATCATCACTATGTGTGCTCTTTGAGAATCGAATCAGCCTTTGCACTGCTAACACAGTTCACTACCAATTGAGCTACAGGAACAGTACTGTTCAACCCACTTACCCACTGCAAAGCATAACGT
Source organism: Barbatula barbatula (assembly GCF_947034865.1). Lineage (NCBI taxonomy): Eukaryota > Metazoa > Chordata > Actinopteri > Cypriniformes > Nemacheilidae > Barbatula > Barbatula barbatula. Next base: position 8,904,108 of record NC_136776.1, on the reverse strand, counting down.
TAAACCTAACCTTAAAATCTGATTGGCTGTCTAGAATGTGGGATTCAACAATATCTAAATCATCTACATTGCATCCGTGGAGGCGGGGCTGGTGCCGAACAGGACTCATTTAAATTCATGTCTCATCTCACGCTGTAAGCACTTTTTACAGCGCAGCGATTTTGAAGCCATCTGAGGTCTTAAGATCTATGAGTTCAACAATCTTCTCACAAACACACACACCATAGAGTCCATTACTCGTAGAGTAAATTTAGGTCTCAGAACACAGAATGCTACGGTATGACTATGGTTTGACACCCTCAGGCAATAGATTATAATCTGTTAATATGTGCGCTAACACGTGTCATCTATCTGCCAGTATATACACCTAGAGGTTTAACAATATCCACCTTTTTCTTGTCTCACATTTACATTTAGTCATTTAGCAGATGCTTTTATCCAAAGCGACTATGAAGAATTCAGGGAGCAATAAGTGATATGTCATAAAAGACCAATAGTACGATAGGTGCTAATACAAAGTCTCCATGGAGGGCGCCATTACCACGAGTGACTTCCTGTTTGATGCTTCTCACTTTCGTTTTGTATTTGTTACTATGTTAGAGGACATTTCTGTTGATGGTTAAAAGTAAAGTTTCTCAAATAATTTTTTGCGGTTAAAAGCTGTCACAACAGCCACAGAAAGCTCAGAAAACCTAACAAATGTGTAAAATACTAATAAGTAAATAAAATGTAAAGACAGCTCAGTCTAAGCTCTGACTATGACTTTCGTTATTTACTTCATTGTTATTTAAGTACATCACTATTAACACAAGAAGCATACATCCAGGGCTAAGTGACTTAATTTCATGATATAATAAATTATTATAAAGTTTAATATTACAGTTGCGCTGTATTCAAACATAACATATGTATTTACATTGGATGACAGAGGAAAAACACACTATTTAAACGTATGTTGTATGTAATGTATGTATTTAAGTGTATGTTTGGCCAAGTCAGCATTGTAGCTCTATAAATAAAGGCACGTCAACAACACAGATGTCAGTATCTGTCACGACCGGGGGGGTGACAGAGAGATGAAGTACCCAATTGCAGGCAGCGGAAGGTGGTGGGGAAAATTAAGACTTTATTTACAAAACACAAAACAAACACCCACGATGGGGAAAAACACTGACAAGACTAAAATGTGAAACAACGTCAAAAACACAAGAAGATAACCAGACCAGGCAGGGAACACTCGGAACAGGGCAGTTACACGAAAGACAGGCAGTAAGAAAACTCACAAGAGATAGCACGACAGACAAGGTAGTATGCACAATGAACGGGCACAGGACAATAGACATTAAATAGGGAGACTAACAAAGGAGATAACAATGGGCAGGTGTGGGTAACGAGACGAATTGGAAAGAGGGAATGGATAGACTAGGAACAAGAGGGGCGGGGCCAAAGACAAGACCGGAGAGAACGCATATTATGTCCAAGACAATAAAAATAATAAACATGGTAGGGGGTGGTGGTACAACAAAGTTCATGGGGGGAAGTTCAAAAGTCTTGGGGCTAGTTGGGGAAGTCTGACTGACGACTGGCATGCCCGCAGAACCGGACAGGGTGCCAAACTGGAGGCCAGGCTGGGTGCCCACCGAGTCACCGGCTGGAATGTCGGCTGGCTCATCGACTGGTCGACAGGACTGGACGCCTGTGGCTGGGCAGGACTGGATGTCGGCTGGTATGCTGACTGCTTGACAGGACTGGGCGCCTGCAGCTCGACTTGACTGGGTACTGACTGTAAAGCCGGCTAGACAGGACTGGGTACCGGCCTGGCTACTGGCTGGACATGGCTGGAACGGGCAGAGGACAATAGACATGAGGGCATTTCTATCAAAAATCAAGATAAGAGAGGGCAGAACCATGACAACAGCAGTTATCGCCTCATGACATACCAGAAATAGTCACATTGAAGCATCCAGATTTCTCCAATATTGGTGTTATTTCATAAAAGATCTAGCGTGATGTGATCAGGTATATTTATATCTAGTGTGGGTATCAAAACCTTCCCCTTAGATTATGACTCCCCTGTTAAGAACACTGGATTTAGCAACCTCCACTCTAGAAAAGGTAGGAAAAGGATCTGCCGCCTGCACTTGATTCTAGGTATTACCAACTGACCTGACGCCTGAGAGCGTAGTGCTCGTGAAGGACTGTAAAACAAGACAAGTTCACTCAAGTAGCGAGGAGCTAAACCATGTAGGGCTTTATAGGCAATAAGCAAGATTTTAAAGTTTATGCAATGCTTTATAGGTAACCAGTGCAAGGTTGACAGAACCGGGCTAATATGCTCATACTTTTTTGTACGTGTAAGAACTCGAGCTGTCACATTTTGGACCAGTTGGAGTTTTTGTAATAGGGCTGCAGGGCAACCACCTAATACAGTAATCTAGTCTTGATGTCATAAAGGCATGTATAAGCTTCTCTGCATCTGACGGTGACAGCATATGACGTAGTTTAGATATATTTTTAAGATGGAAAAACGCAATTTTACAGGTGAGTACTACCGAATAAAACGCCAAGATTCTTTGCTGATGACGAGGGATTTATGGAACATCCGTCAATAGTTAAGCAGTATTCTTGGTTGCCGGTTTTCGGTCCAATAAGTAACACTTCTGTTTTGTTCGAGTTCAGTAATAAGAAATTGTTACTCATCCATTTTTTATATCGACTATGCATTCCACTATTCAATGAAATTGCTGTGTATTATGAGGCTTCGAAGAAATATAAAGTTGCGTACCTTTTAAATTTGCAGCATGGAATTATTTCGATAAAAGTGTTTTCCTCATAGTTTTCAGGCATTTCTTCTTGTTTGATAAAAACGATAATTAGTACAATTGAGAATTTATGTGCATCATCGTATTTAGAATGAATGCTTATCTTGGCCTTTCCAGACAGTGTTTTGCATTCATTATCCCAAAATGTGAATGTAAAAATAGGTGGTTTGAAACATAACTTATGTTACTGAACATAAGCTTGATTATGATTTGGAAATTTACATTTAACATTTATGCATTTGGCAGATGCTTCTATCCAAATCGACTTACATTGACATCTGAGTAATGTATGAGCAATCCCCTGGAATCGAAACCCATGACCTTGGCTACAGGAAGGCAATCTGATATTTGAATTTTAAAGATATTGTTCGTAACATTGTTAATACTATCGTATCATGAATCCATTACCAGGTATTATATCAGATTGTGAGCTTCATGTGCTGTTACACCGCAACATATTGATCAATCATACACATACACATTTTGTTTTGTTGATATTAAAAGGTCATTTATGACTGAAAATAACATTACTTGTTGTTGATCAAATGATTCATGGAAGCTTGAAGGAGCATTGGTTAGTTAACCTGGTGTAATCTGACACTATAGGTGTGATTATATAAAATGCCACACGTGTGTGATCGTCAGGGACGTGCACAGGGGGGTTGCTCAGGTTGCCCGGGCAACTGCCCATATGCCCTTCTCGACTCACGTTGCCCTCCCGAGGTGGAAAATAAATAAATAAATCATACAATGGATGCAGAATTTCACATACGTCTCGATAAAAAAACGCGAAAAGCCTCATTCACCTCCGTATTCGGGCAACGAAAGTCCGAAGGGGAAGGGCAAACTCTGTTTACATGGCTGCAGCGCTGCACGTGACCGGCACCTGAGCTGAGCGTGCATGAGCGGCCCTAGAAGGAGATTGTCGCGGTTATCGGGTGATACGACTCAACGCCATACGTCTGGATTTCGGCCGGACAGTCCGGATTTTAAGCCCCCTTGTCATGCGTCCGTGGCAGCCTCAAACCGGACACTCATTTGTCCTTCTTTTGTGCTGAATCATTTATTGGGACGCCGCAGCATAGCGTCTGACGCCGTAAGATCTCCGGTCAAACAAATGATTGGCTGAATGAGGTATCAAAAAAATGTCTGATATATCATTGGTTAAAAACATAAACAAGCCTCCACGACGTGGAAGTGGAGTCCACATGCTGGCTTCGTCACATCATAACGGTAATGTACTGAAACGTCAGACCTCATTTATTCCGGAATGGACAGAAGAGCACAACTTTATATAAAAAGGCAGTACAGACACTTTTCATGGATTTCGCTGTCAAGTTGACGTTAGTAGTCAATGGACATGCGACATGCCAGCACAGAAAAACAAAAGTAACCGACGATCTGCAGGTACATCTTCCCTTAAGCTTAGGTCAAATATTCATGCCAGACAATTTTTGAAAAAACAGAGTAGACTGTTTCAGAATAACTGTATCATGAGACCATCGATATGATGCACAAAATTGTATTGTAGTTGCGAGTACACCAGAGTCCTATGCAATTATTCTTGCCTCACTTAATGCTGCAAAGTGTCCTCCTTTTTGGTGTTATGGATATGGCCACTATTACGTTGTCAGAAAAGGTGATTTTGTGATGTATATCAAACGAACGATCATCATCATCAAGTTTTATGAAATTAATTCAAAACTTCATAAATCCAGGCTGAGTTTGCCACGTTAAGCCTAAATAATAAGACAGATAGCTTGCAGACAAGCAGCCTGCTACTATTTTTTTGGTAGGTAGGCATTAGGCAAACTAAGCTGCATGTCTGCTGATAGTTAGTTTCTCACATTTCGTTTTAGCAAGAAGAATGAATGATGGAAGCAATGCATCACATTAATTATTTTACTCTAAATGGTTAAATGCCTAAATCCTTTCACTATTTTGGATAATGTTTGAAGCCAAGATGCCCACTGAAAAGAGGCGGATTCAGGAGAGATATTTCAGGGAGTTATGTTTTTCTGTGTTATTATTAGTACTAGTTAAGGTGATTGAGTGCTGTATTTCAGTGTTTTACTTCTTTATATATATATTTTAATAAAGACCCTGTTATTCTCAGTCCTTCATATAGCCTGCGAGGTTTTTTTGGGGGGTGGGTGGATTTGCCCTTTTTTCAGGTCAGAGCAACTGCCCCTCAAAATTCCTGTGCACGTCCCTGGTGATCGTCATCTGAGTAAAAGCTTTGTTTGATCATGTAAAGATTGTTTGTATAAGCAGCTCTGTGTCTCTGGGTGTATTATCAGTCTAATCAGATCCAGCTATTTAACTAATGCTGAAATCTAAAGTGTCCGGGCCGGCAGAGGGAACGATTACATCGCTAGGATCACAGCCGAGCATTTCATGTCACAGCGGTCAGAAAATGGCCATGAAGAGTCAAGAGCTCAATTACAGCAACACAAAGTCACTCTGACCTCTGAAGAGCAAGATGAAAATAGAAACCTGATACAGAATTATCTACATCATCAACTCTGTCTCTCTTTCTCTCTCTCTCAAGGAGCGCAGCGTCAGGCTACAGTCGAGCCCCCAGTGCATTGCAAGCGTTGTCAAACACTGTGAGAATTACTAATGACCTGTTTTTATAGAAATAGACTGAGTTACATGTGCCTCCAATTGAAACAAAACACAGGCTTTTGCCCATCAATAAACTTTTCTCAGCTATTTCTCGGTCCAGATATATGGTTACATTGTTCATTTACATGTACTGACTGTAACCGTACAAAGGAGGTTGCATTCAGGAAGTTACTCTTCAACAACACTGTAGCAACAGTCTGCACTTTTAGACAAGGATTTTTAGGCCAGTATCTAAAGTGTAGCTTTCTTAAAACAATAGCTTTATGTGAGGATCAGACTGATGAAGTTTTATTCTGCTGCAGCTCTCTAATGTCATTCTGTATTCAGAGCGGTACACACTCTTAAGACTAGGGGCCCTGTCATACACCCAGCGCAGTGTGGCAGTGTAGCGAATCCGACATGGCGAAGGAAGGGGAGATGAGACTCTGATTGGTTAACTGCACATTTAGCCCAAAACACACCCATGACTCATTAAGGGGATAGGGACAACCCTATTTAAAAGAAATATCCACAAAAGCACCAAATCATCGGAATAGTGTCCAGCATATCAACAACTTGATACTTGAAAATGAATCATGATGATCTACAATGTTAATTTAGGGATGTGAGGACTTTTCAATGTTAAAAGAAAAACAGATACCTCCCTGGATAAAGGCAAAGATGTGTGATCGCAAGCCAACTAAGAGTTGGCATATGTAGTTCATCAAACATGAAGTACCATTCAAACCCATAAAACCTGACCACTGACTCATGACAACCCACTCTGGATGATCAATGCAGTCGAGCGGTGAGCAGTTTGAATGCTGAAAGGAAACAATAGACTGCTGAGAGTTTATATTATGTATCTCTAACAGTGAGAATAATTTGATGAAAATAGTTCTCAGCATTTATTCATCCTCATGCCATTTCAAACCTTTATGAGTTTCTTTCGTCAGCAGAACACAAATGAAACTATTTCGAAAAAACGTCAGTAATCAAACAGCATTGAACCCCATTGACTTCCTCTTTATGAACACAAAACAACCGAGACATTTCTCAAAACATATTTTTGATGTTCCATACAAAAGGGTCACAAACAGTTTTCTGTAGAATTGTGTGTAATTCTGGTTGTACAGTGTTTCTATAGTTTTATAGGACAGGCGCGGAAGGGAGTTTAGCTTCCTGACAGCCTGGTTGATGAAACTCTCCATTAGTCTGCTGGTCCTGGCCTGGAGACTTTGCAGTCTCCTCCCTGATGGTAGCAGCATGAAGAAGCTGTGTGTCGGGTGGGTGGGATCACCTGCTATGCAGGGGGCTTTGCGGTGAGACAGGTTCCATAAATGTCCTGTAGGGGGGAGAGAGACACCTTCTCAGATGATCTCAATATGCGTTGGAGAGTCTTGCGGAAGGAAGCGTTACAGGCGCCATACCACACAGTGATGCAGCCATTCAGTAGGCTCTTGATGGCGCCTCTGTAGTTCAGTGTAATGTTACTGGATGTGTTACTGCCCACCCGTACTGCCTGGGGTCAGTTGCACAGCGAAGTGTTTAGTCCCAGCTGGACTAAAAGTGATCTTTAGTTTACTGTACATTTTGGTGTGTTTGCTGTCATCCGTACATACAGAACATTTACTACCGTGCACAGTACACATTTCAATAGTATGTTAGTAATCTCTGCTAAAGAATAATATTCACATCATTATTTTATTGGCAAACAAACGTTTAATAATAAAAAACGTTCTGCGGAAAAAACAAAAGGTGTGAAATGTAAATCAAAGCTGCTGAATGATTTTTAGGAATTCATCTTTCAGACATGTGGGTCTAAGTAACCTCTACCTGAAATTGGATGGCAGTTTTAAAATCCATTGACCGAATTGATCATTACAAGTAGTCTTCTTCACCAGAGTGAATAAATGAAGATATCGAGGTGTGTGGACAGTCAGATATGTCAAAGGGTTGTTTTACATCACACATTATCTTCAAAACTGTCAAATCACTATACTGGATCAGCTTCTTTAAATGTCTTAAAGCTCACCCAAAAATGACTATTGGCATAGTTTACTGTTTCTTCTTATGATTTCCTTTCATTCTCAACACAAAATACTTTTTAGACAGTATATGCAGACAAGGGCTGTCAAGCTCTTAAAACACAACATAAATCTGACTTGTACTCTTTATTCCAGTCCTTTAAACACATATGAGATCTTTAGTCTGGCATTATTATAATAAAATTATTGTATCTTTTTTTGTTCTTTTGGAATTTAGGAAAGTACTTAGTAATTCATGATAGAATTTTGCACTGTACATGTATATGCTGTTGGTTTGTTGTTTATTTACCCACAATTCCTGTCATTCTGGTAAACAAAATGAGATTAAGGTATCACACAAATATCACACTTCTGTATTCCAAAAGAAAGCATAAATACAATTATACAATGACATGTGGCGTTCGTGTTCAAATGTTCTTTTCTGTTTGAATCATATAGATTGTCTTCCGTAAAATAAGCGATGTCAAACGGGAGGAGGAGGAGATCCTGCGGAGGAAGAACGAAGCTCCTCTGAATCTTCCCCCGGACCATCCTGTGCGACGTCTCTTTCAACGATTCCGTCAACAGAGAGAAGCCCGGCTAGCCGCAGAGCGAGCAAGTCAAGGAGAACAGGACGTCGAAAGAGGCCCGATTCGTGTACAGCAAACTGCGATAAGCGAGATCAGTTCACCAACTAGCATTGTCACAGTTACTGAGGGTACAACTACACCAGCCACCTCATCATTATCAAAAACATCATGCAGAGCCAAATTTCAAACTCCTATGGCCCCTAATGGAAACTGTAGCGGGAGTAAGCCAGCCAAACCAGCCATCAATAAAGGCTGGGGTCGATTTAAAGAAGCCACAGTCAAGTCCGATCTCTCTTGGTCCCCTGTGTCCAAAGCAGAGTCCATGGAGACACTCACAGATAGGACTAAATCACGAGATGAACTGTCCCTCAAAAAGATTAACTCTTGTGACAGTGGAATCACCAAGAGTGACCTGAGACTCGACAGCATGGGTGACAGTACCGCTCGAACCCCTCAGGATCGAAGCCCCATGCAACATGATGGGGACCAAGCCTTCTGCCCAATTCAACAGCACAGTCTTCAAGCCTGCTTCACAGAACTCAAGCAGGAACTGCGAGGGGATATTCACTCTCTGAGCAGCCGAATGTCAGTGCTTGAAAACCAGCTTGGCGATATACTCAGACTTCTCACAGCAAATAAGACCTCAGAGTCTTCCCATTTGTATGCCATATCAAGACATGAGTCACCAGACTCAGAAAAAGATGACAACACGTTCTCTTAATGATGTTTGTTGTGTCATGTTGATGGTGTACTGCAGGGAACAGTGTTAGGTCCTGTTACAGTTAAAGGTGAACTGACCTCAACCAATATCAACCCATGTTACTTCACTGGCAAGAATTTATTGATGTTCATGATGAACTTAAATAATGCTAGGTTTTTTTTATATATCACTGTGATGAGATCCACTGTGAACGTCTTGTATGGCTCCATTTTTGTATGGCTATCAAGTGAACATATACAGTATTTGTTTCTGTGAAATGTACAACTGTCACCAGTCTTCTCCTTGTTTTCACTATCAAAACATTTATCACCTTTTAATCTCAAAACTAATGATGTGTTAAATTGAGACCTATTCTTTTTGCGATAGGTAGCAATTGTCAGGTAAATTGTACCACCTAAATATAGGTACTGAGGACACAAACATTTACTGCAGAGTTTCTCAGTTTTAGTCCTCGCACCTCCCTTCAATTTGAATGTTTCAGATATCTCCCTATATAAAACACTTGATTCAACACAGAATTAGTGGATCATAAATACGCTTGTATGTGTTGATGCAGCACCACAAAATATTTTCCAAATTATTTTGGTACTTGTTTTTTACAGTGTTATAAATGTAGCCAGTTTAAATGTACTCAAATAATGTTGGTGGTATACAATAGAAGATGTGTATTCTTACATATGTATGAGCATGTTCTTCTCCTAAGATGGAACCAATATAACCTTTGTTCAAGTAGCAAATTACGACGTATATTTTTGTTGAAAGCGCCCTCTATGTGGTGTAAAAGAAAACATCAGTTTCATGTTGTTTCATGAAATGACGTTTGACTATGGCTACCAATCAAAATGCACATTTGGTGCTTGGCCCCAATTATAAAATTGTTAATGTTGTGAATCGAAGTAAAACAGGGCAACCGTTTTGAACGTTGAATTGTGCCTGCTGTCAATAGAGGGGCTCATTTAAGACCCATGGGTCGTGTTTGAAGAAAAGTGACAAGCCATATTGTCATACTGGAAGATATGTTATGCATAACCTGAAATCATCTGTCATTTTCATTATTTGTGTCATGTACTGAACTTAACAGGTACCTCTACAATACCTTATAAAACCAACCTATTGTGGCATATAAGCAATACAGATGACCTTTGATTTACAAAGTTATTTAACAGGCCATAACAGGTCAATAATTGAAATGTGAACAAATGGAGCATGAAATAAGGTTTTCTAGTGTTAAACTAGCATGTTTTTATTAACTGTACGTTTTTTAAAATTGTACAGTATTTGCTTTTATCGTCATGTTTTCATTGTTGTAAGTCAAAGTGGTATTGCATTCCTTCATTTCTTCAACATTTTGCAAGATTTGCACTGAATATCTACATTGGTCTTTCTGATAATACTGTCAGAATGAATCCACATGTACACTGTAGAATTGTAAAAGACACACTGGATTCCAACATAGTGATTATACTTAAAAATGTCGATACAAACTAACTAAAGGCTTGGAATCAAAGTGGCCTTTTATTTACATTACAGCTCTTAACAAATGCAGGAGATTTTTCAAATGCTGAAAGATTGAAGGATAACGATTATAAATGAATGAAAAATAATGCATATTTATGTTTGAAAATCTGTAAAGAGAGACTAGAACAGCAACTTTGGAAATTACGTGTTTGAGAAGTCCATGCATGGCTGGTAATTTAATTTTCCACTTGACTATGCATATCTGTATACCGTCTTATCATGTGTTCAAGAGCAATGATCTAGCATTTTTTTATAGATATTGTTAAAAGTTGAGGAATACTTGTTATCCAACTAATAAAATAAATGCTTTTAGTGTATACGCAGCTGAGAGTACAGCAAACACTTACATCTTGAATTAGTGGAACAAAAATATTCTTGTTCATGTACAAAATGTCTCTCACAAGTAATGAGCCTAAATACTTTTTTTGTCATTTTTATTTTTTCATGTTCTGTCTTCTGCTGATATTTATGTTGATGTCAGTTAAAAGGAGTCACATAAAAGCACAAATTAATTATATTTAAACATTTTATACTTTGCAATCACATGAACATTGTTTTCAATAAACTGATTTATCAAGTGCTTAATACACAGAAGTCACAAGATGTGTGTGCATAAATGACATGTTCGATACATTATGATATTAATGTTGAAATCTTATGGTGAGTTATTGAAGGATTTGTTTAAAGGTTGTTTGTGTTAGCAGGTTAGTTTGGATATCATTGTTCTGACTCACTGAAACGAAAGAGGACTGTTTTCTTTGATGACTTTGTAATCTGCTCAGAGCCACAGATCCCGTCTGATCCCCCGAGTGTTCTCAAACACATATATGTGATTAAACACCTGCGCCATGCATCTCAGCATCTCTAAACAAGCTCTTACGGCTTCTGCCACTCAATTGCTTAACACAGATTAACATGAAGCCCAATCAATATTCACGCACACTTGATGTGAAATCTTAGAACAGATTAATGTCAACAGATATTTAAGACTTAGACATGTATTCAGCCGTTTGTCTTTTCGTGAGTACGTTACTGTTTTCCAGAACGTGACATTAAGAAGAAGAAGTTACATAATCAAATACAAATACACAACCCTAAAAATGAAATGACTTTCCAATATCACCACAATGACTTGCAATGAAATTGGAAACTGAATCGTTCCTGTTTTTTGAGCATCAAAGGCAACCCATAATAGGAATGTTTTAAATGATTTTCACTTCTGTGTTTTATTTCTTCATATACCACTCTGGTGTAGCTGTAACAGGGACACATGGTTAATGCAAGAATGGAGAAGGAACGATCAAAAGCAGAAGTTAAAATATCAGTAATATTAATTTGTGGAAACATGTCAACTTTTTCACATTCTGGGGTGTTTTGCAAAAAAAATTTTTTAACATTGTTAAACATTGCTGAAGAAGACACTTGAGAGTACTACAGTCATGTTGAGAGCTAATAAAGATATTTTTTGTACGCGTGTTTGTTTGATGTACATGCATGGTGCATACACCATGTATGCAACAGAAATAAAAAATAGTAGTCATTAAATATTAAGGATAAAAAAGTCTTTATGGTCATTTTGATTCATTTATGTCATTATTCATTATGAATAATTTTACATATGACAAACATAAGTTGCATTGAATAAAAATGTTGCATTGAATGACAGTTATTCTAAATTTGATAAGTGATGTTTGATTCAGTATTGTGAATCTTTCTTTATTGTCTTGTGGTGTGATGCGGTGAGGACTGGGTGTCTTTCACAGTCTTCCCTCTTTAAAGGTGGGAATCCCTCAGTGATTTCTCCTGATATTCTCTCAGCGTGACTCCTGCAGTCTCCTCCTCTCGTCTGTTGATCTGCAATGCAGTGTCAGGCATTCCCGGCACATGGGCATCCTCTGCAGTCTTTCCTCGCTCTTGCTCATATAAAAACAGCCCTGTACTGCCCCTCGCAGGACATAAAACACCATCATGGATGTCACATTTCCGTTTTAGTTTGTATAAATATGCTAAAGCCTAGATATAGGGTCACACATTTGTATCATTTGATTTAATTTCTGTTATGAACATTAAACACAACTGACTGTCACTGTAATCCTCATAATCACATTTACTTAATAATGTGAATATATTGATGTTTGGCTTAATCGTAGAATCTTTTTTGTCTGTATTTATTTGTTTTCAGGATGTACATTTTGGTTGGGGTGGATAGGTGATCCTTTCTGTGATTGTAAGATGCAATTTGACAGTTTAAAGAATTGATTCCAATGATATTTCACTACCTTTTAAAAATCTGGTCATATGGTAAAATAAACATTTCTTATAAAACGTCCTTTAATGCACTTTGACATTGTAAATGGGATGTACTCGCCCGGCCTGAAGTTAACCTCCGTCTGTGTTTGGTTATAATATAACAATTATTTTTTATCTTTAATTTATATCAATATTCATTTATATCAACATTTTATCAACAGTTATTCATTATTTGCAGAGGTCTATCGAAAGGTAAGTTGGTGACACATAACATTTGTTTACATAACGTCACTACATAAAATCTCAAATTATACTTTTTCAAATGTCGAAGTTTAGATCCCATGGGTCAGGATTGCATGGGACAAACAGTTTATACTGCATAACAGCATTACACAGCACTCGAGTCCTGCACTCAACACAGTTCAGGGCTGGGGGGGTTCTGCAGTTTGGCTGACCTTTCACTGCACTCTCACTGTGTTTTATATCAGTTATATACTGGATGTCATAGTAACAATGGCAGCGAGCGCTCTGATTGGTGGAGAGGCCAGGATCATCCGTTGCTGCTCACTGACAGAAGTGCTGAGTGGACCCTCCTGTTAAAGCCCCCCCCCCCCCCCCCCCACGCAATACCCTATTGAGCTGATGCACTTCCCATTGTCCCACACATTTGTTTTTTTTCCGTCCTGGTTGAACTTTCTAGTGTGACAGTAATAAGTGCATTAGCATCATATATGTGGCCGAGGAGGGCGTAGGGGGCATAGCCTAACAAATGTGTGGAGTCAATTGGTAAGAAACACTTTCTGTTTTATTATTTTACAAAAGATTTACAAGAAAGTAATTCTAAGATGCTCATTTTGAAACAATTCTGTATTTATTGTCATTACATTGAGCAGTATTATAGTCTATTATAGTCTTTTCTACATTAGAAATATTGTTCAAGACTACTTTGAGTTTGATGTTTTTGCTTGGATGCTGGTCTGGTAACATATCTAAAGTATAGATTTGACATCATTATTCCTGTTAGTCTGCTATTGGCTGGTGAATATTTTGCTAAAAGAAGTCTGGTACTTTTTGCTATAGTTAAAAATGTCATCCGATCTCTGGTGTAGATATTCTGAAAGTGATTCAAAGCAGATGAAAAAGTCAGACTAGAAATAGCTTTGTGTGTGTGTGATATTATAAAATAACATCAGTAAAATCAACAACATCAGGCATGTTAAAAAAGTGGCATGTCACATGTTAATGTGTGTACTGTATAACATTTGTAAAGTCTATTCAATCGAAGCGGCTGCTTAACGTTGAAGAAATAATCTTCATATAATCTCAAAAAAAATAAACAGACTGTGTCACTTTATCTCTGGCGCTGTGGAGAGCCAGCATCTGTTTTATGCACCTTGATGATACACAAGGAGCGCTGGCATTACGTTAAAACTCAATATCCTCAAGATGAATATCATTTAAGCTTATTAATGGCAGAAATGGACAGAAAAAAGAGAGAAAACAAACAATGTTGCTTTGGCCACATTAACATGGAGCCCCGCTTGAGTACACAACAATGCTTTCAGTCCAGCTGGAGCAGCTCTAAACGTTACTAGATCTCTCTCTGTTTGCTCACGCTCATCCAGCAAAAGTTGAAACAATTGAAGTTTTATATTTTCCATTGAGCTCAACAAGGCAGGCCCGAGAGATGTGTGTGAAAGCTCAGGACGGTTCGTCTGTGAGAACACTGCCGCTCTTCAGGAAAATAAAGTGTTTGAGATTCTGAGATCTTCTCAGAATGTTCTGTGGAAACATTGCACTTGAATGAATCTGAAAGAAAATAGTCACTGTACAAGTAAATATAATTCTCATGTGTGTGCCTGGTGATGTGTGAATCTCTAGCATGTGACTTGATGAAGTCTGTGATGTTTAGTTAAAAATGCACATTTGAATCATAATGAGTTCATTTTATTATACATACAGACGAAACAATGAAATAATGGTGAAATGATCTTCTTTAGCTGGACATCACCTCAGCTCAGACTTTACAGCAACCATTCTGTAAAATAAATGTCTGTGTAATGTTGACTGGGTGAGATAACAATGATTTTAAATGTCATATTTGATCATTACCCAGCCCTATCTATTTGACAAGCGTTGTACCCAGGTAGCAAACAAACGTTGGCCCAACGTTGGCCCAACGTTTGTTGTTGTGTTGGGCCAACGTTGGGTGCTGACGTTGGCCCAACGTAATTTTGTCCGTTGGGCCAACGTTGGGCCAACCATGTTATTGGACGGCCAGCAGACCTTCTGCCAACCTAAAAAATACCTTGCCAACCTTCTGCCAACTTAAAAACCACTAAAACAACATTGGGCCAACGTTGGGCCAACGGACAAAATTACGTTGGGCCAACGTCAGCACCCAACGTTGGCCCAACACACCATTTTAAGATTGTGATATGGCCTATTCATTGTTGAATTGCATTACAAAAAAAAGAACAACAGACAAAGTGAATTGGTTATAAAAATGAAATTTATTGGTAACGAAAAAAACAGCAGAAAAAATGCAAAGCAAAGTCAAACAAAGTCAAAGAAATCAACAAGGAACCAAAGTGACAGAAAAGGCGGCAAAGAAAATGCGGAAGAAGGCCAAAAAAACTTTGCAGATTTGAAGCTATTTGATGATGAAGTCAGAGCGGAGGAGGAGAAGCAGCAGCATATACTCCTGTAAAAACAACAAACATACAAACAACTTTTTAGAAGATTTAAGATGTGTCGTTCTATTTTAATTACACAACCCAAAGGTTTTTTGCAAGAAATTCACCATATTGGGGTAGCAAATGTTTTATACATCTTAATGCAGTATAAAGATGAAGTGCACCTCTGTTTATAATATTTTAGTCATATCGAATTACTAACAACAAAATGAACATTACATCTGTGAAGAAGGCCTAATGTCAACATCTGTCAAGAAAATAAAGACAAATAAAAGATATGCTCTACATTAGCTCAGTTGCGTCACAAACTCAGTCAAACCGCCAGATTACACTAACAGTCAACATTAAAGTTTATAATATTTTAGTCATATCGAATTACTAACAACAAAATGAACATTACATCTGTCAAGAATGCCTAATGTCAACATCTGTCAAGAAAATAAAGACAAATAAAAGATATGGTCTACATTAGCTCAGTTGCGCTCAGTCAAACCGCCAGATTACACTAACAGTCAACATTAAAGTTTATAATATTTTAGTCATATCGAATTACTAACAACAAAATGAACATTACTGTGAACTTAACCAGGAATTAATGAAAACTTACCTCAGAATTTACAACAGAAACGGAAACTCGTCTGAGGTAAACATCTGACTCTGAACTCGGAGAACGGAGGCGCGCACGCGCCCACAAATACGTGTGTGTGGCTTCATGCGGCACTGACAGGATGATGACGTCAATGTATCGCGAGAGCGATTCGAAATTAGATCTCTACGCGTAAGTTCTCGACTCGCTCTCGCGATACGTTGACGTCATCATGAAGTCGAACATGACTAATAATACATAACAAAAGACAACATGTTAAAAACAATAAAGATGGTAGAACTTGTTTAACATTAAATTGTATTAAAATAAACAGAAATATTGTGCTTTTAAAGCATAGCTTTTTAGATCTTCATCCGGGGGTGTGTTCAATTATTTCTACATAAATGCACATTTTGTTCTAAATGGACAGACCTTTATAAAAATTATAAAAATGGTTTTATTATAGTAAAAGTGTAGCTACTATGGTTTTTTATTTAACAACAACAATAAACATCAAAAGAAAATTATCTGCTAAGATAATAACAACCAATGGTTATTTTAATAATTTAATAATTATACTTATTTTAATAATTATATATATATATATATTTGGTTCCTTGTTGATTTCTTTGACTTTGTTTGACTTTGCTTTGCATTTTTTCTGCTGTTTTTTTGTTACCAATAAATTTCATTTTTATAACCAATTCAGTTTGTCTGTTGTTCTTTTTTAATGCAATTCAACAATGAATAGGCCATATCACAATCTTAAAATGGTGTGTTAGGCCAACGTTGGGTGCTGACGTTGGCCCAACGTTGGCCCAATGTTGTTTTAGTGGTTTTTAAGTTGGCAGAAGGTTGGCAAGGTATTTTTTAGGTTGGCAGAAGGTCTGCTGGCCGTCCAATAACATGGTTGGCCCAACGTTGGCCCAACGGACAAAATTACGTTGGGCCAACGTCAGCACCCAACGTTGGCCCAACACAACAACAAACGTTGGGCCAACGTTGGGCCAACGTCTGTTTGCTACCTGGGTATGTATATAATTTGAGGGAAGTGGTGGGAAATTGCAGCTGACCATACCAACGTTGGCCCAACGTTGTATTTCTGTCAGATAGGTTGGGCCAACGTAACCAACCAATATTGACGTTGGCCCAACGTCTGTTTGCTACCTGGGTAGGGAACGTTGTGTGAGCCTTGTGTAAACAAAACATTTTTATGCAGAGCACGCAAACATCCTGGTCATTGAGAGAACAGTTTGCCACTATGTGACTTTTCTCAACAAATTTCTGTCGTTGGGTCTGTTGTGAAATGGAACAACATAAATGAAACATTGTCAAATTTTGTTCTCATCTGTTTTGTACAGTCTTGTCTGGGTCTCACAGTAAACTTCTCTAATATAGGAAACATTGTTCTCCATGTATTAAAATGACATCAACAGAATTTGCAGTGGTAAAGTCAATAATTGGTTTGTTTCCATAATAAAAGAGTTAGCTCATCTATGTGTTATAAGCACATTTGGGTTGGACAAAAATGTATCAAATATGAAATGAAAATGAACCACCATGGACCACATTTTTACTAAAGATACACCATAGAGTGTTTTTGCTTTTTGCAAAAATTGTAGTTTACAACCGTTTGTAGTAAAACACTCATGTTTTAATGTGTTCCAGGTTTCCCAAAGGGACGCTACTGAGAAGCTGGCTGACCAAGTCCCGACCGAGACTTCTGCTGCTTATTGCCGGCTTGAAAAGACCTCAGGTGACACTCATGCGCAGGAAAAGGATGAAACGCACAAAAGTAGCAAAGGCCACGTAAGCGGTAAATATGGTTGTTGTTGCGAGTCACAGTGATTTCATCGATCATACTTTCATGTTACAGTAAAAACTCAATGAGAACAGAGGGTGAAAAAAGTGGTCCATATCCCAAACCGTTGTTTATTTTTTGTAGTAATTGTGTATTAACCATATTTGGCTTTGGTGGATTTATAGGCATTTGTATAAGCACAGTTTTATGACAGTTATCTCATTACTATTCATCACATTTTTAAGTTAAATCAAATAAGCATTATGAGTCATCTGAACTTAAATTATATCGAACTAATACTTGATGAAAAAGAAAATGTAGTCATATTTTGCTTAAATAAAAATAAAAAGTTTTTTAATACAAGTCTATTTTTTTAAACCAGTTCAAAACTTTTTTAATTCAATTGACTCATAAAGCTAATTTGTTTTAACTTAAAAATTGAAGGCTGCTGAAATTTGTCATTTAATTTAAGCAGTGTGCTATAGTGACTGTAGCAAAGCTGTGATACAAACTGTATGAAGTTACTTTGGCTATAGATGGTGTCATCGGATGCACGCACCTGGCCCGAAGTGAACTTTGTGTTTGGTTATAATATAACAATTAATTTTATATTTCATTTATATTAACATATTAATGTATATTAATTGTATTAAGTTAAATTAAAAAACCTTTACAGAGGTCTACCGGGAGTAAAGTTTGGGTCACAGACTGTTTGTTTATGTTGTTGCAGTTCTATAGTAACCGGAGGTTTTAATTGTAGGATTTTGTTAATAGCCCGGGTGGCACAACAGCTCTATTAAACTATTAAAGTAAAATTCAATCTTTATTCTCTTAAAATCTTCCATGTCTCATGAAACAGCAGGTTTGTGTGTGTGGACAACATATCTACTGCAGAATTAAAACATATTTTATGTGTGAGACAGGTATGACCCCCCTGATGGAAATGTTGTGAAGTAAGTGGCTCATATTGCTGAAATGCATATTAAGAATGAGTTATTAAAAACACCACATGCTTTGTGGATTTGAATCATCGGAAGTTAGAATCGACGCTTGCTGGTTTGAAACATGTGATAAGAGCATGGATAAATGTTTTGGCAATGTTAAAAATACATCTGATGCCTTATAGACTGAGAATATTACAGAAAGAGCTCACTGGTGTATGTTTTTTGAGAGTTGCTAGGAAAGACACATGGAATGAGTCTTATTTCTACTTAATCAAATACATTTTGAGATTAAAGTGACACCAATACTGGATGAAAACGCCTTAGTATTTAGAACAGGCAGATTTGACACACAGTATTATACTCAGGTAGGTGTGGACTTTCTGAAGGCTGTTGATAGAGAGGACACTTCTTTCAGGGTGAGGAGCTTTGTTCACTTTTTGGTCAAATGAATAGAAGACAGTCCACATGACCAGATAGTATTTCGGCTGCACTTAGTCACGTGCAATGCATGGGAGCAGTGGCGGAGCTAGAGTTTTATATATGGGGTGGCCAGGGGGTGACCAACGCTACTTCAGGGGGTCCACAGGCCATGACAGAAAATGTGTGTGTACATAAAAATCACAACAGGAAATATATAGAAAACAAACAAAGAACACCCAATATCACTAAAACACTTAATAGCTTCAGGTTAAACAGTAAAGAGTCTAATGTATCACTTTGTGAGCGTGGAGCACTGCTTTTTCCTCTTGTCTTGGATTTGGAGAGCGGTTTTGTTCACCTTGTTGTCATTTTTTTTCAAAGCCACTGTTAATTTTCAAACCTGATGTAAACAATGTATGTTGGGAACTGTTCCTATCTGTTAATGGAGCCTAACGTTAACTTACACAATGAAAAGTTGTATAGGAATCTTAAAGCCAAGGCTAACAAGTGAAACTTATTTAAAACACGATGCTTCCTTCTTGTATATGTTTAAAGTTTGTATGAAGTACACCTGTTTAGAATGTTAAAAGAAATAGAGGCTCTCTCCCAACACTGTTTATATTTATCTAACGTTAGAAAACGCTGGGAAAACTTTACATTTACGCAACATTTGAAAGTGTAGGTAGATAAAACTATAATGGTATGTTATTATAGTGGCTGGCTGGGTCGGACTTGAAATGGTTTTATTAGTAAGCAAGCGGTTACTTTTTAATATTCCATTTGTTTAGCAAATTGCAATCCATCGCACAAGTTTTTTCCGTTCTCAACTAGACTTGCTTGAATTACGTTTGAGGTGACTCCCGTGCGAGCATGGGTCCCGAACAACAAAATCAAAGTGTTGTACAATGAGAGGTGAAATCAGATGTCAATCAACATAAGTAGCTAATCAAATTTTGGGGTGACACCCAGGGTGGCCAATTGGATGTCAGGGGTGTTCAGTGCCACCTTGGACCCCTCTCTGGCTCCGCAGAGGAGCTCACCCTTTACGCCCTGATGAAGGCCTGTGTGCCGAAACTTTATTCCACATTTAATCGGAAACCCCTTGATATCACAAATGTTGTAAATATATTTTTAGATTTTTAAGATCCTACTTTGGTTTATGGAGTCTCCAACAACAATTTTACATACATACACGGTGTAAAAAACACTTTTATTTTCTAATAATAACCATGTATTTTTAACTTACTTCATATCTGATCCTCAAATGATTCGTCTAATCCCCTCATTTCTGTCAACCAACTCTAATCTGATTGGTCAGATGATCTAGTCTGCTGTGATTGGTCTGCCGCGTGCATAACAGGGAGTGACGAAAATCTGACCCGGAACTGAAATTACAACGACAGAAGACTCGATCGCGTGATTTAGAGACAACTCATTTTCAACCAAGCCAATAACTTTGTTATTCGTTCTCTTTTAGCTTTACTTGGCAGACTGCGTACATTCACACTCAGCAACATTACACACTCCATGTAATAGTAATAGTTACTCTTTAAAAGAAAACCTTACATTTTTTGCAGATCCTGCAGTCGCATGCCACATTTCACATGAGTGTCTAAGTGAGAGAGAAAAAACACCAACTGCTGAGATGGACACATATCCAGAAACAGAGAAATCATGTTCTCCATCTCTACCAAACCTACGAACTGAAGTCCAACACAAAACCAGAAGACTTTCTGAATTCATTGTGAAAATGAGGGATCTTCCAAAAAGATCCAGACCCCCCGACTAACATCTGGACCCTCGCACTGAATCGCATTTCTTCAGCTCTCTCTCAACACTTTGCTACAGTACACTGTGTGTGACAGGACATTATTGCTATTTCTTTTTTTCATTGCTTTTGGTTGCTTTCTTCTGTGTTATCTGCTCAGGATTTCAGGGATTTTTGATTCCAAATGATGTGTGAGTGGAATGAAAAGAAAAAAAGAAAGAATATGTATAAACGTCAAAACTATACCAGTGGCTTTTTTATTAGCCTGCTTGATGAGTAATCTCAAAACAAAACTGTAAATGATAGTATATAATTTGTTGCATTATGATATTTTAAATCATTGCGCTTTTGTGAAAAATATAGGTTTTTTGATGTTCTTGACAGCTGACAAAACCTCCGGACACAAGCACAATGCATCACACAATATAAGCTTGCACATCAGATTTTTCTCTTTGTCTCGTGTTCATATATTGTCTTACATCTTTAGCTTCTATGTCAAATCAGACACAGATCTGTTTGAAGGATCACATATATTTATTTTATGATTTTTTTGAATAAACAAGGTAACGTTTATATTATTTGTCTTTTGTAATAGATAAAAAAACTACTTTATATATAATCAAAAATCAAAACATGTGTAAACAATTTACACTTTTCCATATTATTTCCAGATAATAATTCCCCTTCCTCATAATATACAGACATCTTTTAAATCAAATAACAGCTGGTTTTAACATTTACATAGTAAATTAATTGATATAATTTAACTAAAATTAACCACTTCGTATAAAGTGTGGGACAGTCCATGTCTTTGCATCACAGAAAGAATGATGAATTATGTGAATATAACTAATTTATCTTTAAATACTTCATGAAAATGTCATAAATGCAAAGTACATGGCCTTCATCACAAACCTTCAGTCATTGTGATTGCAGTGCTGGTAGAAATCAGCTTGAAACAACTCACTAAATTGTGTCTAAGCAGAAAGTCAATGACCTATAGATTCTAGTATTATTCAACATGACCGAGTTCCTTTTAAGCATTAAATATAAAAAATACTAAACTGTCGCATAGAAAGAAAACATGAGCCAGGTTTGACAATCTCACACATCTGACTGTTTCCTTCTCCCTGTTCAAGAGAAAGCTGGTGGTTGTTTTGTTATTTTGCAGTAAATTTCTGTTGAATGGCTTTATATCTGTTGAGTTCTTGTTCAGAAACAGATGGCGCAAGGCCTGTGAGAGCCTGTCTGAAGTCTTGAGAACATAAAGTGAGAGCACTGCTCTCTGAATCCACACCTGCATGAGAGAGACAGAGAGGGAAAGAGAGAGAGTTGTTTATTTGTAAATATGCAATCGTGTGGCAATCGTCAAACAAATAAATAAACAAGCTAATAAAACGAATCATTTTACATATCCAGCCCTACTTCAAATTAATTTTGAGAAATCACTTTTGTTGCTTTTTACTTTGATGAAGTGTAGCTGACCTTCATTGATCCGTGAGATCTTCCTCTTGATGGCGAACATCATGGCGTCCGAGCAGAGGGCATAGAGATCGGCTCCGGTCAACTGTGACGGACAGCAATCCACCACATCTGACAGACACACAGTGGGATCCACTTTAAACCTGCAATCACATCAGAGTTATGTCCAGTGAAACAGCAGCCCACAGCCAAACACGTTTTACTTCGGGAAAAACAGACATACTTGCGTAATATGGCTTTGAGAACCTGTAGCTGTGACTCCTTGTCTTCATTAATTCCGACATACACTAACTTATCAAATCTGTGAAGCAAAAAGTTACGAATACAGATATTTTATCGAGGAACTCAACATGAAAACCCACAGATTCGCCAGTATCTGAAGATGAGGTCACCTTCCAGGCCTGAGCAATGATTGGTCCAGAAGATCAGGACGATTAGTGGCTCCGATCACAAACACGTCTCCAGATGAATGAAGACCATCGAGCTCTGCTAACAGCTGTGACACCACCCTAATAATACACACAAACAAATGTTATCAAAACACCTCATCCCCAGACCAGTACTAAGGAAATATTTCAGTTACTAGTTAACCGAGTTGTTTCTCTGTACTAATAATGTTTGACTTTTTTGTTTCAGCCATTCTGCTTTTTAAACTTTTCTGAACCTCTCTCTATTAATGATAATCTTAAATCACATTTTTTTTTTGCCTTGTTGTGCAAGCACTGTCGAGCTTGTGCAGAGGCTGCAGCTTTTGCCAGAGGGGAACTGGAATCCCCTGGTTGGCTTCCTCGCCACCGTTTGTAACAATGAAAATAGTAAAAAGCACTATATAAATAAAGTTGACTTGACTTGATGGATAGATTTACATATACGCATTTGGCAGACACTTTTATCCAAAGCGACTTACATAGCATTATCCTATACATTTATACACATCTATCTGCAATCCCCTGGGATCAAACCCACAACATTGCGTTGTTAACGCAATGCTCTTACCACTGAGCTACAGGAAAGCTCAGAGCTTTACACTTGCACATAAAGGCAAGTATTGTGAAGCATTAACATGTTATACGTTGACTGACCGGTCCATGACTCCTCCAGAATCTCCAGTGTGTCCTCTGTTAGGAGCTAAAGAGTCCAGCTCATCAAAGAAGACGATACAGGGAGAAGCACTTCTGGCCTTACAGAACACTGAGATTGACAGACACAAGAGATGAGAAAAACATCTATGTGAAGAGAAAACCATTTCACTCGACAAATCCCTTGAACACAAAGGCATTGAATGTAGTCACACTTACCCTCTCGAATGTTCAATTCACTCTGACCCACATACATGTTGATGAGTTCAGGTCCTTTCACACTGAAAACACACACGCACATTACTGACCGGGGGCCAGATTCACAAAACAATCTTAAGAAGAAAATTATTCTAAAACTGCCATGTTTTTGCTTAAATTCTTATGTATGAAATTTTTTTGAAATGTTACGTTGTCCCGAAAAAAACTTCTTAAACAAGAAATGACATTTTTTCTCTAGATTTTTTTCTTAGAAAATTATAAAGAAATATCAAAATTATCAAAACTAAAGCTGTCGTAAATATCATCTTAAAATGAAGACAACCTCACGGTAGTCATAAATCTCAAAAGGTTAAATGTTTTGACTTAAACGGTTAATTTTGACGGGTACCTGAGGAAGGTCATTGAACACTCGGTGGCTACAGCTTTAGCCAGCAGAGTTTTTCCAGTGCCGGGTGGGCCGTAAAGCAGCAGACCTGAGCGCCGCAGACCCAGCGACAGCAGCTCTGGATGATCCAGAGGAAGCTGAATTGTGTCTAGAATTTCCTTCTTAACCTGCTGCAGTCCACCAACATCTTGCCATCTGACCGATGGGATCTGAGACAAAGAACGCACATGTCAAGTCAAGTCAGCTTTATTTATATAGCGCTTTTTACAATTTTCATTGTTACAAAGCAGCTGTACAAGTAAACATTGACTATAAGCAAAACATAAAAGGTTATGGAAGTCAAAACACAGGTCAAATATCAGACACACAATACATTCCTAAATGCAGTGTTAATTAAATAATACTATCAAATTCTAGCAGCCCCCCCGGCCAGACAAACCCGAGGAACCCAAAACTCCATTGGAGGAGAAAAAAAACTTCAGAGGGAAACCAGGCCTAACCAGGGGATTCCAGTTCCCCTCTGGCAAAAACTGCTGCCTCTGCACAAGCTCGACAGTGTAATTGTCAGTGACATGTAATTCATTGCTGCCGAAAGTGGAACCCAGATAAAGAACAGGAAAAAAAGGAAATGTATATTTTTTACCATGTTCATAAGGTTGGTTTAAAATCACATGCATTTTTTCAAAATACGAAAGTAAAGAGGTGAATCATGATTTGTTCGTGAAAACATATGTTCGCAGATTTCATGCGGAAATGTGTGTGCGAGCATGTTCAGTGAATAAGACTCGATGAACGCGTGCCGTTGAAGTCAAGTATGCAACTGACTAAATAAAATACATTTTCACAAAGATATGTAAAGGAAGCATGTCATTGTACTTTTGGAGCTCCTATGGCCTGTGAATGTGCGTCCTGTAGAGCTTCCAGAGCCGTGCTGAAATCATCGGACAGGACCTTCACCCCAGACACACACAGGTTCTCTTCATCCTGTTCACTCGCCCCGTCTGGAAAACTACATCCACAAACATCACACCAGCCTATGAGTCACACCAGAGAACCAGAGTGTCAAATCATTCCCACAGTGAGACTTACAATGTCTGAAGAAGTCTTCTGTGAGCGGCTTTCCCTGCGCCAGTCAGAAGTGTGCAGATATCTCCTAAAACAAAGCCCTTAAGAAACAAGACAAACATTAACTTTCTGCAGTGCTCAATATGTCTGTGAAGATGCGGCGGATAATCTGTCTCACAGCTGTCTGTTTGGCAATCCTGGCAAGATTGACGTCTTTTCCCAGCGGCAGGTCTTCGCTGAGGCTGGACAGCATCATCCTCCGCTGGTCCTCTGTAAGACTGTCGACGGTCACCTGATGTACGAATGCTGTCATCACATCAGACGAGAGGTCTCGTGAGCTGCTCACAGAGCCCACCACAACCACACTGCAGAGAAATACATGTGTTCATGCTTTCATAAGATAACTTTTACTGTGCTTTCAACTATTTCAAATAAACCAAATCGAATCATTTGACAAAATCACATCAAAATTGGTTTGTTGGAAGCCCACCTGGCAGGAAGAGCTGTTATGATCTGACACAGGCTTGAAATGATCCTGGAGTCGGTCTCAGTGCCGTCCCGTGGCTGACCCAACAACTCCAGGTGTTTTAGCAACAGAACACACGGGTGATGAAGCTCCGCCCTCTCAAACACTGACTTCATCTTGACCTCACACGCAGCCGCCGTGTCTGCGCAGGCGGTCACGCAGTCCACCTGCAGCCATTTCAAATTCCTCAATATCAGGGCTCTGTTCTGAAACCTAAACACTGCGTATCTAGACATCATTTAACACTACGCTGTTAATTTATAAATAAAGCAATCCCAGAATCCCCCGGACTTTGATAAATTCGCAAAAAACTGCAGATTTAGAAACCATGCATATTGAAAACTTGCCTACATAGTAAGGGTAGTATAGTAATATGTAATCACAAACCTTTATTCCTTCAAATACTAAAAGTATTCCAAATAATTTAGTGTGTACATCTTTAATGCTGAGAGATTCATTCAGAATTCTACTGGTCGATCAGACGGATACCTGGATGAGATGAAGATGTAGTCTCCTGCTCGCCGCTCTGACCACTGTGGATTTACCGCAGCCATTCGGACCCATCAGAAGAATAGAACAGCCTCTCTTTAATGCAAAAGAGCTGCAACAGCAACATTTTTAAAGGCATCAAATAGACGTGTGTATGTAATATTTTTATAACAGCAATAATGTTCGTCTATTCCAGACCTTTCACTGAAGTGGGGCTGAATGATGGCAAACAGTTTCTCCACAGTGCAGGAGACACCAGGAGGACAGAGACTTGTCCAGAAAGACACACCCTTCTGCAGAACCGAGCAGGGGCACAGGCTGTGGGCGGGGCTTCCCTGTGGACAACCAATCATGTGTGTGTGTTTGAATATTATCATGATTTGATATCATAGCGAATGTTGCAGTCGCTCACCATGAACAGTGAGGTGTGATATGAATCAGCCAGATATGAGGAAACCTCATAATCGTCTTCAGAAAAGCCTGACACCTGCTTCACCTTGAAATACAGCACAGGCCACCTATAAAAAACACCAAAGACAACATACATCTCGTTTCTTTCTGTTCAAGCTAAAATCTTCCAAGAACCCAGTGAGGATAAAAATACCTGAAAATCCCTTCAGAGGTGTCCTCTACAAGATCTGGATGTCCTTGCGACGGGATTCCCAAAATCTGACCCTGCTGAACAAGTCTAAAAACAAACACAACATTTAGAAACAGCAGAACACAGAATAGGTAGAACTACAATATGTTTAGTGAGTGAACCTTGCTGTACTGAAGTGTTTGTAAAGGAGGTTGTCAAAGACTCCATGACAATTGTGTTCTGGTGAGATAATCTCTTCAATGTGCAGCTCTTTAGCATACGGCGGAGCTGCAGATCGACATGCGCTCGCAGATATCTGTGAGGCTGCAGGTGACGACACCTTATTCCACCTCTGTTACAAAAGTAAGTTTACACAAAATCACAAATCTCACTGAATACTACACAGCATTGATATTTTCTCATCGCTTAAACAGTGTCATCTGTATTTTTATTCATAGTGATATTTTTATATTCTTTTCAGCCATTGCCAAATTGTTTGGAAAGCCCACATCGGTCAACCACTGCCATAAACACAAAACGTTTCTTATATTTCACCTTAATTTTGATGGTTGTGTTCCCAACAGGCACCGGCATCCCACCTGACAAGTTGAACCACTGAAGAGGTGAAATGAATCCAATATTATCATTCACATCCAGGTCTGAGTGTCTAACAGTGTCAAAGGCCTCCATTTTAACCAGATGAACACATGTTTTTCTCTTCAAGGAATTTCCACATTCCTCCAGATCAGGACCCTGAGTCGCAGGACTCTTCAAATATGACTTCACTTTGTCTGACGGGAGAGACGCAACCACCCACTCCCCATTAAACAAACCCAGCTTCAATAGCAAGCTCTTGTTCACAAAAATGACACTATCGACATCCAAGGGGTCCATCTGATGCAGCCGGCACAGAATCCCTCCTGGTTTATACAGACGGGAGACATCCAGCACCCGGATATCCAGTCGACACTCCAGAGCCTGTATAACAGTGCTAAAGTCAGAGCTGACCATTACTTTAGAGCTCAACAGAGAGCTGCTGGAAGTCAAACTGTTGGCGTACTGGGCGAAATCAGACACAAACAGAGATGAGGACGAGAGTTTGCCGGGCACGTCCACACCAGCGCTACTGGGCAGATCTCTGCAGTCTGACACCAGCACACAAGTGTCCATTGTGATGATGCCTTGACTGACAGGCGTGCACTCCAGCACCATCACATCTGACAGGTACTGCTGCACCTGCGCTGCGTCGTCACCCAGTGAAGGGTGGTAAGGGATGAGTAAGACGTCCCCCTGTCTAGCCAGCAGGGTGTGTGTATGACAGGACGTCAGGACCAGCAGACCACTGCTGAACTTCTCTGATGAAGCCCACCTGAAGCTCTGTTTGGTCCTAGCGCCGATCACAATCCGCTTCAGAGGGAGCAGATGCTGCGGACGGACAGATCCATGTGAATGCCTTTTCAGATCGTAGTGTCTGAGGAAACATCTGCTCACGTACACAGTCAAGCACGTGTGTGTGTTTACGTTCGTCTCGTCCTCTGCGGTCACGTGCGCGCACACTATAATGCGTCGCTTAGAGGATGACTGGTCGTCCATCAGTGATAATAACAACGCGTGTGTGGGTCCATTGCAGTCCGGAAAATGTTGAGTGAAGTGGGATTTGTTGACGAGGACGTGCAGCGGGTGAATGTGTGATGGAAACTCCTCCAGACATTGCAGCTTCATGGGGGCCGCCATGTTGAATATGCGCGCATGCGCAATGAAAAACTAGACAACGCGTATACAGACATTCTTTTCTTTTTGCATTAACTGTATCAAATGAACAAACAAAATAGTCTCACAGCCTTTTTTCAAAATAAAAATCAATTGAGGATCTTCGGTTGAGCATACCAGTAATGAACAATTAGAAATACAAATTGAGGAAAATAAATAATACAATAAAAAACAGAAGAAAGAAAAGAAAAACTATAACAGAGAGAGGCTTAACATATAACTTAACTTATATTTACTCAAAAAGTGAAATCAAAGTAAGGGTTTTGTATTGTTAAGCCATTTTAATGTTTGAACCATCTATTTGAAAATATATATTTGTGTCCATCAAATATATTCATATTTCATACGTGAATGTATTATTCATTTATTTTGTCTTTCGTCCTTACGAAAATTAACTGTGTTGTAACTTGTATGTTGTATGGTTGTATTATTTCTGTAACCACAGTTTAACTTCAACTTTTGTATTCCAGATCCAACAATTCAGAATCGTTGGCCTTTCAGAATGTTGAGTGCTGCTGTATTCAAGGACACTTTTATCCAAAACGATTTAAGGCTTAAAGGGATACTCCATCCAAAATGAAAATTCTGTCATGAATTACTCAACCTTAGTTGTTCCAGAAATGTATACATTTCTTTGTTCGGTTGAACACAAAGAGAGTATTTTGCAATAGTGTTAACAACCAACAGTTCTGAAGCACCATTAACTCCCATAGAAGGAAAAATGTAAATGGTAGTCAAACGTGCCCTAGAAGTGTTTGTTTTCCTCCCTTCGTCAAAATATAGTTTATTAGTACTTGTAAAGTTTGTTAAGAGAGCATACTGTAGAAAACTGTTGCTGTCATATCTCAGAACAGTGCCGGATTTGTAACAACAAGCTATATTGTTCTTGGTCTTCATTTAAAAAGGAAAGCATGAATAATTTAGCATTGATAAAGCCTGATATTATTGGAACTTTGTAAAACTGATCAAAGACAACTCTGTAAAAGTCTACAAAAGATGCTCTTTTAATATCAAAGACCTTCCTCTGTGCCCAAAGTTTTATTGATGCGCTGACCGAGACCTTGTTGGACAGCGAAAATAAATAAATCTCTTGGTGAACACGCACATACACACAGGAGAGAGACACTATCATGAGGTTCTCCATTGTGTTTGAGGGCTCTTGTAAGACCTTGCACATTTCTCCTCATCAGAGGGTGGCAAACATCAAAAACATGATTCAGGTATTCAATTAATTTTTTCCTCACAATATTTTTTTAATATAGATATTTAAATAAATTATTTTAGTTTGCTCACAGTATACGGGCGCAGGTCCAGTCACATTTACATTTACAGTTATTCATTTGGCAGACGCTTTTATCCAAAGCGACTTACAAGTAGTTTTTTTTTTCAGTGGCACATTACTGCAGAGCAATCAGGGGTAAGGTGCCTTGCTCAAGGGCACTTCAGTCATGACCTGCTGGCATTGAGATTCGAACCGGCAAACTTCTGATAACAAGCCCAACGCTCTAACCACCAGGCCACAGCTTCTACATGCAGGTGAGGAACGCTGGCGCCGCCCTGCAGGACAGCTGGTGTGTGGCAGATTTAGGCACTACCACAGAGAGGTATTCACTGTCAGCTGTAGGTATGTCAGTCATTTAAGTGTTTAAGTGTTTTCAGAAGGCCTGTGTTACAGTTTTAATATCTGGCACAAAGTGAACTAATGTTCACAATAAGAAGATTAAATGAGTTTATAATAATAGGTAAAAGTAATATATTATTTGACTGCCTGAAATACAGGAATATAGTCTCAAGGTCTGATCCTGCTTTTGATTTACAAACTGTTTAGAAAACACTGTAGCACAAACTGTACACAACATACTGCTTGGCTGATCTTAAATCTCATTGATTCTTTACCCTGGAAATTAAAAGTCTTATAGAGTTATTGCTTGATTAAGCTTAGATCTCCCACAATGTTACAGTTTTTCTCGATTGTTTACAAACAAATATTGGTACTTGAGACACAATGACCACAACATGTAACTCATTCACCAACCCCCTGAACCAATTCTGCTAAACTACAAGCACAATTCCTGCTTTACACTCACATTGCAGATCTAAAACACACTTTTTTCAAAACACTACACACAATTCTCTGCATTTGGCACAATTTTCGGGCAGAAAAATCTCTTGTTTTCACAAGGAACACACTGCCATTCAAATATGAACACTGACTCATCACATGGGCAAACACCTGTCACAAATGTGTAAACCCCTTCTCCAAGCTATGGAAGATGCATGTCGAGATATAGCAGCTGATGCTTTTCATGGCTGGACTGAAAAACATTGCTTGTGATGTGGATGAGGTGCTGTGTCCAGACCCAAACCGAAGAGAAGATGCAGCATCGTTTTTTTACTGTAACTGTATACAGTAAATTCTTCTGTTGTTCACCACTGTATGTGCAACTTTGCGTTGGTTGGGATGTACACTGTACAT
The DNA here is from genome assembly GCF_947034865.1 of Barbatula barbatula. NCBI lineage: Eukaryota > Metazoa > Chordata > Actinopteri > Cypriniformes > Nemacheilidae > Barbatula > Barbatula barbatula. The sequence continues at coordinate 8,873,287 of NC_136776.1, read as the reverse complement.
TGTTTTTGTTGGAAAAATAAAATATATTTGTTATTGTGTATTTGTGTGTTCTGACTATAAAAAATATTTTATATATATATATATATATATATACAAAAAATATTTTACTACACACTTATATATGTACTGTCTGTAGTAAGTGTAACACTGAACCAAATAAAGAGCAAAGTCATTATGATGAACGGAGAAGTGTTTTCCATTCATTATAGTGTTTTATATAGAGCACATCAGTGTTCAACTGGTTCTTATAAATGTTTATACATATGATGGTTTGTGTGTGTCATTTGAAAACAAAATACCATTTTGAGAAGAAAGAACATTGTTTTGAATCTAAAGTTTCATTTTGCAGGAGAATTGAGGGGTTTTGCCCATTGTGTTTGTGTTTTTTGATTTGTGTGTAGAGTTCTGAGAATATGAGGCATGCTTTCAGAAAATGTGTGTAAACAATTGAGAAAAACTGTATTGTGTATGTTGGGGTTGCTGTATGGGGATCATTTAATTGTTTTACAAGTGTTTACAATTCAAAACCCAATAAAAATATTTGAATAATAATAATAAATGTCAAGCCCTTGGGATCTTCAGATGTGACAGATCCCAACTCAGTTACATATAGCATTCACTATATTTGATGAGTTTGGTTCCAAAATGAGATAAATCTAATTGAAAACTGTTTTTGAATTAGAACCAATTGAATAATTTACTCTTCACTATCGATACAGGTCTATAAAAACCTGTTATCCCGAGGGCAGCACTTAAGCTGCATACACAGCGCCTGCGATTCTTTTGCTGTGTGCCACGAGTCTTTTGTTTTGAGGTAGTTAGAAGGCTTTGGTTGCTCTAGTGACATTTATAAACAAACACTGCAGCTCCACTGATTTGCTTCTATTGCTAGTCGTGGGGTAGTCACCCCAGAAAAGCATGGAGGGGACCTGAGCATATTAGTGTCAGAATCAAACATCATTAGTGCTGGTGTGAAAAGTCAACTACAGTAGGTGGCCAACAATTATTACAAGAGTCAATACATAGTCAGTGCAAGTAAAACCCAAAGGCATTAAGTCATGCTAATTTAAACATTTTATTCTTTTCTGTTTTTCATTTTGCTGACAATTTCTGAGATTTCAAAGAAGTTATATCTCACATCCATGTTACGCTGTTTGTTGTCAGAGTCGGTAAACTTATGAAAACCCTCTTTATGCTCTCCAAGTGTATTGTACTACATTACGTAGTGTCTCATAAACAGATTTTTTCTCACCACACAACACACGTTTACACAAACCAAAGTTGTGTATTGATTTCTCGCTGATCAAAGCGTCTCCAACACTGATGAAACCCACAGCTCCATTATGTGGGCTCCTGTTCTTTTCAATGTTACAGTGTATCTCTGAGGAAGGTCAAGTAAAGCTTGTATCAGTTTGTTCTGACCCAGTACTTCACCGCTCAGCCCTTACAAAGGACGTCATGAGCTCAGTTTGACCTAGTGTCTCTCATCTTAAAATTCACCCAACCTTCGAAGCAACTCTCCGCAATCCTCAAAAGCAAATCATATATAAAATAACCATACACAAAGAAGTGACGGTGAGGTTTTTTATACACACATCAATTCTGTAATTATCAAACAGATCACACATGCATTACAAAAATTTGACCTGTGTAGAAATAAAATACAGTTATATGTATGTATATAGGTATAACTGGATTTTAGCTGGGCTAATAAAATAAAGAAAACCTTGTGTTGGCCCCAAAATAATCGGGTTTGAGTGTTTCATAATTAAAAATCCCCTCTGCTCTCAGAAAGTACTCATGTTCTTAATTTATGAAGATTTTGTGGGAAATATTTCTCCTGTCAGATGAACGTTTGACCGTCACATGGTGTTAGTGACCAGACTTTTATTCAAGGTAATCATCGCAACCCAGTTAAAACCTTCAATGGTCAGATCAGTATCGCTGAAACTTGCTGTATTGTAGTGCTTAAAATGTATGAAGAAAAAAAATCTAAAACCTATTTTTAAAAAGTTCATAGCTCTTGATAAATACTAAACTGCAAACTAATTAAATGCACCAGATGTCAAGAGCTGGTATTTTACAGTATACAAAACAAGAATACTGTAGCAGTACATAAAAAAACATACACGATATAAAACGTTTGTCTACAAATGCAAACTGTAGCATCATAAGCTTGCTTGACACAATAACTAAAATGGAATAAATGTGAATACAAACATCTAAAACAAAACTGAAATATTTCAGTGCTGGATATAAAGTTATAATGTCATTTGTTTTATATGTACACAGCTGCTATTTGATTTGGTACTGAATCATGTATAAAATCATCTCCGTAGGGTGAATCTCATATAAACGTGTCGTCACATTTTGGCCTAAAATTTAAATAAAAAACGAAATCAACTCATTTTCAGCTCAAATCGTACAACTGCAACTACTACTGATTCAATTACAGTAATTTGTACTGTAAATGAACTGTAATACACGTTTAAATCAACAAAATACCATATGTTCAATCTCAAATCTTATCACATTCTGGTAATGAGGTTTTTTACCAGAATTTATAGGGTGGATATGTGCTAAATTGTGATTATAATGTCATGATGAAAACTATCATATAATATATATATATATATATATATATATATATATATATATATATATATATATATAATATGTCATATAATTTCTTATGTCTGTTTTTTCCCCGTTCCTGACAGGTTTCATGAGATTCACACTGTAAATGCTCGACAGTCTGGCTTACTGAAGAGTCTTTTTCAGCATGATCAGAGAGATTGTTTGGTTGCCGCTTGACCTGTGACAAAATCAGAATCAATCTATCCTACATCAGTTACAGAAAACCACACAAGTCTTGCACCACTGTGGCTTTCATTGAAGCGTGATTATTTGATCGCAGGCTAAACACTTTGGTAAGTTTTGTTCTATGACTCAGCATCACAAACTGATGCTTACAAAAGTGACACTAATGGAAGAAGCGGATTGTTTAGATCATTTTCTAGATATGTTTAAAGTCTCTTTGATTGCGAGTCTAGAGCCAGGTCAGAAATGGCTCGCTCTTGTTCAGGACCGACTCCACATCATTCAGGATGGGCATGAGGTCGGCACCTTCCAAGGTGCCCAGGTCCACATTGGTGCCGGGCATAGAGTCCAGAAAGTCTGGGAAACGGCTCTGCTGGGGAACATTCATACTGACCGGCACCATGTTGTCACCTGTGGAGAGAAGACAACAGGTTCAAAAATCAAACCTTGACGGCACACGCGGATATGTTAGTGGTGTGGTGACGTCATACTCTCTGCTGTACCTGTGTCCATGTCCTCCATGTTAAGAAAATCCTCAGGGGTGGTGGGGATGCTGTAACAGCCAAGGCCGAGGCCGCTGTCCGTGCTCTGCTCTCGCGAGTGGTACGGCCCACTGTGAACACGAACACACGTGTGTTTAGCTTCACACTTAGTAAAGCAGAATCTGAATGCATGGAGTGTGCTGGTAATGAGGATACTTGCCTGTTGAGGAAGGGATCAGAGCTGTTGGTGGGCATGTTGCCCTGCGTCATGGCCGGAGAACTGATGGAAGGTGCCACAGGTGCCATATTTTCAGAGTCCATGGGCAGCTGTCGGAGCGCCACCTCCTGGAGAAATAAAGACAAACACTGTAACCTGACCACATTCACAAGAGAGCTCAAATTGTCATAACAAAATAAATATCACTTTAATGCATGTTCCTGGTCTTATTGTTAGTTCGTTTCAGTTTTATTAAAAGTTATTGCTTTGTTTTTGTTACTTTAAAGGGGAGGGCCCAGATAATTCATGCAGTGATAAAATCGAAACAAAAAGTTAATTTCTTCTATTATTACATGTTTCATTTTTGTCTTATTTCAATTTCATATTCAAGCAATATGACAATCTGTGGTTTTTAAAACCCCCATTATAACCTCTGAGAATTGGTAACTTTCAACACAGATATTTTGGCAGTCTGAATCAGGGATCAGGTCTGAATATAGATCAGTGTCTCTTGGCACATGTTTCAGGGTGGAGTGTGTTCACAAAAACAGCTGCAAGAATTCACTGTGGAAAACATTCAGTACCAGAAACTGAGTCAACGCTTTTATAATGGGTGTTTTTTTCAGCCATGGCCTCTACAAACACTTGCAAGCGACATGGTTTCTCTTAGCACATAAAACACAAGTTACTCGAGTCAGAGGAGAGTCCGAAATTTTCCATATAAACACACTGTGTGAGGTCCGTCTGCTTTAGTAAACTGTCCTGCTTGTGTTTTTCTGAAACTGAAGGTACAGAAGGACGATGACCCCCGAGCTTTGATAAATGGCATAAACACACACTTCAACATCACTAGGGGGCGTCACTGTTTAATATACTACCAAAGAGTCACTTCATTTTACTCGTGGCAGGACTTGAGGCAACAAGAAACATTCTTCCTTTGCTGTTCATGTTAACGGCTAACTCCCCTCAAATTGGCGAGTGTTTGGTTTGGTACTGGCATAAAGTGGGTATGAGGAATTATCTGTTTGGATGAAAAACTTTGTGGACCTGAATGAGTTTACACTGGGAGACACACATATCACTTATATGTTTTTCTCCAAATGTTGCCCAATCCGGCCCCATTGTAAGCAGAGAGGGTGGAAATAACACCATAACATGACCAACACATTAAGTTTTCTAAACAACAACAGTCTTGTTAGGTTAAGCTGATGCTACAAATCCAGATGTGCTCCCATTAAATGTCAGCACTTTACTTGAATCTTTGTTATCTCTAATGAGGGGGCAATATGGAGCCTCTTAAAGTGATTTACGCAAGGTTCTATTTTGGGGCCAATCTTATTTTCAGCATACATGCGCACATTAGGTTCTGTTTGCCACCATCCTTAAAAGTTTTATGAAACCCTGGTTTCAGCATAAAAATTCAATCGCAAGTTGGGGGCATAACGACCTGTTTGGGAAGTTATTCTGCAAGTATTTTAGCCATTCTGATTGGTAACTCACCTGTCGCATGAGCTCCTCCTGTCTCCTCTGAATTCGCTCTCGTTCAATCTGGATGCGCTGCAGTCTCATCTTCTGCTGGTGCTGCTGGGCGCTCATGTTCATCATGGCAGACTGTGAGCTCTGCTGCTGTTGTGGCGGCTGCTGGGGCTGCTGCAGGTGTTGCTGATGTGCCTGCTGGTTCAGCACTGCGAGAAAATACACAAAGAACATGCTTTACATGAAGGGAGAAAAAATGGCAAAGCTTTCTTGATCTTGCAAGCAGCATAGTGTCATCTCTGCGAGACCAATTTGTATTTCAGGAAACCATTAAAACACATATATATTTTTAACTTGACGTGACAACAAACAAACATTCATTCAGGAGCATCATGCTAAGAGTCTTTATTCCCTGCCACTTCAGCGTTTCTCACCCCTATAATTCAAAGTTCAGTATTCTTTGCTTTGGAAAAGTAATAGTAAATCTCTGCCCAACCATTCACACTATTCAGATCATGCGTGTGTGTATCCAAACAAAGCAACATACTGAAATATGTCCCTTGTGTGAATCATAGTTCCAGCGTAAATGCATTGCAAATTGCTAAAAAGAAAAACCTAACTAACACTTCACCAGTTTCCCTGTTAGTCATTCTTCAAATGATTCTCAACTTTTTCAAATGAACCACAGGACTAAAACACACACTCCACCAGACGTGTGTATTTACTGCATTAAACTCTAGCCTACAACTGAAACTTCACTGCAGCGCTCTGCTTTCTTTAAGATTTGCAAACATTTCTTCACATCAGAAAGATCTTCAAAGATAAGTTTTATGGATGAGAAGGAGGATTTGGCAAGCGTGAGATGAAGAGAAACAAACACTGCCTTTTATGGTGAGATGAAGGGACCTAAAGTTGTCCTTTACTATCATCAGTATTAACCTTAGTCCAACACACACTGCCCAATATCACAAGGATATTACACTGCAGTAAAGAAAACACAAAGACAATCCCATTTTTAGGACCAGTGTGATCTCTGAATTGTGATGTTAATTCATAACATATTTTCATCCCAACTTCATGTAAGGAAAAACATCTCATTCTGATCACAATGTCCAGATGTGTTTGTTATTCACAATGGGGATTCACATTAGATTTGCATTATAGTACAAAGTCAGTATAAAGGCAGATCAACAAATACTACAATTATTTATATATCAAATCAATCTTCAGACAGATATTTTATAAGAGTTGGGAGGACATGTGCATCTCCAAACCATTTGTGGCTTATTTTCTGAAAACTGTAAACAACACTGACTCAACCAATCTGTTCTCAAACCGTTTTTGTTCACATTACAGACTATCTTCACAAGGATACATTACAATATGGGCATTTGGACATCATTTTGTGTAGATATGTCTGTTTAGGAGTAAGATGACGTGAAAGAGAACTCCGAACAGTTGTGTGCTGTCTGAGATTTGGAATACATTAGGTGCGTCCCAAAACGCACACTTATGAACTATTCTACGCCACTTTGTAGTCTAAATAGTCCGAGTAGTACGTTCACATTGAAAGCTCTCAAAAAAGAATATATACATATATATATGCACTTGAATATATATTTGTCAGTTTTGCCCTTGTGTGACCAGGAGGAAAATGGCAGCAGTCTAGATCTGGATTTAAAACATAAAAGTTATAGAAAGAATTCTGAAAGAGGGTTGACCCTCTGCTGGAAAAAAAGATGAACTTCTGTCCAGAACCTCTTAGGAAAAGTTAAATTATTAAATATAAATCGATTCTGGGTTAAAACAATCGATTTTAAAATCGTTTTAAACAGAATTGCGATAGTTCGGTTTATAGATTTTTCTCCCACCCCTAGTAACTAGCTAAAGGCTTTGTGTCCTCCAGAGGTATCATCCTCTAAAGGATGCGGAGGATTCTCAACTTTTTAAAAAAGTTTTTAGTTTTAAAATGAGTTCTCAGAATTCTTGTGAAAGTAGGACGCATTAGCAGGCTGCATACTGAGTGTCCTACCTGCTTTTATGAAACGAGACAGCTTTGATAACGTAGCAGGCTTCAAATGAGACCTCCGGAGTATGCAGCCTTCCGAAACGAGACACAGCCATTGACAAAACATTCTAGCATCGGGTTAAAACACGCAAACATCATGCTAAAACATGTTCGAATAATTGTAATGTTGTGGCTTGAGTTTTGCAAAGGCCTCACGTGTTCTAGTTAAAAATACTATTTTCTTGCATACAATCTTATTGTTTTGTTACGATCAGGTGTCCTGAGATTCACCTGTTGACTGGTCACGTTACCACACCTCAGAGTTCAAATGAAAAGTGTGCTGCGCTCTCGGTTACATTGTGTTTAGACATCTGCAGTACATCACCAGATGTGAACCACCAAAGCTTTACAGCCCCCCTGATATCTGACTGTCACAACAACCATCATGATAGGAAACACATGTGAGCTGAACAACGAAAGAGCACGCAAGTCACGATAACAGGGTGGAGCATTCATGACGTGCACGCGAAAGAGGGAGTGTTGCTAAAGGCTCACCAACAATAAGCTTCTTGTGTCATTGATTTCCATGAAACGCCATCATCTGTCCACCGGGGTCAGCAGAAAACACAAGAGGACAGGAACAGGCATTAACCTGTGCATCCTGTGTCCAATAACACTTCATAACAGCACTTATATCTCCCTACTAGTCTTGTTTTTAAACTCAAGTCATATTTCATCTTGAGATGCCTCCACATCACAATTATAAATATATTCATGTGAATTACTGCTCTTTCTATGATGTAAATATTCCCTTTAAAAACTCACACCGTTGAGCTTCTAATCATAAACAAGACATGCTGAAGAGACACGTGTTTAAATGGAAAAATACACGTCATATTGTTGGTTAATTCACTTGTATTTTGAGTGGGAGTGAAACTGCTCAGTAGGGAAGGGAATTCGACTCCTTTTCGAATTTTTATTCCGTGATTGACTCACATCGGTTCAATTGTCTTTGAGACTGGCACAAAGCAACGAAAAACATAAAAAAAAGAATCATGTTTATGGTCATACCTCCAATCTCTGATTGTTATTGTTAAATGCCCCACACCGAAAGGCAATGACTAACATTAAGAAATCTTACTGAACCTTAATACAAAACTTAATTTGTGTGACTGCAAAATCGACGCAAAATAAAAATTATTAATGTCTTAGCTTTACCAAAAGTCTATGTGGTTAGACCTGGGCCGTCATGTCTTTGCACTTGGAAAACCACATCAGTTTAGGACCAGAAAGGGGTAACTGGCAGCACAAAAAAACTCTGTGATGGTGTGCTCGCTGCACAAATGCATGTGTATTTGCTTGTGACTTTGGAGATACCATTTGGTTTGCCAGTCAAAAGTTCCCAAACTTGTGAAGTTACATTTATTTTATATTCGTAAAGCGACTTACAAATGAGGTAAACAATGGAAGCAATTGGAACAAAATAATGACAACAAAAAGCAAAAGTGTAATAAAACTGCTCTCATATAGCCCACCACAGTATACAGAGCTAAGTTTATGAATTTTTTGATAGAAAGAGTAGAAAGAGTCAGAACTGATTGGTCAGGTGCTTCCATCACGTAACAGCAGTTTGAAGTTATAGCTGCACTCAGTGACATTATGCCAGTACTATTTTCCCTGCTCATAACATTCCTCTGTTGTCTGGGTCTAATTTTGTCTTATTTTGTGATCAATTTCAAACAGTTTCAACGAATGAAATTTCCTAAATCACAAATAATAAGCTCTCTCTATTTTTCATAAACATGTACTCCGTCACGTTTGATCAAAGTCAGTGAGTGCAGCTGTGACACGTCAGAGGAGATCTGGCCCTCCCAGGTGATTCTGTTTCTCCCGAGGTTTCTTTTCATCCATTTATTTATCAATAGAGTTTGAGTTCCTCGACACAGGCTTGCTCACCGGGAGACTGCCTTTATTAGATATTATTTACTAGCTTTACTGCTTGTTCTATAAACACCATGCGCTGTGTTTATACTTTTTCTGTGTTTTTCTGTTTGTTTTATGTTCTCCTTAAGCTGCTTTGGAACAATGCACATTGTGAAAAGCGTCATTTAAATAAAATGTAATTCACATTCTGACACCAGGCTCCTCCCACACACACTAACAATAAAAAAAAATAAAAACTTTCACACAGACGCACGTGTACTCTAATCGTTACATATTTTGTGAAAGTCTGTGAAAGACTTTCCTGACATAAAACTAATAAAATGAATGAAACTGTCTGTCTGTTGGTTGCACGTTTGACAAAATTTACCATAACATGCAGTGCAAAGTATACAAAACCTTCAGCCCTAATTTACGCCATTAGTGATATGTATTACCGACGTACCTTCTTAAATTAGCACAGCTCACTTTGTGTACCTGTTTGATAAATCAGATTTTTACTGTAAAAACCAAAAAAGTTGGTGTGGGAGAAGCTAGAGCAACATGTCGCATGCTTCACTCGACCAATCATTGCAATGCTCAGATTTTGCCAGAAAGGTACACAATTAGAATCAGATGAGCTTTTGTTGTTAGTCATTGACACAATAGAATTTATTTTGTAGCGCTTCATGTTTTAATGATTTAATTTTAAAGATCTTCAAGTTGATGATCATCATATGGAGATTATTTTAGATTAGGAGAACACATGTTGTCTGAGATCACACAGGTGAACTATGGGATTGGGGTGTGTTACTGTGGGGTGGGACGGGACGGGGCGGGTCTGATTCTTGCCTCCATACAGCTATACAAAAGCCATTACTCACCCTGCATGCGGGGGTCCAGCCACGAGGTGTTTTGGCTTTTGTGGTCAATGAAGTAAGTTTCTCCCTGAGGGGTGACGGCCATCTCCAAACCCTCGGGCAATTCTCCTGTTTATCAACAGTACAACAGCTCGAGATCAGCCAGCAGCCAGAACAGGGATCTGGACTCATGATCTGAGAAGTGTGCTTCATCTAGTGCACTACATGTTATTAAGGTTTAACACACAACAGCTGATGTACTTCTTGGTTTGAATGAGAGGACAAAACTAGTCCTTGATGTCAACATTAAATCTAAAAGAAATTTGAAATGAATCTTTAAAAGAGGTTCCTGGCCGTACGTGATGCTTTGGCACACATGACTTAAAGGATAGTTCACTTACAAATTTGCCCCATTCACTTTTTTGCCCCCATAGAAATGTGTATTCCCACTATGGAAAGTCAATGGGGGACCATTTGAAGTGAGCTACTACTTTAAAGTCATAGTTTACCCCAAAAACTAAATTCTGTCAAAAATCTGAATTATATTTTTATTCCGCAGAATTCAAAAGAAAATAATTTGGTTTTGTGTCCAAACAATAGAAGTAAATGGGGTTCAGTGCTGTGCGGTTACCAACACTGTTCAAAATATCTTCGAAAGAAAGTCATGAAGGTTTTGAAATGAGGGTGAGAAAATTATGACAGAATGTTAATATTTTTGGGTGAAAAATCACTTTAAAAAGACAAAACATTCTTTGTAATCGTTGAACAAAAAAAAAACAGTGGCATCTACAAAACGTTTCAATTACCCATAATCCTTCAATGTTAAAGGAGCCCATCATGATGTACGCAACAGGCTCAGTCTGAAGTCAGTCTGAAAATACAAACACTTTCTCAAGTTCCTAAAGGGAGGACTACTGCATAGGCCACAGGAAGAGCCACAAAGCATTGTGGGATTGGTTGAGAGATAACCAAGGAAGCGTCATACGAGTGGACAAACACTGTTGGATTACATCTAGGGCTGAACGGTTTTTAAAAATAATGTAATTGCGCATTTTTGACCAATATTGCACCTTATATTCTGTATTATTTAATAAATAAAATCAATAAATCATGGTAACCAAGGCAATATTAGACAGATTAACCATAAACTATAATCCAGTCTTAAAACAAAACTGTGCATTATCAAATTGCTGAGTGTGGTAAAGCCAGAGTCACTGTTATAAATATATGATACACACTTAGAAACGCTGTCTGTTAACTTACTAGACAATCTCTAAATAAATAAGTACAAATATAAACTATTAATATACGTATTATCTTATATATTGTCTTGTATTATTGCGTAAATGGTGCATGACGTAAGTAGTATTGCACCTTGAGATAGCATTAATGTTCGCACACACACAACACTGTGCAGCATCATCCACATAGATCAGCTAAAATAGTCCCACACAACTGACGTGCTGGTGCTCTTTCACACTTAAGTTTCCACAGTCCCACGTTCTGTCAAGCTTGAGGCCATTGTAAGACAGGTCAGTGTAAAAATGCTTTACTTTAAATGCAGTAACGCGCTTAAATAGACAGACGCAGCCTTATTTAATTAACACTGCATATAGGAATTTATAGTGTGTCTGATATTTGACCTGTGTTTTGACTTCCATAACCTTTTATGTTTTGCTTATAGTCAATATGGTTTCTTGTACTGCTGCTTTGTAACAATGAAAATTGTAAAAAGCGCTATATAAATAAACCTGACTTGACTTGACTTAAAATACTAACCTCAATGATGTTTTATACATCACATCTGAAATTAAATACATACATTTATGTAAAATAACCTTGATTTTCAAAATAGTGTGCGTGACCTCAAACATCATAAACTTAGATGTTTTACATAATTAAAATGATGATAATCATATAAAAAATAGATGATACAAATGTGTAACTTTATGTGTTGCTGACTACACATTTTGTCAGGTTCAGTCGGTTGGAAATAAAGCTGTATTTTTGGACCGTTTAGATTCATGTGAATGAATGAAACACACTTTCTACTTTATACACTGTTGTGAACAAACCGTTGATCTGTTAAACTGCTATTAAACAAAGTGCTACATTAATACTTGTCTTACAGTAAGACGTTTACTGTATATTTGACAAATACTGTACAATATGAATGACAATAACATAAAATATAAAGATGTCATAACATTTTGTCACAATGCAAGACGATCGAGAAATGTCCGTTTCTTAATCATTCTATTGTGATTCTTGGGTGAAATATGATCGAGGAATTGCGTGAAGGTTTTCGTCAAGTGAAATGATAAAATGGTGCCGCTCAGGCGTCTACTGTATGCAGATGATCTCTTTTCTTTTTAAACAGATTTCTTTCCCTTCCCCCTTTCGCTGGAATCTGCTTCTCCACTGCCAACAAGGCACAGGTACACATTTTTTCCATTTCATTACAAATCAGAATTTGGGAAGGGCAAAGCAAGCAGGCAAATGCATTTGAACCACAAGTGATTTAGGGTACAGAAAGAGGCTGTGATGGGACAGTATTCAGAGGAAACAACATCTCGCACATGAAAGTCAACTTATGCCAAGCTTTTAAAGCTCCCACCCCTCAGTATACAGACAGAAGTCAAAACATGATTTTTGGTTGAGGACAAAAGTGTTTAAGGGTTTGCTTAAGTGTATAAAATGGTTATTAGCGTAGACATATACACATAGATGCCACTTTAGCAGCCGTTTCTATACGCCTCTATACATCCAAGAAAAAAAACAATGCCCTGCATATAAAGAAATCGAATGGTTTTAATGGGAATTGTACTGGATTCAAATGAACTACTGGTATGTGGTTGATTCTATTGATGGGATTATCTGGCAGACGGGTACCAACAAAACAACAGATGAAGGCGTTGGCTAACATAACATTACATATCTGTAATATTAGGTTAGTAAAGATAGAAACACAAAGCAGAAAAATTCTCTCATTTCTTCAGGAATTTTTTATATCTTTTTCTTTACAGCTCATCATGTTTACTATGATTGAGGACAGCAAATGAAACGTTGACTGTAACGAGGTGCCGTATATATGGCACCAACATATTTATGGTTTGTTGCAAGGTATTTTGTCAATGTGTTCTCCGTGTTTCTTCACACTGTTAAATCTACAGATATACATTTTTCCTGAAAATGGGGGTCAACTGATAAATCAATCTCATACTTTTTTTACTAAAAGTAACCACATCCTTGCATACCGGCACACATCCACTTTATCTACGGATGACTATGAACCTCCATTAATTGTGGCGGGGAGAAATGACCCTGATTCCACGTCACAGTTGTGAAATTTGTGAATGTCATGTGACATTGAGCGGCGAGGTTAGATGATGTCAAATGTGTGTGTTTTCATGAGTAATGTCGACTCACCGAGGTTGGGTTGAGACAGAGCCATGGAGTGCTGCTGGATGTTGCCGTTATTGGAGGTCTGGTTGTGGACACTCATCTGATTCACTGATGATGTCCTGCTCTTCCGGGGGTCATGCCATGTGGTGATCTTCTCAATGTGACTGCAGGAGAAACACAACATATGTTCACTTCAAAACATATATTTATGTTGTTCTGTTCATCAGATATATGAAGATGCACTTGAAGATAATCTTCAATTTAATTGATACCCACTGCATGTTTTGCTTGTTCAGAAAAACCCTTCAAAAGTGTTTCAAAGCATTGCATGCACTAGAAATATATGTATCTTTTTGTTTAACTTTTAGACGTCACTTGAGTGCTCAACTCCATTAATAAGAGTGAAATATTTAACAAATGTGTGTATAAGAGGAGCTTAAAATGATTCTGCCTGTATTATTCGGCTTCACTCACACCAGTAAAGGTGGCGTACAGCAGGCTATACGTGGTCAGGTCCTGAAGTGGATTTGTATTTAGATTGAATTGTGATTTAAGATTTTAGTTCGATTTTACAAGAAGGTGTTTATGAAACCAACATCACTCAATACAAGCTCAGATAACACTGCTGGATTTAATCTTCCTATTAACGTGGATCAAACGTATGATATTGAGATGAAGTTAAATGTGTGTGAGGCATTAATACTTAAAATTGTTCTTCTAACATTTACTTTCTGCAATGACTTGAGATCACTTACTCTCCATTACGCATGGGTCAGAGTTTGCGTGCAGGTGCGCAAATTGTCCATCAAGTTTGTCCCATTTTTTGGTAGCCAGTGGCATACACATCTTTCAGGGCATGTTTTGTGCAAAGGCCCCCTGGCCTTTTTATTTGTCAACCATAGCTGGACTTAACAGAGGGATGTGAATCAAGTAACATCCTACAGCCGTATTGAACCGCTCCTCTGATAAAACTGCAACTACGTGAAATTCTGGCTTCTCTGCATTTTTTCATGCAAGGCCACAAGCGTCAGTCAGACGGCTACTGAATGACTCCAATCTCAGTGATACCATAAACCAGTTTAGCGGTGAGCTTTAGTGTACAGATTGAGATTTTTCTTAACCTAAGCACCTGGAAGAACAAGTTCAGGTGTGTTTGATTAGAGTTCAAACTGAACTTAGCAGGAAGGGAGATCTACAGCAGCAGGTCTGGTCGGGTATCGCTGTCTTTAATGTATCCGTAAAAAAGGTAAAATTCCTTTTGGGAAGAAAAAACACTCAGATAGAAATCCCTGACTGCAGTTTTGTGGAGATTTGGAGTTATGGGTGAATCTCATGAAAACTGCGTTTCAAATATGTTAAATATTATTATTTTAAGCAAAAAAACAAGACCTTACAAGTTCAAAGGCAATCATTTAAAAACTTTTATACAAAAGTGTCCAACAAAAAATCTCATTACCTTAACACTTTGAAATGTTAATGCCATAGCTTGTTTTGAAAATAAAAAAAGAAGCAATGATACCCAGGCAAGTTTTCGTTTATCATATATAATTGGACAATAAAGAATCATGTTACATTTAAAATCAATACTGGCATTAAGGTGCAATGCTTTTGTGAGAATGACCCGCATGTCTATACTGAAAAGCACTGTTTACACCAGGCAAAACATTTCTTGACGGTCAGAAAGATATCAAACAGAAAGATCCCACATCTGACATGATAAATAACACCTTTAACGGTGCGTTTCCACTGAGCGAGCGTTTTCAATTCATTCCGATGAGTCCGACATATGTTTAAGTTTGCAAATGGTGGATCCATTTCAGTGGCATGCTAGCGCAAATTTACTGACACACCTAAAAGCGAAGGCGTTTCAGATATTTTTCTGATATTATGACATGAAATATATGACTTCCGAGCTCAATCCGTTCCAGTCAACCAGGCATCACATTCTCATGTTTACCACGTGATGTTATACTATGAGACGGCAAGATAACGTTGTATGGTAGCTATTAAATCGTAGGCATTTGTTCATAAGCAGTGTCTGGATATTTTAAGACTCATGTTCATACATATTATGTGTTGTAAAAATTGTTTTAAGTTTGTTTAAGACACGTCTCGCTGGGGTCAAGGGTTGATCGATCTGCCCTGAGATCAGAGGTCAGATGACCAACTGCGTTTGCAGTTCCAACGTTCACTTCCGGGAATGAGGTCAGCAAAATTGCAATCAGAGTTGTCTCGAAGTCCTGCTAGAAAATTCGGTAAGGCTAGTCTAAGCAGTTTATGCAACCAGACCCAGGAAATCATATTGAGCATATAGACAGTTTTAACGGCAACATCATACACAAACATTACTGTGGCCCAAACTTAACTTCCGGTAGTCTTCAGCGAAGAAACAATAACAATAGAGTCCCTGTAGAGTAGATTATTTTAGATAACAAACAAAATAAAATAAATTTTAAAGCCTAACAAGCATTATTTTTAAGAAATGTTACTTGGCTAAACATAAATGCAGGGCTGGTGAGTAACAAAATACATGTAACTTAGTTATGCAGTTCAAACACAAAATTTGAGTAATTGTATTTCATTACAGTTACTTTTAAATAGGTGGTAATAAATGACAGTTACAGGTGAAAATTATAAGGGCAAATGCATCCTAAACTACAGTTCTGGTCATACGTTTCATACCCCTTGCTGAATATGCTAATTAGAATAATTTGGTAACACTTTAATAAGGTGCTATAAGTTAACATTATTAAATGCATTTGCTAGCGTTAGCTAACATTTGCCAATTTAGTTTTTTCAGCATTTATTTATCCTTGTTAATGTTAGGTCACGTCAATACAGTTATTCATGTTAGTTCATGGTGCATTAACTAACGTTAACAGTGACGTTTAATTTTAATAATGTATTAGTAAATCAACAAGAATTAATTTTAATAAATGTCATTTCATGTTAACTAATACATAAACTAATACACAATAATTTTACCTAAAAAGAAGGATCTGGGTTCATAGAAATTACATGTCGATTTCATTTAGTACAGTCCTGAAAAGCTATTACACATAATATAAATGTATCTATCTATATCTGTCTATAAGACAAACTGACTGAATTTATACAAACTGCCACCTACATTTGCATAATGTAACCTTGAATCTTTATCGTTTTCATGTTTTGTGCTAGTTGTTTGAGAGTTTCTTGTTTAAGTAATTTTTTAAGTAATTTCAACTTTTGGTCTCACAGTTCTGACTTTTTCCTCACAATTTTGAGGTTATAAATCACAGTTCTGACTTCTTTTTTGGTCTATACCCAGGTAGCAAACAAACGTTGGCCCAACGTTGGCCCAACGTTTGTTGTTGTGTTGGGCCAACGTTGGGTGCTGACGTTGGCCCAACGTAATTTTGTCCGTTGGGCCAACGTTGGGCCAACCATGTTATTGGACGACCAGCAGACCTTCTGCCAACCTAAAAAATACCTTGCCAACCTTCTGCAAACTTAAAAACCACTAAAACAACATTGGGCCAACGTTGGGCCAACGTCAGCACCCAACGTTGGCCCAACACACCATTTTAAGATTGTGATATGGCCTATTCATTGTTGAATTGCATTAAAAAAGAACAACAGACAAACTGAATTGGTTATAAAAATGAAATTTATTGGTAACAAAAAAACAGCAGAAAAAATGCAAAGTAAAACAAAGTCAAAGAAATCAACAAGGAACCAAAGTGACAGAAAAGGCGGCAAAGAAAATGCGGAAGAAGGCCAAAAAAACTTTGCAGATTTGAAGCTATTTGATGATGAAGACGGAGCGGAGGAGGAGAAGCAGCAGCATATACTCCTGTAAAAACAACAAACATACAAACAACTTTTTAGAAGATTTAAGATGTGTAGTTCTATTTTAATTACACAACCCAAAGGTTTTTTGCAAGAAATTCACCATATTGGGGTAGCAAATGTTTTATACATCTTAATGCAGTGTAAAGATGAAGTGCACCTCTGTTTATAATATTTTAGTCATATCGAATTACCAACAACAAAATGAACATTACTGTGAACATTAAAGTTTATATTTTAGTCATATCGAATTACTAACAACAAAATGAACATTACATCTGTCAAGAAGGCCTAATGTCAACATCTGTCAAGAAAATAAAGACAAATAAAAGATATGAACTACATTAGCTCAGTTGCGTCACAAGCTCAGTCAAACCGCCAGATTACACTAACAGTCAACATTAAAGTTTATAATATTTTAGTCATATCGAATTACTAACAACAAAATGAACATTACTGTGAACTTAACCAGGAATTAATGAAAACTTACCTCAGAATTTACAACAGAAACGGAAACTCGTCTGAGGTAAACATCTGACTCTGAACTCACGAGGACGGAGGCGCGCACGCGCCCACAAATACGTGTGTGTGGCTTCATGCGGCACTGACAGGATGATGACGTCAATGTATCGCGAGAGCGATTCGAAATTAGATCTCTACGCGTAAGTTCTCGACTCGCTCTCGCGATACGTTGACGTCATCATGAAGTCGAACATGACTAATAACGCATAACAAAAGACAACATGTTAAAAACAATAAAGATGGTAGAACTTGTTTAACATTAAATTGTATTAAAATAAACAGAAATATTGTGCTTTTAAAGCATAGCTTTTTAGATCTTCATCCGGGGGTGTGTTCAATTATTTCTACATAAATGCACATTTTGTTCTAAATGGACAGACTTTATAAAAATTATAAAAATGGTTTTATTATAGTAAAAGTGTAGCTACTATGGTTTTTTATTTAACAACAACAATAAACATCAAAAGAAAATTATCTGCTAAGATAATAACAACCAATGGTTATTTTAATAATTTAATAATTGTACTTATTTTAATAATTATATATATATATATATATATATATATATATATATATATATTTGGTTCCTTGTTGATTTCTTTGACTTTGTTTTACTTTGCTTTGCATTTTTTCTGCTGTTTCTTTTTTTTGCTTGTTCTTTTTTAATGCAATTCAACAATGAATAGGCCATATAACAATCTTAAAATGGTGTGTTGGGCCAACGTTGGGTGCTGACGTTGGCCCAACGTTGGCCCAATGTTGTTTTAGTGGTTTTTAAGTTGGCAGAAGGTTGGCAAGGTATTTTTTAGGTTGGCAGAAGGTCTGCTGGCCGTCCAATAACATGGTTGGCCCAACGTTGGCCCAACGGAAAAAATTACGTTGGGCCAACGTCAGCACCCAACGTTGGCCCAACACAACAACAAACGTTGGGCCAACGTTGGGCCAACGTCTGTTTGCTACCTGGGTATATATATAATTTGAGGGAAGTGGTGGGCAATTGCAGCTGACCATACCAACGTTGGCCCAACGTTGTATTTCTGTCAGATAGGTTGGGCCAACGTAACCAACCAATATTGACGTTGGCCCAACGTCTGTTTGCTACCTGGGTATGGTCTATATGGGTTTACATCTCATGATGTAAAATGGTAAAACAAATAAGACGAAGAAAGCAAGTCCTCTGTTTGGTGATCCTTATTAGTTTTCCAAAGTAAGTTCGATTCATATTACTTTTAAAAGCATGCATTTCGTAATAGTTACTTTCCCAGCCCTGCTTAAATGTGACATCAAGTTACACTACCAGACCGTTCAAGAAATTGTTGTGATATAAGCACAACAACCTGAACCCATCTTCAGTCTACTCATCACCTTAACTCTAACCGCTTTTGTAGTTTGCGTAGTACGCCAGATTGATAAACAAACACAGACCGGAAGTTAACTTCAGCCTAGGTGCGTAACCGTTGCAACACACATAGGTCCAGACTAAATTGTATTGATCAGTTCCCGATGGCGTTCCGAGGTCCCCCTTAGTCCGCGTTCTGGGTCGCGTCCTAAAAGTGTGTGGTCCCTTAGAAACATCCTCATGATAATCCTCCCCTTACAGCACCCATGGTATGAGAGTGTTTTATCATTCAATAACTTCTTCCACACAAGTTTGCTGTGATAAACCAGCTTAACTACTTTTATTTTGGTCCTAATCACTGTTTTATTTGCCAAACACAAAATGCTTATACGGTACATTTGAACACTACGACATGTGAAATGTAACATTCCTTTTCTGAATCTGTCCGCACTTAGTTACATTACATATCAGGATGATTTTCAGATGTTTAAAAAGTGAAATCTATGTCCCTCATCTCTAGTCAGATGACAGCGACTAAAACTCAAAGTGAGAGTTCATGATCATGCATCTGTTAACTTGCTTTTATGGGAAGAGTTTGTAACACGTGAATACCCAAATCACCTTTGTTATTTCTCCTAGACATCAATGAGATTAAATGGAGAGCAAATGGAAAGTCTCATCTGTGTCCTGAGAAAAAGTCTCACAAATGTCTCCATTAAAGTTTCAGATACTATTATAGATCTCTCAGGATACACTGCTGAAACCCGGGTCAGACAGAAAAGATCAACCTTCAAGGTGTGGCAGCTGTCCTGCACCTGTGAGGCCCAGAAATCATGAGGCGCGGATGCAAAAAGTGCACTGGGTCAGCAGTTTAGTGAACAACACTCTACAGCTAAAATTAGCCAACCCGCTTGAGATCTGTCACATGTTTCATAGACATTTACAAGAACATTTTCCAAGTTAACTTTTGTTTTTCATGTTGACCCTTCATGTTGAATTCATTCATGCTTAAGCTGACCAAACACAATGTGTCACTGCTTCAAGTCTTAAGAGCTGTTATATCT
Organism: Barbatula barbatula; assembly: GCF_947034865.1. Classification (NCBI taxonomy): domain Eukaryota; kingdom Metazoa; phylum Chordata; class Actinopteri; order Cypriniformes; family Nemacheilidae; genus Barbatula; species Barbatula barbatula. The sequence continues at coordinate 8,853,343 of NC_136776.1, read as the reverse complement.
TCTGCAATCCTTTTAGGTTGTGATAAATATCCAGAGAAAGAAAGTGAAGGAATAGCCTAAACAGGCATACACAAGAAAATTGTACGTTGAAATCATTTATTGCACGTGTTTGCCTCTGAATATTATACTACACTAGTGTTTGCGTACAAGCCACATGCCGTTTACACCGGAAACACACACACACACACACATCCCAAAAAACAATAGGATGTTGGTGGACTAAAAACAACTCCCTCCACACACACACAATGTTAGAGATGGACACAACACCTCTTAACTGAGCTTCATCCTCTTCCTGTTGGTGTGCTGCCTGTGGAAACATACACACACACAAACACATACACAGTGAGTGTATCAGTGCCTTTAGCCATAAACTGATGACTCACTGATTTCACTGATTGATTTTCACGCCGTACAATAACAGACAGTGATCAAGAGATCTGCAATGGGTTTAAACACTCTAAGAGCTTTAGGGAACACTGTGTCTTCATCATATGTTTCAGACTCATCTGGAAAAACACTCAGGCTCAGACCGAAGATCTGTATTGAGTTTCTCATCAGAGCATGCATGTGAAGGTCGTCTCCAGCATCCAGCATGAAAACTTCAGGAATGTGAGTCTGTCTGTAGCCATGGCGATGTCAACACACAATCCACACACACACATACACTCCCTGCGAGGAATCTATAAACATGTACCAGCCTTCAACTTGAACAAGTACCTTAATTATAGCATCCACATTGATAAAATGATTATTCATCATTTATAATAACATAAAATATTTCAAGTACTACTAAGTGTATATGATAATGCTCTTATATCAACATTTGGCCGGAGGCAAGAGGCCGTATGCCAGGTACAGGAGACTAAGAGAGAGGAGCCCGTTGGAAAGGTCCCCGCCGGGTATTTCCGACGACGCCTGGAACAAGTCGATGCGGCTCCGGGCTCTGTAGCTATGTCCTCCGGATGGTTGTAACTTTGACTGGCCCCAGCTCGGCAATCGCATGTCCGGGAGACATTTACGTTTGGCAGACGCTTTTATCCAATGCGACTTACATTGCATTATCCTATACATTTGACATAGGTATCTGCAATCCCCTCCAACCCACAACCTTGCATTGTAAACGCAATGCACTTAACACTGAGCTACAGGAAAGCTATTACAACAGTGCTTACGGGGGTCTACACCCGGACTTTCCAACAAGACCACCCCTGCCTTCCCAACGCCTTCTAACAAACCTCCGCTTCTAATTCCAAACCGTCACTTCTATTAAATTTCCGCTGTGCTACATCAGTCCATTTATTAATGTGAAATAATAAGGCAGGGTGTGCGAATGAAAGTAACATTAGCCCTATTCAGACAGTGATTGTTTCTCATAGGGACGTAAGATATAATTTTATTTTTCTTCCACCACCCGCAAACAAATTCCTGGCAGAATTACCTGTTGTTTTGGTCGTGGGGTAATTTAATAATTCTTACATCCATATAACAGGTGTTAAATCCAAATAGGTTTTGTAAATTGGTTCTGACCACTTTAAAGTACCACAGAGCGTTGCTCTTTAAGAGGTTCAGAGATTATATTCTCTGATGCATTTAAAATACTGTAAATGGCAGAATCAAAAGCACAAAATGACTCACATAACGTCATTTCACACGCGCACCTGAAGTGCTTCTGCGAATGGAGAGAAACAGTTCAGAGACGGCAGAGAGTACATTTTTTTGGCTTTCTTTCTTTTACAAAAAAAGCACAATGTTTTGTGGTTATCATGAATCTACGTAAATAAATGTAAACCCTTTACACCTTCGAATGATATCATACATGTCTGTATGATGAGCAGATGATACCGAGTTTTATAAATTCCTTCTGTTAACGTGATGGCGTAAATGCAAGTTAACATAAGTTCTATCTAACTTGACCGATCAGGATCACTGCTTCAATACACAAAGAGGGCGATGATAAGAACAGAGAGAAGACAAGAAAAAACATGAAAACTTTCTTTATTGGCATTTTAAAGGGGTCTAATGACACGGCTTAAACAAATATTATCGTTTGTTTTAGATGTAACATCAGGTTCCAAAGCAATTGTACTGACAGGTATGCCCACCTTAATTGCGTATACATTTTGGCGGTTTTAGTCAAATCATACCACGAACTGACGTAAATGTGTGGGGGTGTGGTTACACAAGGAGTTTCAGGCAGGTCTGTGTGAGCATTCGCTTTTAGATAGAATTCATCTTTTGTGTCAACACTTACATTTTTGCAATTTTACGTGTCGAATACATGCATGGACAACTAATAACACACCAAAGACAAAGAAAGAATACGTAAATATACATAATATGTGCAAATTGTCATGTGACCGAGCATGTGAGAATTGCATTTTCCGGGTCCGCGGGATTACAAACTCACACCTACACCGTGAATGAAGTTTAAGTTTGTCCGAATGCATGAGTTTTATCACCAAGGAGCCACGCAGATTTATTTTTACAGACGTCCTTATGAGAAACAATTACCATCCGAATACGGCTATAGACTGTAAAATGGTCCGAGCTGACGCATTGGAATGGAGGCGGGGACAAATTAGCATATTCATGAATCAACAGTTACATTCAGGTAAAATATTTAACTATATAATAATTTGTAAATAATATACAATATTTCAATATTATTAAGTTTGAAGTTAATTATAAATTGACTTTGTGTTTAATATGCAAGGTGAAAAGGGTACAACCAAAACCACAAGTGAGTTACATTTGTGCATTTAAAAAGAAATGTATTTCCATATTTCCATACAAAAATAAAGAGAAAAATAAGCAATGCCGTTTAGAACAAAGAAAATAGAAACGAAGTATGTTTTGTCGTTGTGATATGATTTTCATAACAAATTCAGCCTTGCTTTAGAGAGCCATTTCAAAAAGTTTCTCAAACTGCTGTCTGACAGGTGATTTGATTTCTTCACACTGACTGACAGCAGCTCAGTGTCTCTCAAACTCGCTCCACCCAGCTGTGTTCAATGACAACACCAACAAAAGACACAGATCCACTTTCCCAATGTCTCTGAGCTCTAGTTCCCGGGGAATTCCTGCACATCCAGCACAAAGCAGTCGTGACGGAGAGGCTGTCCAAAAGACGGATGGCCAGAGGTGGGGGGGAGGGAGGGATTGTTGAGGGACACCAGCTGGATGTGCTGGAATCAGAAGTATTGAGCTAAATGTGAAATGTGAGGGAGGGGCGGCACAGGAAGTGGAATGTGCTTCTAATTATAGTCATCAGATAACTCGCACAATAAAACCTGAAAAATTTGCTGTGGAAACAGGGCAAGCTGGGGCTTGTGGGGCTGTCTATCTGTCTGTGTTCTCTGTCTGTCTGTCGGTCTATCGAAACATCAGAATTTCTGTCACAAAAGAACAAGTGTTAGTTAGCAGTATGTTTTTAGTTATTTTGGCCTAAATCAAAACAAACCAACTTCAGTTTGATTGATAGTAACTGGAACGCACGACAAAAAAGCATTATTTATCTTATTTAGATTTTTTTCGGGATTGGCCAATGCATCGGTTTTCAGATTTATATATATTTTGACTGATAAGAGTATGTATACACAATAAAAAATTAAAAAGTTTTCCTTTGCGTTTTTGAAGTTTTAAGTACACACAATAGTGTTATCAAAACGATCTGAATTTACACAGATCTGGGAAAACGAAAAAAACATTATGCATGCCGGGCCAGTGGATGGCGCTGTTCACTATAAGGAACACTACGTGTTTACGTACATCCGCATACACTGTTTTAATCTAAAAAGAGCTTTTAATACACTTTGTCGTCATGTATATGTGTTTAAAGTAGTGTGCATATAAATACTATGTCTCCGCTGGTTGTAGTGGTGCAGTAAATCTACTTTTTGCTGGAGAAATGACGATGAGGCCGGCATTATTGTTTGGGGAATACTTGCATGACATATTTAACATGATATCATGTGTGTTCTTTTAGTTCTGTATGTCTAGCATTTACGGTTATTACATTTGTCTTGTATCAGCCATATTGCTTTCTCAAAAACACCCACTAAAAACTCATATCAGTCGACCACTAGAAATTACCTTTGAAATTTGCCTTAAAACTACTGAAATACTGAATAAACACTTCTCTGTTGCTAGTGTGATATGTTGAATGGCCAAGTTTGTGTATAGTGTGGAGACTCTAAAAATACTTTTTCAGCCAATGGAAAGTTGAAGCAGTCCAAAGCATGAGATCTTGTTCAGCTGTTGTAAAAGGACTTTAGGTGGGTTACTGCTCTGGACAACTGGACCGTGAGTGTAGGACAGCTGACATTTGGTGGGCTAACTTTAGACCTGGCAGAGATTTTATGCGGCGCATTTCTCCAGTAACCCACAGCCAACAGATCCACATACAAAACACTGACTGGGGATGATTTGATTTTATACACATCGTGCATGTTGCTCAACAAGCAGGCCTACATTATTGTTCCTGCGTGAATGATGATGTGGGCGAAAGGACACAAAATGAATACAGAGATTTGGAGAGCAAGCACAGCCGTGATTCATGACCACTGCCTTTCCTGTCAGAGACAAAGCAAAGCATTATGGGAAGTTTGTGACTCTCAACAGCACAATAAAAACGTTTATGTCAATGTTTCAGTATATAACAGCATAAAAAACTACAGAACAACACGTTGCCAAGTCACTTAATAAGAAACGCATCAGGACACATTATGTGTAGCGTATAATACATCAGTGCTGGAGCACAGCCCAGTACTGTATGTTAAACACCTCCAGACTGAAGACTAACAAAAAATATTCTGTAAGAAATCAAGCAGCATCACAAAGTTGCGTTGTTGGAACTACAGGTCTAGAGCTGTGGTTAGAAGCATCGTTCCTAGTGAATATGACAAATAGACTTACATGCATCAAGCTTTTGATGTAAGCAAGCAACATGCAATGCATTCCATAGCCATCATTCTAAATATATACAGATTAAATTTTACATCTGTAAGTTTGTCAAGATAATAGAAGCGCTGTTTTTTTAAGAGGTTTACTACTATTCGTTGTGGTGAGGGCACTGCTTTATGTGATCCGCAGATGAATACGATAGACATTAAACGTGATGATGACACAACTTTATCATCTACTCCCAACTAAGGCGTCATGTTTTCTAAGTGTGAAAAAAAGGTATGTCTATAAGCGAACGGACTCCTAACAAACGCATCACGTTGTCTATATGCGAAAGTAGGCCTACACATTACAAACTAGTCGCATATTTACATACTGCTTTCTAAAAGTGAAATTACATATTGAATACCTGTCGCATGTTTACAAACCATGCACACTGCTTTCTATAAGTGAAGGTAGTCAAGAAAAGTAACGTTACACAGGACCATCCCGCCGCGTGTATAAAAGCCATACACATTGCTTTCCACGAGTGAACGGACAAACGTGGCACGGTGTCATTTTATCTACTTTTAAGTTGCATCAGGTCCCTGATGTCTTACTTAAAAAATAGCGGTACCTGTCTTTATCTGCTACTTTGCCTTGTTCAATCTGGAGGATTTCCATGAAAACAAAATGGGTGAACACGTTCAGATAAAGTAGCGGTAATTTAGAATAGCTATCTACGTCAGTAAGGGAGAGAAATCTGAACAGCTCCTATTCTCACAGACTTGAAGAGATAGGCTCACATAAACAAAGTTACTGAGTTGTCATTTTTCAAATTTTCTGAGTTGGCAGATGCTCAAGAGACCCGATTATAGCACTAAAAAATGGTAAATGGCCCCTTTAACATAGTTGTGCAGTGATCCAAAATTTTAGGGTTCTAAAAACACTGTAGTATCTAGGTGCCTTACTATAGTTAATGAGTAAATGCTTAAGTATACTGAAGTATTTTTCATGTGAGCAAAAATAGTACTATTGTACCGTAAAAAAATAGGAACACAGAAAAATGAAACGGAAAAAAATGAATTTGGAAAAAATGTTTACGGATTTCATAGGGTTGTAAGAGTCCTGTATTCATACAGTAATGCTGGCTGTGATTTTCTTCTATGAATGTACAGTGAGTCTGCTCAATATATCAGTAAAGGTAACAGCCCACGTGGCTGCCGGGACTTGAGTTGAGCTGGAAAACAGTCTGAGCGAGGGCTGCTGGCCCAAACGCTCATAGTCTTTTCCTATCCAAGATAAAGAGCACAACGTCTGCTGTCTGTTCAATGACCCCAGCAGCACAGACCAGATGAAGAAATGCCAGTGAGGACCAGATCCACACACAACACTACAGCACTCTGGAAAAATAATGTCCAATGCATTGCTCGTTTCCGTCAGCCAGTCTGGGATAAACTAAAATGCTGTCATCATTTATTCACCCTCATATGGTTGTAAATCTGTATTGATTATTTCTTCAGTGGAACACAAAAGAAGATATTTGAACAAAATTCTTAAGCACAGACGGAAATTGTGCATGCGCTGTGTGACAGAATATAGCCAAAGTCTCTGTTCTTTAAGGTGTGTGGTGATTTTATCAGGAGATGTGTCTTGGTTATAAAACAGAACTGACAACAGAAACAGGAAATATGTAAATGATAACCGCTTTATTGGGCAATACGATGTACAGTATTAAAATCCAGAATGTTCAGAGAGTGTGATGATGTCACAGATATGTTAATTAGCGTGTGTTATCATCCAGTGCCACAGTTCCACAAAATCAAAGCTGAAACACTGAAGACCCTGTTTTTACACTGAAATACTGCACCCAAAAGCGCCTGGGTGGTTTAGTGAATTCACCAAGAGTCCATGTGCACACCTCACATAGTCTCAATGAAGAAGAGTCAACATACTGTATGCCAGCTGCTGCGAGATGCCCCATCCAATGAGAAGAACACAAAGAACAAAAGAGTTTTTCACAGGAAAGCTCATGACGGCACACAGACGTCTCACAGAAAGTGAAAATATAAAGAATGGACAGAAATTAGCCTAATGTCCACAGGACAAAGCAGTCATTGTGAATAATCCCACAGGAGACATGGGAATAAGCCCTGGCTCAAAACAGACAAACCCCCACCAACCTTCATTACCATTCGCTTCTCTCTTCACTATTAACGCTTCGTGTACTTGACTTTGATGAAAAACATTCAACTTTCTTGTTTCAATTGTTCTCTGCTCAAAAGCACACACGGAATGTTTATTGGACTTGCAACCAGGTCTCAAAGATATGACGGCACTATAACCTGCCAAACGTTGACACTGCAGGAGTTCTCAGAATATCAAACCTTTGACCCATGGGCATGACATCGGAGGCGTTTATCCTCTGAAAAAGCGGGATCTAAATCAGTGATCTGAATCAACTGTGATGAGTCATTCATTTAACTGCAGGCTATTATGTTGTAAACCGAAACTCTGTGGCATTGCATTGGTAGCCCTGTCAACTATAGATGAAAAGGTACAAAAATTACATAATTACACATAATGTGTGCATAAATGTTACAAGAAACGAATGTAAAGCATTGTCCCTGCCAGAGAATCTCACCGGGGTTGATCGAGTTTAGCTCATCGGATTGAATAATTCTGTGAATAATCTGTACTAAGCAAATACTAAGCAAATTACACAAAAAAACTAAGATATTATTATCACTCCAAATGTGCAAACTTTTGAACGGAAACTGGAAAAGTTTTGTCAAACCTTGACTGTTGCCGCACAGGTTTCTTAGAGCCTGTAGGGGTAATCTGTTCAGACATCGCACGCCTCCTATAAACATTCACTGCGCAGCTATGCTGCTTTACCTGTTTTCCTCACAACACCTGCATGTCACCTGCTTGTCCACGGTCACAATGTGTCAAAGACAGATTACATCGACACAAAGACTACAGTATGGTGTGTCGTCGGATCTCTGGTGATGCTGGTTTTACACTTGAGCCAAACCGGATTTCTGGAATTTACGTTTGGCAGACCGTCATTTCCAGTGTGACTCGTGCGAGACGCAGAATTTAAACAAACAAACCAAATGAACATCACATAGACAGAAGCTATAGTGTGCTAAGTTTAGAAACTTTGACGGTTGTGTGTTAAATGATCTGTCAAAAACTCAAAGAGAATGTACCCTGGGAACTCTTTCCACCTCTATTTATAATAATGCAGATTTCTGGGCTGACCCATAAAGGCGTTTGCTCTTCTGGAATGTGTATTCTTTGGAAGAGTCACTCGAAGCAAATTCGATTCTTTTCTCATCTTTGGTGTTTGGAACGTGGTGAGTGGAATGCAGGGGCATTTATAGCGTTTCAAAGAGCAGACGCATGCCAGACCCTCGAGGAGGAGCCATTTTGACTCTGTGAGTGCATTGAGGAACACCAGACAATAAGCATCACATCATGCTCAAATTGTCTTTGGTGAAGCTTCTTTGGATGGGGCAATGCATCACACAAGATGAGGTGACGCTGCTGTGAATGGGGGGCTGCTGCAGGGCTCCTGATCCACTCCAAAACAAATGTGACCACACGCATTCCCCCTACGCTGCCGAATGAAACGCCCATTGTGCAGGAGAGCTGAAAACAATACATCCACATAACTGAGAGAGAGAGAGAGAGAGAGAGAGAGAGACAAATGTCAGAGAGGGGAGGAGTCTGTCACATGCTCTGGCAACAAGTCTGGAGGAGGGTGTCGCTGATCTAAGCCCCGCCCCTAGTGAAAACGCCCACGATACAGAGAGAGAGCTCAGGACGTATTCTGGCATGTTAAACTAAAATAAATCCAAACTCGCCACAAGCCAACAGCAAACCTCACCCCATAGACTCCTGCTTTAGGTGCACTTGTTTTTATTTGTTAGGTCAAAATCCCTGCTTCTGGAAAATGAACATAATTTTCATTTTTGGGTGAATTATACTTTAAGGACGCATTCTAGCTTTGTTAGATAAGATTTTAAAAAACTGTGATCCTTGCTAGACTTGAAGTATGCATTTAAGTTCACAACATATTCAAGCACAGATTGATGGTTGGGACAGCAGGTGTCACGTGAAATACTGTAAACTATGTTTTCTTGAGTTTTGTTTTTACTTGCCCCAAGCGTCCCTCCTGACATTATTCTGACAAACAAAAGGAAATGAGCAGCTTCATATCCTCAAGACAAAGCCATCGCTTTCAACTGCTTATTGGAAAACACAGAGCATACATACCCAAAACATCCATCCAAACCATTTCATTCACAACAAAAAACACCTACAACCCCCATCAGACCTCATATCATTACTAAAACGACCTGAAAAAGTATTTTACGTCTAGCGAGATTTTTACACTGTCGTAAGAACTCACAACTACAGTCCTCATGTGTCACGAGTGGTTGCTAAGGTAAACCTATGCGGTTGCCAAGGTGTTTGATAAGCTCACAGGAGTTGACCCCAAGTCTCTGTAGATATGACTCGGTTCCCATAAACCTCCTGCAGCAGCACGTATGTAACATCGTGCAGAAGTGGAATATTTCACCCAATCAAAAGCATTATAAGAGATCCGAGCATTTCACTTTCTAAGGTCTCTTGATACTGCCAGAGATATACGGGCCATGTGCAGAGAAATCTACTATCCTCCCCTGCATGTCTTCAGATGGAGATGTCTGTTGATGCTCAGTAACAGTATGTTCAAGAAACACAACAGGGCTGGAAACAGAGCATGTTAACGTCGTTTGTTGCCAGACATTCATATAATAAATCACAGTTATGATAAACTGTTAAAAGGTGTTGGTTTTCTACCCAAACACTCATTGTCAACAAAGTATTGTCTGCTGTGTCAGCAGTATAAATCATGATTTTGGGACGCAGCTTCTCGGTGAACTGAACACATGGTAGGCTGACTAGACAATCCTTAAAAAAGTTTTTATATATACAGTATATCCCTATTTCAGCTATCAGGCTTACTGACATTACTGAAATATTCTCCATGTCTCAATAAAAAAATATTTTGGATTCATTGTGGACAGTGTTGCCAAATTGGACGGTCCCCGCCCAATTGTGCTTCATTTAAACGGGTTAGACCGGAAAACAATGCATTGGGCAGATGGATAACATTTGGGTTGCTTATGAAATAAGAAACATGCCCAAGCAGCTTGCTGTTTCTTTGCTTTTATTTAGTCAAGTTATTTCAAAACATTCAGAAATAATGTGTAGTGCAGTCATAAAAACATGATTCCTAAACACAGCCCTTATTGGTTCAGTTTAACACATCAGGTCTGGGATAGGGAAACTTGTCAATCAATCTACCGTTGAGATGTGATGACTTGTGAGTGACGGGTTTTTGGCGCGATAAAGGACTGTACTTTGTATATTGAATGCCAAAATGGCCCAAATATATGTTGCATGGTAATGGGACTATGGGAGGAAGACCATAACTGATTTCAGTGCACAGTTGAATGATTTAATAAAAATCTAACTGAATATGGGATTATACGACTTCTGTTCATCATCAGCACACCTTTAAACTGTACAGACGGTGCTCTGCCATACCCGTCCTTGACATCTGCTGGCAAAATTTTGCATTATATGTTCTGTAATATATCCCATATTCCCAAAAGACATACTGTAGTTCTGTCAGATATTAAGGCAACTTAAAAAGGTAAGCGCATTATTGTTGTTCTTTCGTATTAGTATATATCAATGAATTGAACATGCCGTGGTGTGCATTAAGTTCATGAACAAGTGTAAAATGCATACTCATGTTGCTTTCCACTTCATTAAAGTAGGCACAAAGTGGTTTAAGGGTTAAAGTCATTGGTTCATTTCATCATTGTCACCTTGAAGTGATTTCTGGACATATTAGTCATATTTTCTAACTCTCCTTAATGCATTTGCTATGTTTGATCTGTTTTCCTGGTTTTCCTCTTATTTGGTCATATTGTCAAACTTAGTTTTAATGAGATAAAATGCTCATTATCATTGTTGAATGACATTGCGATACATTTCTATCACGTTATTTTGGCAGTTTAAATTTGGGCTGGTTTTTGTTAGAGTGGGCGGGTTTTAGTAAGCCTTTGGGCTAGAATTAGTCCACCCAATCTGGCAACACGGTTTGTGGATCAGTGTGCCATATATCTGGTTTCCATGACAATTGCTTTACACACTTGCCGCTGTTCTGTGCATACGAAAGGAATGCTGAAATATGACACAACGCCCCATCCCCTCCCCGTCCCAGTCGGGAGGCTTTAAAAATCTGCTTGTGTGTGGATACGTATGAGTCCTCTAAAAACCATCAGCTGCGGTGGTGTGCGTGCATGTGTGCGTGTGTAGTGTTATTGTAGATGTCAATGAGCTTACTGAGCATTTCATAACACTGGCCTTTGTCTGAAAACACTACTATTCTCTCAGTGTTTCAATGGAGCACCATGTGCTTGACTTACAAATGACAACATTTTTGCATAGAGCACAGTATGTTAAACTGTTTTATTCAGTCAAATCTCACCTTTTTTATCCTGCACCAGGAAGCTTAAAAAGTAAGCACACCTCTCCTCGCAAGCTGCAGGATTTGAGGAAACATTCATGTCCAAAGCATAAACAGTGCTAGCATGCTTCAGGTTTTATTTATGTATTATGGGTTTCGATTTCTCTGAATAAGTCTTTTATTGCAGTATGAGGTCCATGTGTTTAAAAAAGTCAAAGGGGCCGGTCGGGTTTATAAAACTCTATTTATTTCAGCCAAATTCTACAAAGGCAGCGGTGCTCAACACAGCTCACATGGCATTCCCTTTAACTTTAATTGCTTTTATACAGTTTACATCTACCAGTCACGCAAGGCCCTGAAGTGTTTCAGCTACAAAGACACTTTTGTCTTTTGATGGCAGCTATCGGCGTAAGAGAAAGAGCCGACCAGATGCAGTTCAGCCAATCGGGGTCGGACGAGCAGATCTTCATGCTTTTCTAATTCACGTACTGGATGGGACTTCACCGTCTCTCCACAGAGCAGATCAAAAACTGGCATCCGTCTGGACGAACACATGTGTTTTGTCTGCAGCAGCACAGATAGGAGCGGTCCTGGGATTCCATTAAAGAGCGCTGCGGCCCGACAGCCATTGTTTTCACACCCACCCCTGCTGAGCTACAAACATTGTCCTGACATTCCTGCAGTGCCAGCCCATGGAAAAAAATCACTCCTTTAGTCAATGTTTCCCGCAAATCTTTAGAATCCAGCCATTACGGTTTAGCAAATACAAAAGCAGAACGCGAGCTGAGATTTTAAGTGTTTGAACTCTATGATATGGCACATCTGGAGTCTGTTTAATAAACCTCCGGTCAGTGCAACGCAAGCTTTTAGTTTACAGCATGACTCGGATAAAGCGAAACGTTTTTAAACACACTGTTATACATGACACAATTACAACAGCACTGGACTTATAGCGTCAACGTCATAACTGCCCGTCCGATCGACGTAAAATCAAACCAATCTGTCTGTTGCTCTGTGTTATTTATGTGTGAATCTTAGGACATCTGTCCTCTTCACACTTACTCAAAATCAAAAGATGTGGAAAGTAAAATATGGCTCGTTTTTAGCCCAGTGGTACTGCTTGCATTTTGGCATTATTTTTATGACAATAATCCAAATTTCATTACCCAAATTCGCATTATTTATCCAAAAAGAACAAATGTTTTAGTAAAATGGATTTGTCCGTATAAACATATGTAGTCCAGGCCAAGAGAGCTTGTCTTGCGCAAAAGTCTCACACAAACCCAAGAAAATGTTTGGGGGAGTTTGTGGAAGATGTGGGCCACAGCTGGCAGCTATAAAAACCTCAACTGTACACAGCTTATCTTTAACTTAATGGAGAAAAGACAGATCGAATGAAAGTATGAAGGAAATCAAAAGAAGAATCAGGGAGCTGGTTTGTTCGGATCAAAGCTGCTATAAGCATATTTGTCGGTAAAATAAAAACACAACAGTACCAGCCGGGAGTAATACACCCGGTTAACCATTACACACGCGGTTGGTATGGATATATGGCAGGGAATGGCTGACCCGTCCCTTTAAACGGACAATGAATTCATTAGAAGAGAAAGGTGTGTCCTATGTAGTGCAGAACTCCCCTCCACTAAGCCCCACCCCCTTTAGGTTACTTTTGCTACTGCTTTCTAGCTTTTCTAGTGCCGTTTCAAACACAGAGATTCAATTAAAAGAGTTCGATTCAAATGTGGCCTGAGTGGCACACATCAAACTTTAAATCTTACAGGTTCTTGTGTGTCTCGTGACAAAGCCCAAATATGAGAGCTAGTCATGAGACACGATAGATATGGTATTAAAACATAATATTTTACAAGACCATACTAACTCAATTTTGTCATTTGGGTGACTTGAATGATTAAATCATGAGAGAATTTTCATATTCGGGTGAACTATTCCTGCAAATTGTAGAATTGGAACAAAGATCCTGAGAACGATAGTTGCTTGAGTAGAAAGAGGAGGGTTTGTATGACGCTAAAAGAGAAATACATGGACCCTAATAGTGGGGGTGGACGAACAGACCCCCGCACACAACATGTATCACTGATCACCAAACTCACATCCTGAGCATTAACATTGTGTTTTCTTCACAGCAGAAATAATACTACAGATAAAGAGTGTGCGGTGGGTGAACATTAGCTCTTTCATTCTTTTGACTTTTTAATTGTAGGGCGGTGTGGAGCTCACGTCTTATGCTTTGTTGGTGGCGGAGGAGTTTCCTTAACGTCTGCAAGCTCTGGCACGTTTTCTCATGAGTTTCCAGGTAAAAGATGAATATTAACTACAGAGAAAGATTTGCTGCGAGCGATCGAATTTAACCCAACATCAGGGTATTCACTGGGAAACATCCTTCATTTGTTAGTTGAGTTATTGAAGTAAACCAGATTATTAAAAATCATGAATAAATCTACTTTGCTGAAATCAAGTGAGGTAACTCATGATACTCCTGAGAGCTGATACTGTCCAATTTAGAGGTTTTGTTTGGTAAAGAAGAATATTATTTTGATGATGTTTTTAATTTATGTATTTAATTAACAGTTCTGATGACAAGTAGTTGTCAATATATAATAGAAAAAGTGAACTCACCTATAAACCAAACTTGCTATTAATATGAATTTATTAATCGTCCATATTTATATCATGTAATCGTAATTCTCAAGGAGATAACTGCAACGTTTTATACTAATATAAAGTTACAAGTGTGCAATAATTTGATTCATTTTAATAATTTGAGTACTTTGTTGAACTAAAGGGATACTTCACCCAAACATGAAAATTCTGTCATCATTTACTCACCTTCGAGTTGTTCCAAATCTGTGTAAATGTCTTTGTTCTGATGAACACAGAGAAAGATATTTGGAAGAATGCTTCTAACCAACAGATCTAGCTTGATCCGTTCACTCACATTGTAGGACAAATGATGTTATATATATTTTTTTGTTCTGTTGAACACAAACGAAGACATTTTGAAGAATGTAGGACAGCAAACAGTTCTGGGGCACTTTTGACAACCATTGTATTTTTTCCTACTATAGCAGTCAATGGGGGGCAAAATCTGTCCGGTAATAAGAATTCCTCCAAATATCTTTCTATATTTATAAAGATTTGTAACAACTCAAAGGCAAGCAAATGATGACAGAATTGTCTTTATATCTTAAACACTTGATTTCCTATGTAAAAAAACACATCCCAAAGCAAACCAGTTTAAGGGATATTTCAGCTAATTTCATCATTTGTTCGCCGTCATAAAGAACTTGTATGACCTTCTTCTGCACAACATTAAAGACACTCAACCTAAATGACTCATACTGTTCTCAAAATATCTTCTTTTGTGTTCCACTGAAGAAAGAGTCACATATAGGTTTGCAACCACGTGAGGAGGAATAATGGATTGTTTTTTTTGGGTAAACAATCCCTTTAAAAATGACAAAAACGGTTTAGGTATTACAAGGGGTAGAGACTTTGGTTTCAACATGTAAATAAGAATATGATTCACATTTAAGTGTTACTTGTGTGAATGCAGTCAGATCCCGGTGGGAGCGAGCGAGTTAATCTCAGTCAGCAACACTCCTGTTGAAATCCCACCGAGCCGATCACAACCCCGCTGACTGATCAACACGACTGAATCAGATAAGAGCCGTGCCCCCCCCCCCTTGCCCCCCAGGGCCACAGAAAACAGTTGTCTCAGTCCTGAAGTCAAAACACACATTTAGATTGAGACACACAGTGAGTGGAGATATGTTAAACACACTCTTATCAGGGTGAGACAGAGCCTTGATCGCAGCTTTGTTGTGTGAAGCGTGTGTTACACATGACTTTCTGATCCACACTCAGATGTGCTCTGCTCTGTGCGTGCGTGCGTAAGGCGTTTCAATCTGTTCACACGACAAAATGAAAACGTCACTGCCAGTGTGAAAGAGCACTGATTTGGATTAAAACCGGTTTAATACACCACACATCGCTGCAGCTTGCAGCTATAAAGTACGGTTGATGGTTTTAAATCAGGATCAAGCAAATGTAAATGGTAGAGATTAAGAAATAAAGTGAGAAGTGAGTTTGTGGCTCTTACTTGAGAAAGTACTTCTGTCCGTTGGGAGTGAACGCCATCTCCCAGCCCGGCGGCAGCGGCCGATCCTCCACCACATCCATCGACTGGTGGCGGATATGGACGTGCTGACGCCCGGGCGTCGCGGCACTCATCGCGCTCAGCGCGCCCGCGGACAGCTGCAGGGACGCCGGGGACGAGTGCGAGCGGACGTGCTGCACCTGGAGCCGCGGCGGGTGACCGCTGGAGTCCGTGCTGGACTGCCGGGAGTGGGAGCCTGAGTCCGGCTCTTTGAAGAAGGACTCGGGCAGATGTTTGTTCCTCCAGGAGCTCGGCTGCGGGCTCATGACGGAGTTGAAAAGTGCCTCCAGGTCCGTGTCCAGGTCTTTGGCGACGTGGATCACCTGCTGGCCCGGTAACGGCTGGAGAGGGTTGCTGCTCATTTCCACGCGAGGCGAACAAATCTGAGCGCTCAAAAACAATCGACGGAAAAAGTCCTGAAAAGTGTTGGAAGTTTGTTGGGGTCGGGCCTGTTTTCTTCTCCTTTGGTTAAGTGGTTTCGGCCTATAGGAAAAGTTTTGAAAAGTCTTTATAAAGTTGTCATAAAGATGAAAAGGTGGATGTCATAATGCCTAGCATATATATTTTTCGAGATATCCCCTTTGCGTTCTCTCGCTGAGTTTCTGTCCCGATAGAAACTTTGTCAACTCTCTTTCGCTCACCCCCCCCCTTCAGCTCCTGTGTCACCTCATGAATATTCAATGAATCCGACACTCATGAATATTAAACACAGTTTCATACAGCCAAACAGTAACATTCGTTTGCAAGGCCATGTTACTAGGAGGTTTAAAGCTGAAGTATGGAAGGGAGAGAATGAACAAGATTAAAGTTGTTTTTATTAGACGTAAAACATAGACAGTTATTGGTTGGTTGGACTTAATATACTCTTATCCAATATTCTCCAATAAAGTGAATTCCCTCAGTATCTATTAAATAAAAATTAGATACATTTATTGTGTTAAATAATAATAATTAATAAATGTATCGGGGTTAAAGGGATAGTTCACCCAAAAATGAAACTTCTGTCATCATTTACTCAACTTTGAGTTGTTCCAAATCTGTGTCATTTCTTTGTTTTGGATGAATTCTTATACTGTTTAGTTTCAAGCATTCGTCCAAACATATTTCTCTGTGTTTAACCAGACAAAGTACTGTATACAGGTTTTAAACAAACTGGAGAGTGAGTAATTGACAGAACTTTTAGTTTTTTTAACACGTGATGTTCTCTCACCGCAAACATCAGATTAGTACAGCTTGTTTATATTTGATATTGTTGGGCTATATTGGATACAACCAGTTTAAAGATATGGGTCAACCGACCGTTACACATCCAATCCACCCAAAATTAATTTGATAATCAGTCACACCTACTTTAAGTGTTTCTTCGCATCTACATTCATCTGTATTATAACAAGTCATTGTATATGTGAACACTGAAAGGATTAAAATATTTCCTGCAGTAAAGCAGTTGTACAAGATTTTGTAATAAAAATGAAAGGCAGTGTGCTGCTGCTGCTCTACACTGTATGTACAGTACATGTGTCTGAAGATCAACATGGCAGCATGACATGAGCTGAGAAACCCACCTGTTCACACTGAAGGCACACAACTGAATGTCTTGTCCCTCACGAAAAGTTCAACAAATGTTTGTACACACCACAATAAATGACAATATTTCATTTTTGACTAAGGATTTTACATTTTAAATGAAGTTTCAGTTCATATTTAGTTCACCTTCCTATAGTGTCTCTAAGCTAATTGTGATTCCGCTACATAATTAAGTTAATAAATTAATAATTTCTTAAATATTATGTTTGGTAAACATTTGGGGGCGGTTGCAACTTAGCCTAGTTTTGAATGAAACGGGCACTAAGTTGAAACTATGCACTACTGAATATTTTTGAGTTGCACCATTCAATTTAGTTGAAGCGCAATGTTAGATACAAACTAAATATTTACGGAAGCCTCCCATCAGGAGTAACTGTAGGAATAAAATTGCAGACGCACTGAATTAACTGAATAAGCTTTTGTTTCACTCGACATTCTTTAATTATTTACACATGCCAATATAATGCTGACATTTACAGTCACTTAAAATAAAGAACATTATGTGATATTACATTTTTGAGGATTCTAAGCAGAACCTTCCTAGCGTGCCTCCGTGTGTGTATATCTGCCTGTGTTGTGCACGCCAAATAAAATTAAAATCATTAAAATGAAATCACCCATGTAATTTATGATTGTGTTAATTAGGCTGTATTGTTTTTGAAATTTACAACATTTCAACACAACTTTTTCTCACAAATTTAAAGGCTGCTATCCACCTTTTTTGAAATTACGAATTATGCCTTTCATACATAGCAAAACCACCAGTGTTAAATACGGTCAAATTAACACTCACAGTGTATATATAATGAACACTTGCTGTGTATGCGCGTAAGGCTAATACTCCAGACTTTCGGTTCACCACTTGATCCCATTATAGTTAGGCATTACCAAGTTAGCTTGAAAGCTTTTAAACGAACGTTAACAGTCTTTGCCATAACCATCAACAGTTTCTAAAGTGGAGGTTATTAAATCCAGTGTTCTTAACAGGGGAGTCACAATCTAACGGGTACATTTTGTTATTTAAATAAACCTGATCACATCACGTGATATTATGCGACTACGCATTAGGCCTAATTTACGGAGAGCTCAAACTACTAGTTCTACCTATTCACACATACTCTATACTTGGGTGGATTTGGTGCGTATTTTTTCACGTGCCCATGTTAATAGATTAGATCATTCACACAGCTTGCGGATCTGGGTAGGGTTGCACCAGCCATTCGTTAGTTCTTTCTTAAATGTTAACGTCAAGTTCACACTAGAAGCTTAGTAACCACTAGCTAGTTTGTAACTGACTCTGTACGCTATTCGGTTGAACCGTTGGCCTTAAGGCAGAACGTAGCTAGTAGTTCGTAAGATACATAATCACATAATAACGGTATATAAATGTCTTTTAATAACATATATGACATTCTATTTTCAAATGATTAAAAAACCATTTGCCCTTTTCGTGACGTTTGAACGTCGTTTCTTACTTTAAAACTGAAACTAAACGGCTTTTCCTCGCCGAAGATCTGCATTCGGTAAAAATGAGCTAATAAAATATTTCAAATTCACATTTTATGTCCAGTTCTTTTCTCATGCGGCAAGTAGCCGTGTAATAAGCTTCGCATCGGGTCCTGATCACACTGTCGGGGCTTATTTCTGCGATAACAACAGGCTGCCTGTACATTATCCCTTACATTTCTATCAACCACTCGCACTAAACATAAAACAGAGAATCATAATGATGAAAATAGCGTTTCATAAACCTTTCTTAAAACGTAAGTTTCGGAAATACCCATTGTTGACTGAATCCCACAGAAGTCGCGGACCGATAGCGCGCTAAAACGTAGTATGTGGAAGCACAAAGGCGCATGATGGCTCTGTACTGCATAAGTGTTCCTCCTACGCACCGCATACGCACTTCACACAGTGTATGTGTGAATCCGGCGTTAAGACCAAACGTACAACCTACTAACATACAGATTTAGTTACAAACTAGCTAGTAGTTACTAAGTTACAGACCCTAGTATGGACTTTACGTTCACATTTAAGAAAGAACTTACAAATGGCTGGTGCAACCCTACTGTTTCCCACAATTAAAAGCAAGAATCAGCAATATAAGTGAGAGCAGCATGTGATGAACAGAACACAACAGCAGTATTGAAACTTACATTCAGCTGCAGTGTTGAATTTACACTAAAAACCGCCCAGTAATGCCATGCAGAGTTCAAATAGATGACTTTGCTAACTTGTAGATTAAACCTTAGCGATAAATCATTATTCATTATCCAGAAAGTACATATACACAGAAATGTGCCTCACGATCACATTAATACAGAAAATGACATCAAAGACCTATCCAAATCATTTATTTATAAATGCATAAATGTGGAGCTGAAAATTTAAAAATCTTGTTCATGGTAACAGTTAAAGACAACAAAATACAACCCGGCATAGCACAAAAGCACATGTGTGTGAAATAGATGTTATGGCAGTTTCAATGGATGGCTCTATTAGATTCTGCATATTTCCTGCCCTTTGTGTGTTTATCTATTCAATATTTTGGCTAATTTGTATTATTTTCATTTTCATTCATTAACACACCAGACCACCTTTAACTATGTAATGTTAAAGACATTCACAACAGAATAATATATCTGCTGAACAATCAGTCATAATGTATGCTCCAAAAATGCATACATAAAAGACATATAGTTCTAAGGGCATGTAAAGAATTGTACAAATAAAACCATGCCATCTGCATAAATTCTCCAAATGAAACAGCTCCAATCATCCTTTAGCTCATGATAAATCAAATCATTTGATGTAGAGCTGTGCGAGTAAATATGACAGCAAATGTCATAAATCACATAACAAAATGTGAATGTTGAGTGATGAGAAGGTTTATCTTCTTTGCTGATGTTATTTGATGTTGCGCAGGATGCGACGGCAGTGGTTGCTCTTCAGTTCAGCGAGCGCTCGCTCCATCTCCTGTATGAGATGCTGCAGGGTGGCAGGATCCGTCTGCAGTACATGTGCCCGGCACGTGCCACCGTCCTCCAAGTGAAGCTTCAGGGTGACAGTGGGCTTCACCTGATGCCGTAGAGCCCTGCTGGCCAACTGCAAACACAACTGCTCTGAATCACTGCTCCACAGATGGATTCAAAAGTTATAGTTTCAGAAATTCCACTGACAAGACTGTGCAGACATGTCTCTCATCATTTCTCTAATGTCTGTTATTTCCCTGAAAACAACCAATCAAAACGAATAACACAGGGAGGGTCATGCTGGTACTGCAAATCCTTTACATAGGTGCAGTTAAATACACACAAATTAAATATAAATATGCCTGATTAATAACATAAATGAGATTATATTTACAAACAATGAAACCGAACTGCATCTTTGTTTGAAAGTTATTTCTTGCCATAAAACTGAAAGAAAGTGTGTTTTTCCTCACAAAGTCTCCATTTGTTACAAGTAATCCCCCTGTCGGGGTTTATTCTGAGATAACAACCGGCCAGCTGTACATTATTCCATGTATGATATCTACACTACACACAAAAACTAGCCTATCACTTTGAGGAGGACTTCACTGCACCTCTATCATTTAAAAAAGAAATATTACCACACACTGAATTGTATTTATATTGTAATTTTCGCAGCTGTGTCTAGCATTATTAGTCATACCTGAACATCCAGCCGCCACTCCAGGTTGTGGTAATGAGGGAGGTTTGGACTGAGATTACTGAGGATCTGTCGAATCTCTTTTCTGTTCTCCAGATAGAGCTGGAGGAGAAGTTTATTGAGCTCTTCACTGAATCCCAGCACCAGCACAGAGTCCTGAAAATCCACCTCAGAGATCTGCAGAGATCAAGAAATGAACCCTTACTCTACACATACTACCGTACACTTTTCAACACCTACAACTTCTGGAGTTGCATGGATTACTTGTATGCTTGCTGTATGTGTTTTCCACATTGAACACTTAGTACTCTTCCCTTGCATTATATGCACAAACAGAATCTTTCTAAAAATCTTCATGTGTTTAGCTTAAGAACAGCTCACATCTGGAGCATCAGAGTTTTAGTTTTTTGAGACACTGCAGTATGAGCTCTACATTTTTGGTGATATATTCTCGGGCATAATTTATACTCAGAATTTCTTCAAGAACAATAGTCGCAGGAGAACATACACAGTGGACGTGGAAAATTGAGGGTGAGGTGCCTTGTTCCAATATACCTTGAAAAGTTTTAATATTGACAGTAAAAGAGATTCAATAATTAGAAAACATTCCGACTCTCTCACAGGGGGATTGATTTTTAACAGTAACTTATAAACGTTTAAAGACGAGAGCAACAGTAACTGAGGATGGTTACTCATAGTTCACCTGCAGGAAAGTTTTACCAGGATTGTTTTCTGCATTAATTATTAATGAAATCTGTTCTGTTTGTTGCTAAAGGAAGATTTATAAGTTGTCCATTTACTTTTTCCAGTCTGCACGGTAAATTATTCCTCTATAACAAAAAACTTTGTACAAAACAGTTTATTATGTTATTATAAAGCACAAATCTGGTTTCACTGATTAGTATGTAAATTCACAAATCAGCGATAAGTGCCAAATCATACGTGACAGTCAGTTTCTCTCTCTTTATTCAAAAGATGAAGCTACATTTTCACATTGTAAATGGCAGACATTGAAACATTTAACGCAAAAAGCTGTGTATTCTTATTGTGGCTCTTCAATGCAAACATCACCGTGTCTAAGGTTGAACATGAATTCAAGATATCAAACTATGAGTTCAAGGTCAAGGGTTGGGCAACAGTTATTCCTTTAGTACGTTTTTCCAATGTCGATATTTGATGTCATTTCAATAAACGGAAAAGTTATCCAAGTTATAATTTTAGTAAACTTATAAAACCTTGATACCAAGTGTAAATGTACACTACATGAACATAGTAGATAGCATAATTGTGTCTCCTTTATGACGTGTATGTGCTTTAAGAAGCATTCTGTTTGAAAGATTAATAATTTTTCAGTACACCGCAGCTCATTTACGTATTTTTTTATCCAAAGCTTTTATGACCGATTGGTCAGGTGATTCGTAAGAATCAATGCAATTACGCTTGAAACATGCACTGTGTTAAAGCCATCATGCTATAAGCACAGCATGCATGCATTCATTCGAGCTGGAAAGAGTATGTGTGAATCAGCGCTTTGCAGCTGTAAATAACAACTTCTGACCATGAATGGAGAATCTCTGCTCACAGGTTTAGAAATAATGTCTGATCATTGGTGCAGTAGTTACAGCATGAGCTCTTTCAGATGTTATGATTACTGTTTGTTCATCTACACACCATCAGTTTTGAGCTCTCAGTGAGGAGATACATCAACCCTTCCACACCATGCTGTATAGTCTCTGAGGATACATTCAGCTTTCCTACAACATTATACAACACATATGACCAAATCAATAAACATCAGCTCATAAACATCAACAAACAAACATACGAAGAAGTGTACTCACGTGCAGCCCCCTCGTATATCTTTGAGTTTGAACCCTTTTTTAGAAACTCCACAGCGATTCTGCAAAACTCCCAAACAACTAACAACCATACAATGACACAGCGTATCATCCGTGATGTTTTTCAATTGTGAATGGATGTAACAAAAAAAGCATTACAGTCGATATTCCCTCACAGTCACAGCAGAAAACAATGGTCATACATTAATAACAGCATAAGCAGATAAGTCAGCAAGAATTCACATGCAAATGGTACTGAATATTGTCAAATAAACAGGAACACAAATATGATGATGTGATTTGCAGCTGTCACTCACCCGCAGGATCGACGTCAGATAAAAAACACAAATGATCTTTGTGATCGTCTGATAAAACTAACAACATCTCCACACACTGTGTCTTACAGCTTCACACTGAAACAAGGCTTTCATTAGAGAAAAATGCTTGAAAATTGAAAGAACAGTCACATGATCGAGAGGTGTGCAGTAAAATAATGTCCCACTGAACAAACGACTCAACTACAATAGTTCCGCTTGAAAAGAATCGGTTGTTTAGTCGCAGTACAATATTTGTATAAGATATAATGTATGAAATAATTTGAGTAATTGTATAAAAATGTATGAACGTAAATAGCCCCATGGTTATCTTACGTCAATAGTGTATTTAAAAAAAGCACAATTTGAATAGATTCATTTAATTTCAAGGACAAGGAAATAATATGATTGGACTTGATCTTTTTACATAACTTTGTAAAACAAAATAAATCTAAATACAATACAATTGTATACAATTGAATACAATATAGTTAATTGTGTGTATTTTTTGTGTTGATATGAATTTGAAGTGAACAATAATACAGAAGCTGTACAGTACAGCGTGTTGTTGTAAAACATGGGTTATTTGTTTTGTATTTAATATGTTTTGTTGGGTGGGTTTCAGAAGAGCTGCATCTGGCAAGCGTCTGTGCTGCAGCAAGCTGCTGGAGCCACGACTTTTCTGTGATGGGCTGTGAGAGAAATAAAAAGGTTTTTGATTTCTATATGTTTTTTTATTGCACATATTGATGTGAAATCACAATGTGAGGGGAAGAAATACAGCAGTGTTGTTTTTTAGTGAACTGTATATAACTATGTTATAACCTAGAAATGTTCAAGCAGCAAATGACATTCGTCTAAATTTGGAGTGCACGGCAGTTGAAATGTTTTCAGAGGTGTGTTGGATGCTGTAGGAGATGTAGCGTCTGGTGAGGGGCAGTAGAACTTTACCCACGCTCCCATGACTTTTTTCAGCCGGCAGGATTTCCTCCGGGCTCTTCCTCCCACATGCCCTGCTCCTGGTGACGTTTTGCGCTCGTAATGATGTTTCAGAGTGTGGGGAGGATGCAGCTGTGGCAGCTTTACTGATGCATTCTGGGAAGGTGAAGCAGCGGGATGATGTGAGAGACAGGAAGAACCCACCAAAGGTGATGTCATCTCAAAGCCACAGGGCGATCTTTTGACCTCTACACATCCTCTCAAAGCTCTAAGAGGTCTTCTTCATGGGAGCGCCATATATCTGCACCGCGTCACCTATTCTGCTTCCAAACGGACTATGTTGTCGCATATCCACAACTTGATCTGAAGATAGTTGTTCATTGGTAGGAATCACCTGGAGAAGTTAAGAAAAGTTTTTTGCGCTCCAGCTCCTCAGGGTTGAGGAGACTTCAGAGAGTCCGGATGCTCGGTCTTATAGCACTATGTGCAGTACGGCTGGACTGTATGACTTTCTTTCTTCCGCAGAACACAAAAGAAGATATTTTGAAGAATGTTATTATCTGGACTCCATTCACTTGCATTGGTTTTGTGTCCTTACAATAGAAGTGAATGGGGTCCAGTGCCATTCGATTACCAACTTCCTTCAAAATATCTTAATTTGTCTTCTGCAAAAGAAAGAAAGTCATAAAGGTTTGAAATTACAAGAGGGTGAATAAATGATGACAGAAATGTCATTTTGGGGTGAACTAGGCTACGCTCTTAGGAGTCCGGTCAGTTGATAATACCTAGAATTCCTAAATCAAGTGCAGGTGGTAGATCCTTCCCTATCTAGCACCTAAAATTTGAAACAGTCTTCCACGCACTGTCCGGGAGAAAGACACACTCTGTCAGTTTAAATCTAGCCTTACAGTTTTTTTCGATTGCTAAACGCCAGTGAGCACAACTGCAGCTGCATGTACAAAACTCTAACTACAGTCTGCACTACCAACAGTCACCTGAGCTAAACTGTTCACATCACCTGCAGAACTCATTACAAGCAACACAACTCTTAACACACGGCTCAAACCGGCTCAGTGCAGCCAAACACAATGCACAACCCTCACTGAGATAACACACACTGTCACTCACAACACACTGAGAGGAAAAACACCAATACAGAAAATACTAACTTTTCATCTTTACAGTTTCAACAATATCAGTGACTTTATACAAAGTCATATTTCTCCTCTTCCTCCTGTTGGGGTCGGCCTTTGGGTCCTGTTGTAAAAATATATTTTACAGTCAAACTTACTGTAATATATATTTGTGTAAATATTCTATAATTGCAATACAAAATAAATTCCTGTAATGTTTTCATTTACTTTAAGGATGTAACTCTCACCTGTTTGATGGAAAATTGGCATTACAGATGCCACTGTGGAACTTTGCAGATTGTGTTGCACCCTCAACCCAGTCTGACGACACTGACAGGGACACCGAGCTTCAGAGACATGAGAGACATCCGTGTGGACACACTACAAAAGCTCAAAACAATCACTGCTCCCGAGAGGGAAAATGTTTCTTAAGCCATTGCACTTAACACACGAAAAACGTCCTTCAGCTCTTCCTGTGGAGAGGACAGAAAAAATAGTCAACCAAGATTTTCAGACCAAGAACAGATTTGCCATCCAGTGGTGACACTTCCTAACTACAACAGCTTACAAACTTGGAAAAAATATGAGACATATTTCATTTTTACTTTACTATTTTTGCAGCCGTATTACCAAAAAGGTAGAATACAAATGAAAATCCTGGATAACTGAATTATTTTCTAGCATTCAATATTTACAGTTTTTCTCAATTGTTTACACACATTTTCTGAAAGCATGCCTCATATTCTCAGAACTCTACACACAAATCAAAAAACACAATGGGCAAAACCCCTCAATTCTCCTGCAAAATGAAACTTCACATTCAAAACAATGTTCTTTCTTCTCAAAATGGTATTTTGTTTTCAAATGACACACACAAACCATCATATGAATAGACATTTATAAGAACCAGTTGAACACTGATGTGCTCTATATAAAACACTATGATGAATGGAAAACACTTCTCCATTCATCATAATGACTTTACTCTTTATTTGGTTCAGTGTTACACTTACTACAGACAGTACATATATAAGTGTGTAGTAAAATATTTTTTGTATATATATATATAAAATAGTTTTTATAGTCAGAACACACAAACACACAATAACAAATATATTTTATTTTTCCAACAAAAACAATGTACAGTGTACATCCCAACCAACGCAAAGTTGCACATACAGTGGTGAACAACAGAAGAATTTACTGTATACAGTTACAGTAAAAAAACGATGCTGCATCTTCTCTTCGGTTTGGGTCTGGCCACAGCACCTCTTCCACATCTCAAGCAATGTTTTTCAGTCCAGCCATGAAAAGCATCAGCTGCTATATCTCGACATGCATCTTCCATAGCTTGGAGAAGGGGTTTACACATTTGTGACAGGTGTTTGCCCATGTGATGAGTCAGTGTTCATATTTGAATGGCAATGTGTTCCTTGTGAAAACAAGAGATTTTTCTGCCTGAAAATTGTGCCAAATGCAGAGAATTGTGTGTAGTGTTTTGAAAAAAGTGTGTTTTAGATCTGCAATGTGAGTGTAAAGCAGGAATTGTGCTTGTAGTTTAGCAGAATTGGTTCAGGGGGTTGGTGAATGAGTTACATGTTGTGGTCATTGTGTCTCAAGTACCAATATTTGTGTGTAAACAATCGAGAAAAACTGTAATAAGTGACAATAACCCCCTAAAAAAACAATAGAAATAAAATGCAAATAAAATAAATAAATATAGATACAAAATAGATAAACTAACACGTTACAGAGTTACAGAGCCTGTGAATCAATTATGTCCCAGTGTTTCCAGCAGGGAATTGTAATATTACAGTTTTTCTCAAATGCTAAAACACATTTCACAAACGTTTTCTTCATGTTCCCCAATGTCTAAACACAACACCCTTTTCTAAAGCTACATAAACACAACCACACCTTCTCACTTCAAAACTCAAACTTTCACACCAAAAGAGCAGCTCGAAGCTTTCAAAAATGTAAACACTATACACATCATTACACACAACAGCAAAAAAATTAAATGTCTTCTCATCGTGGAGATGGAAGGTTTATGACAGACAACCATACACTAGATAGAACCTCCTAAGGGCAATGGAGCTGGCCTGTGTTGACATCCCAGTGGAGGCCCTCCATGGATGGATTCGCCATTCCAGGGCGTTTTTCCCGCACCTCTATAGGATTCAGGAAAGCGGAGTATGGTGGCAGACAGACGTTTACAGTTTTTCTCAATTGTTTACACACATTTTCTGAAAGCATGCCTCATACTCTCAGAACTCTACACACAAATCAAAAAACACAAACACAATGGGCAAAACCCCTCAATTCTCCTGCAAAATGAAACTTCACATTCAAAACAATGTTCTTTCTTCTCAAAATGGTATTTTGATTTCAAATGACACACACAAACCATCATGTGAATAGACATTTATAAGAACCAGTTGAACACTGATGTGCTCTTTATAAAACACTATGATGAATGGAAAACACTTCTCCATTCATCATAATGACTTTGCTCTTTATATGGTTCAGTGTTACACTTACTACAGACAGTACATAAGTGTGTTGTAAAATATTTTTTGTATATATATATATATAAAATAGTTTTTATAGTCAGAACACACAAATACACGATAACAAATATATTTTATTTTTGTGGATGTACACAATGTGCAGTGTGCATCCCAACCAACGCAAAGTTGCACATACAGTGGTCTACATACAAAACAAAAGAAGAATTTACTGTATACAGTTACAGTAAAAAAACGATGCTGCATCTTCTCTTGGGTTTGGGTCTGGCCACAGCACCTCATCCACATCACAAGCAATGTTTTTCAGTCCAGCCATGAAAAGCATCAGCTGCTATATCTCCACATGCGTCTTCCATAGCTTGGAGAAGGGGTTTACACATTTGTGACAGGTGTTTACACATGTGATGAGTCAGTGTTCATATTTGAATGGCAGTGTGTTCCTTGTGAAAACAAGAGATTTTTCTGCCCGAAAATTGTGCCAAATGCAGTGAATTGTGTGTAGTGTTTTGAAAAAAGCTTCTTTTAGAACTGCAATGTGAGTGTAAAGCAGGAATTGTGCTTGAAGTTTAGCAGAATTGGTTCAGGGGGTTGGTGAATGAGTTACATGTTGTGGTCATTGTGTCTCAAGTACCAATATTTGTGTGTAAACAATCGAGAAAAACTGTAATAGGTGGTTACTGCACAAACCACTCTCTGATTTGGTTTGTTCTGTGGAAGCTTACATTGTCCCAAATGATCACATAAATGTGATGGGCGGTCCAGGAGGATGAATTTTAGCTCCTCTAGGAAGGTGAGGAGACGTTGGATGTTGTAAGACCCAAAGGACAGAATGCCGGTGGACAAGCCCCTCCAAACCCATGGCCGCACAAGGAATGATATTACCCCCCCACCCACCCCCCGTTGGCCAGGAACCTCAGGTGATGGCTCTTTGGCCAATGATGTTGGCCAGGAACCTCAGATGATGGCTCTTTGGCCAATGATGTTACGGCCTCTTTGCCTTCGTTTCTGCAGGTTGAAGCCAGCCTCATCCAGGAAGAGGTACTCATGAGGTCTGGCCATCGCGTCCAACTGTAATATCCTCTGTGAAAATGTGAAAGTGCACAGGTGTTCAGAACAACAGTCAATCAGGTAGCACAGTATTGTCCAGAAGCAATGTAGGCCACTGAGTAACACAGTATGTCCACTAACTGTACTGTGAACATGGATGTATACTTACTTGCACATACTCGTAACGTAGGTCTTTGTGTCGCGCAGAGTTGCGCTCAAAGGGAACCCTATAGACCGGTTTCATCCGCATCTTTTGGCGCCGGAAAACTCGGTCTATTGTGGCCAAGCTGACATCAATGCTCTCAGTTGACATTATCGGCAGTGACTTTGTCTCTGATCTCCCGGAGTCTGATGAGGTTGTTCTCACGAACCATATCCAAAATGAGGGTTTCTTGTGCCGCTGTAAATATGGCAACCCTCCCACCTTGATGTGGCATTCTTTCAACTCTAAAGAAAGAAACATGTGTTGTCAATTGACATGTTTTACAAATACAGTAACAACTTATTTGAAACAAATAGACTACTTTCACAGGCTTGTAACTTGTATTGTCACAAAGAAAGCAATAGAGTACAATACCTGTTGTGTTGTCTGAATGCCCTGATAATGGTGGCCACGGTGAACCTACTCAGGTTTGGACGGACACTTAGTCCTGCTTCAGCCATTGTCATGCCATGGACAATGACATGGTCAATGACTGTTGCTCGCATCTTGTCTGTAGTGATGGTGTGAGGTTGTCTTGCTCTCCCTCCTGGACCTTCTCCTCTCCCTTGTTGGCCTCCTCCTCTTCCTCCTGGACCTTCTCCTCTCCCTTGTTGGCCTCCTCCTCTTTTTCCATAGCCAGCTCTTCTCCCTCCTCTGACTCGAATCTTCAGCAAACTGTGCACTCTGAACTTGCTTTTATACATGTGGTCACAGCATTGGCAACAAGTGTCTTAAATTTTGAGTCGATGTGTATAATGAATGGTGCCAGGTGTGTTCATTGTGTTCAAATATTGCTGACTGTGGCAAGCATTTTGCATCACATTAGCTTTCATCTGAGAATATGAGCAGAGTTATTTTGCAACTTGTGTTTTAACAAGGAAAAATGTGTTAAGATTTATGAGAATGGAGGATTGTGTTTTGTGAATTGTGTCTTCATGTGAAATGTGTTTATGATATTGGAAAATTATGGCTATA
Source organism: Barbatula barbatula (assembly GCF_947034865.1). Lineage (NCBI taxonomy): Eukaryota > Metazoa > Chordata > Actinopteri > Cypriniformes > Nemacheilidae > Barbatula > Barbatula barbatula. Next base: position 8,823,512 of record NC_136776.1, on the reverse strand, counting down.
TTTAGTAAATGTGTTTAGACAACTGGACATTTGGTTTAGAGGATTGGCTTTTGAGTTTTAGCATTTGAGAAAAACTGTAAAATATGGAAGTCAAAACACAGGTCAAATATCAGACACACAATAAATTCCTATATGCAGTTGTAGTGGGATTGCCCCTTTAAGAGTAGTTTGCGTGGCCCCTTTAAAAATAGTAGCGCATTAAGTGGGTGGGTACGTCAGGTAATCACATAGCTATATAGATGCAGGTGAGAGTTTGTTGTTCATGGCATTGTACTGATGTGACCTGTTTGCGCAGGTCGTATATCTCCTTCACTCCTTGGAAAGGTAGGATCTGTTAAACTGGTGGCTCATAGACGGAGGGAAATATAAATCTCCGTGGGAATTTGACTTAATTCACATGTTTGGTGTAATTTTAGATTTGTCAGGTGCGACCAGACATTATTAGTGAGCATGTGCGAGTGAGTGTCTTGCACGTGAAAGGTAATATTATTTTCCCTTACCATGTTTTCGTGATTATAAATCTGAGAGGAGTGGGGAGGGAGAAGCAAACGAAAATGTCTATTTGTTTTTCAGAAGTGGCCAGCTGCTGTTTTGCTGTGGCTTAAATGGCGTTTCCAGTTTGGGACGCGGGATTTTCGTTATTGCATTGAACGCTTGTAATTGCATTGAGTGCTTGCGATTGCCTTGAACGTCTTCAAGTGCTTGTACATCTCATGTTGGACGCGTTCTAAACCCGTGGCCGCTGGTTCTGGCGTCATCAGGTTCGGTCATTTCACTGGCGGAATTTCCTTGATTTGCGTCTATTCATTGTCTGTGTATGTCTGTTTAAACGGGTGTGCAATAGAGTTGAATTGAAATTATTGTTATTATTATTTGGTTTGTTTATTTCGTTACTCGGGTTGGTTGTACCATTTCTTTGTCTTGCTTTATATTGACACTGCTCCATTACGGAGCTGATTAATTGTCGTTTATTTGTTTTGTTTTTTTGTGACCTTGGTTTATTTTGTGGGTGTTGAATGGGTTTAAAACCATTATTGTATTTCCGGGTTTGGTTGGTTTGACGTGTTTGATTTGTATTTATTTTGAGTGGTGAAATATTCATGCAAAGACATAAGACCAAAGAAAGAAACCAACTTGTGTAGCTACTTTATTCTTTTTTTTTTAAGTGTTTTTTTCTGTTAGTACATTTTCTTTTGTCATATCCCTCCAGTGTATGGGTGGCCGGCACATGGGAACTGCCTCAACGAAGCCCATTGGGCTGATTCATTCACATTTGATTAAATTATTCTACTATTGATGTTGAGTCCCAGGTGTTTTAGCAACCATTTGATAAATAAATTGATAGTCTGTGGTTTTGTCTCTGCTCGTCCTTCATTTAGTTGAAAGTCTGTTATTGGAGAGGCTCGAGAATTTGGGGTCTTGAGCACGGGCCTTACCAGTGCAAGCTAATGACCATCGATCGGTCACACAGTGTTAATTAAATAAGACTATCAAATTCTAGCAGCCCCCCGGCCAGGCAAACAGTGCAAAACAGTATGCAAACGGTGGGGAGGAACCCAAAACTCCATTGGAGGAGAAAAAACCTCAGAGGGAAACCAGGCCTAACCAGGGGATTCCAGTTCCCCTCTGGCAAAAACTGCTGCCTCTGCACAAGCTTGACAGTGCTTGCACAACAAGGCAAATAAAGTTAGATTTAAAATTATCATTAATAATCTAATAGCGACTGAAGTTTTGTAGGGTCGCCACGTCCTTCGTCCAGCATTTGTCAGGTCTGGGAATGGATTGTGCCCTGCCCGCTCCGGTAACCTTGGACTGCATCTTGCCCTCTCTAGTAACCTTGGAACAATGAGACAAGACTGGCTGAGAGTAGAGTACTGTTCTGCACTCTTTGATGCAACAAATGCATCAGTTGTTATTGGAAGTGTCCCTGGTTCCGGTTGATCTAACTAGTGCAGCCTAGATCTTTGAAATATATATATTATGATAGACTACACTATGTAAGATTAAAAAGATGCGTCTTTAGTCTAGATTTAAACTGACAGAGTGTGTCTGCCTCCCGGACAGTGCAGGGAAGACTGTTCCAAAGTTTAGGCGCTAGATAGGAATAGGATAGAGGCAAGCCGGAGCCTGACGGCATCGGGAACAAGTCGGGACAACATCTGGGTATATCCTGGATAGATGAAGCCTGTGGAGCACCCATGTCTGATACAAATCAAAGTTGAATGTACCCTGCCAGCAAGAGATATAGACAGTGTTGACCAATGGGTAAGGTCACGTTTGGCCCTTTCCAGGGCTGGTTTAAAGTTATGCTTGAATAAGTCCCTGTATTTGCTGGCTACTGTAACGCCAAGATAAGTTGAAGTGTGGCGAGTTTCTTCTAGTTAAAATGCCTCAAAAGATATCTTTCGAGCCTGGTCGTTATTAGGGAAGAGCAAACTCTTAGTATGGTTGATTTTGTAACCTGAAATCTCTCCAAAGCTAGAGATAATTTGTAATGCCTTAGGAATCGACTTGCAAGGATCAGACAGGTACAGTACCAGGTCGTCCGCATTTAGAGACGGTTTGTGATTTTGACCCCCACTGGCAACAAGTGCTACTGCTAGTGGTTCAATGCGAGTCAAACAAAAGAGGGCTCAGTGGACAGCCCTGTCTTGTCCCCCTACCTATAGGAAAATAGTTGGAGATTATTTTATTAGTACGGACAAGGCCTGCGGGGTAGCAGCTGCCACCAACTAATAAAACCAGTCTGATCTGGATGTATCACTGTATGCATAACAGACAATCTACTAGCCAGAACCTTGGTCAAGATTTTGTAATCGCAGCAGAGTAGACTCACAGGCCGAAATGACTTACATTTCAGAGGGTCCCTTTCTTTCTTGAGAGACTGAAATAGTGGCCTGGGTCATTGTAGGGGGGAGAGTCTTACACTCCAATGCCTTGGTATATAATGTCGTGATTCACAGTGGAAGAACCCAAGTGCAGGCAACGGGGATGAAGGGGTTAACAAAAAGACTTTAATAAAGAAGAACATAAACACCCTCGATGGGGAAAACACTAACTAAACAAGATACCAAAACAGAAAACAACAACTTCCCACATGGGGGGCATAAAATTACCAAACACTACACTCACTAGACAACTTAATATAAACATACAGCGGACCAGAACCTGAACAAAGGAACTCTTACATACAGGGCAGGAAACATGTACAACAATCGAGCACAAGACAATAGACAAGAGGGCATTAATAGGGAGACTAACAAAGGAGATAACGATGGGCAGGTGTGGGTAATGAGACACAGGAGGAAAGCAATACTAGGAACGAGAGGGGCGGGGCCAAATGACGAGACTGGAGAGAACGCATATTATGTCCTGATTGACAATAATATGTTTCTCTCCACATAAAACACGTGGGCCCCTAGACCAGAAAATCAAGACAAGAGATGGCAGAATCATGACATATACGTTTTTAAAAGAGGGCTTAGTTTAAATGAGAATTAAAAAAAATTTAAATAGGGAAGCCATCCGGCCCTGGAGGTTTACTGCTCTTTATCTTTTTAATTGCCTGATCAATTTTAGCTGCCTAAATATTACTGTCAAGATCTGCCCTGTCTTGTCGGCCTACAGTTGGAACCTCAAGACCATCAAAAAACTGAGCTAACTTAGTACTATCGCAATTTTCAGTGGTATAGAGGTCTTCATAAAATTTCCTGAATTGTTTATTTATGCTTTTTTGATCTGTGGTTATGCCTTATGGAGTGTTAATCTCTGCTATAAATCCAGCCTCTGCGGATTGCCTTAGCTGATGGTTTAGTAGTTTACTGGGCTATGGTCAGAGATAACGATACTCTCAAATGCACTATACCTAAGCAGGGGGAGGAGTTTCTTGTCCAGCAAAAAATTGTCTATCCTGGAATACAAATTATGCGCTGGAGAAAATAAGAGAGCTGTCTGGAAGCCAGGTTTCTTTTTCTCCATGCATCAATCACCCCATACACTTGGAGAAAATCGTTAAGTCTCTGCTGTTAAGTCTTTACTAAGTGTTCTCGGTGCAGCTCTAGAATCGTATTTGTCTGTACAAATTGCACTTCCCTCTGGATGAGAATGTCACATCTAGTATCTGAACTGACCTGACAGCAGCCTGCCTAGAAACAACCTGATCATAGAGATCTGTCACTGATGAAAAGACTTTGTTTAGACATTGTGCAATTACAACCAATAATACAAAACTTGAAAACAACAAAAAATACAAAAACACAAAATCAAACACATCATTCACAAAACCCCATTCCTGGTCTCTCCCCAAACCGGGCACGACAGTTCAAAAACAAAATACGGTCTTATCACCGTCTCCCGTAGTCAGTTGTTTCCTCTGCCCAGCTTTTCTTAGTATTTCCTCCTTCTCCTATTAGTAATGGCATCTGATGACGAAGCCTCTCAGCGGGTCACTGTTATCAGGGCCCGTATCCCTAAAGATTCTGAGAATCCTCTCAGAGAGCTCCTAACTTAACCTAAAAATTCCTTGCCAGGAGTTTTAGCTTAGAAGTGATTCCAGAACATTTTCAGTGAACTTTGAGCAAGGAATGGATGGAAAATCCTATCTTAGTGAAGAGGTGTGGTTGACCCCGTTGCTAGGTATGAGTCATCATTTCAAAAGCCGTGATAGGTTGATCCTACAGGTTTGATGAAAATGAAGTTTTGGTGATAATGAGCAAAGAATGTACCCTCAAATCAATAAACATAATTATACACTCTAATCTTATGCAGACTGTAATTGTAAATAATATTTCACATTCAAGAAAATATCTGGAAAATGAATAGTAAGCTGTAGGGGTTATAGCCTAACATTAGAATCTAAAATATGTGAAAACTTAAGCTCATTACACCCTGTTCAAATAATGATTCGTGTTTTATTTGCTCAGATTAATATCCTAGCTGGCATATTTTGTACTTTCACTCCCATATGGACCCCATTGAAAACAAGATGGCCTATCTCAAGGGGCTGTCCTTAATGAAGTAGAAATTGCAACGTTACAACTCAGTGTGGTCTTAACGAGGGTAACACGGCTCAGCTTTTATCAATGTCTGTGATTACTTTCTTCTCCTGTGTAATAGCGTTGTGGCGTCGAGTTGGTGAAGTAATTGCATCTCTAAGGAGATCCACCACAAACATGATTACTGCACGATCCAATCTGTAGCGTCTCAATAATTCCCTGTCATCCAGTGTTTGCAGGACATCTCTCCTGCCTCCTCTGTTGGCCATTTTGTGCAGCAGCTTAGGGGAACTCCCAAGCCACTAAAAGTCCTCTTCCCTGCTCTTAGCAGATCTCGCCTTAGCTGTGCCCGCAGGGAATCCACCCGCTTCTGACTCCAGAGGAGAAGGCATCGGGCAATGGCGGTTAGTGTATGCTATGGCACACCTCAAGACCTGCCCGATCGGGAATCCAGCCCGGAGAAGGACACGTCTGGCAGTGAGATTGGGAACACGTCTCGTGCCGGCTCTCCAGGTAACTCGAATCTGAAGCCAATGCTTAATCGTTCTCATATGCATCAACCCGAGGGGCATAACTGCCGTCCAAGATGTCATATGCCCCAGGAACCTCTGAAAAGTTTCAGTGAGACCGCTGCCTGCTGCGGTAACGGAGGTGCTCTGATAAGAGGTCCTCTGCGCAGGGAAGAGCTTGCTCTTGTCCCAGTTGACCCGTAGGCCCAGTCGGTCGAGGTGCCGAAGCACAAGCTCCCTGTGCATACAAAACAGATTTATTTAGTCACCAAGATGAGCCAGTCGCCGAGATAGGTGAGAATACACACACCCTGCTCCCTGAGGGGAGCAAGAGCAGCCTCAGCAGTCTTAGTAAAGGCCTGGGGACACAGGGCCAGACCGAAGGGCAGGACCTTGTACTGTTATGCTTGACCCTCAGAGGAAAACCAAAAAAACTTTATGTGGTGCAGGAGAATCGAGACATAACATTACGAGTCCTTCAAGTCGATAGCCACGAACCAATCCTGATGTCGGACAGACCTCGGGATGCGCTTCTGCGTCAACATTCTGAACGGGAGCCTGTGAAGGATCATTATTTAGAGTGTGCAAGTCCAGTATGGCGCTGCCCCACATCTTTCTTGGAGGCGATGAAGTATGGGCTGTAAAACCCTGAAGACACTCCCGGACGGTGGGAAAGGCCAAATCGCTAACTTGAGCGGCATATCTTTGCAGCGCTACTTCAGCATGCTGTCCCCAGTATGTAATGCAGGTATTCGAGGACGAGATGGCCGCAGCCAAGATTACAGCGGCAAGACATGTCTGGCGACAAGTGCACGCTATAGGAAATTTCAGGGATATTTGCTCTTTTAGACAACCTCGGCTTGCTACCGACACAGCCAGGGTAAATTGCACACACTAGGACGAATTCGCTGCACTGCGTCGTTGAATCTAGTAGTAATCGAGAGATACTTCGCTCAGCATCGCAGGTTCAGAAGAACAAAAAGGTGTATGAATGGGGGTGCCATCCCATTCGCTAAGTTCATTGGCCTTTTAAAAGTACTATCGGAGATAATAGGTTCTCAAGTCCAACCCGATTCTGTCTGAAAGGGAACAAAACCATTGTCATTTTTAGTCATAAATTGGACTAAGCTGTGTTTTTTGTTTTATCTTTTAAGTGAGTTTGTGTGACACACCTTATTCCAAGAGAAATATGTATAGGAATGGGCTCAGTGCTTGGACCGCTACTCTTCTCCATTTACATGACATCCCTCGGCTCGGTCATTCAGAAGCATGGCTTCTCCTATCACTGCCATGTGGATGACACACAACTCTACTTGTCATTACAACCAGATGATCCGACGTTCTCTGCTTGCATCGCAGCATGCCTGAGTGACATCTCGCTTTAGATGAAGAATCATCACCTTCAGCTGAACCTTGCAAAAACTGAACTGCTTGTGATCCCAGCCAACCCAAAGATTCACCACAACCTTGCCATTCAACTAGGCTCATCTGCTATCACACCGTCCAGCACAGCCAGAAACCTGGGGGTGGTAATCGATGATCGGCTTAACCTCACAAGACATGTTGCCAGCACCACCCGGTCCTGTAGATTCATCCTCTACAACATTAGGAAAATTTGAGCTTTCCTACCAGAGCACTCTACGCAAGTCCTAGTCCAGGATCTTGTCTTTTCCAAACTGGATTATTGCAATGTGCTTCTGGCTGGACTTCCTGCTTGCACAATCAAACCTCTCCAGATGATCCAGTATACGGCGGCAAGAGTCGTCTTCGATGAACCGAAGAGAGTGCATGTAACTCCGCTCTTCATCAGGTTACACTGGCTCCCTGTTGACGCCCGCGTAAAGTTCAAAGCTATGCTCCTGGCCTACAAGACTACCACCGGGTCTGCACCATCGTATCTTCACTCGCTAATGCAGACCTATGTTCCTGCCAGATCCCTGCAGTCTGCAAAGGAACAACGACTAGTGGTACCATCCCAAAAAGGAGAAAAGTCACTCTCCCGTACTTTCTCTGGATCTGTTCCACATTGGTGGAATGATCTACCTGCTGCTACAAGATCAGCAGACTCTGTTGCTATCTTTAAAAAATGCCTGAAAACGCATCTTTTCCGTCAACATGTCGCAGATTGATTTTAACATAATTCTTTTCCCTTTCTTTCTTCTTATTGAAACAATTATAATTATAATATATACTTACCTCACTATTCTTAGCTTTGTATACTGTGCTAGGCTTTAATGGACTACTTTTGATGCACTTATGTATTTTGTTGCTTATGTTGTTATAATTGCTTCCAATGTTTCCTCCTCTGTAAGTTGCTTTGGATAAAAGCGTCTGCTAAATGACTAAATGTAAAATACATGCTACTCCTAGTACTCCTAGCACTGAAGTAGACCTCAGTTAAATTTTATATGTGTGGCAGGAAGGGCATTTCTGAGGTTCATCATTGTAATTGATGACCATTCTAGCCTATCACCTGTGCGCCTGGGCTATAAAACCGCAACGCATTTACCGCTTGTCAGGCGTCACGTTTGGAATCGCTGCGCTGTTAACGCGCTTTCGTCATTGCTTCCTGGAAACCGGATGCGAGCAAGAAAGAAAGCTGCTAGTTGTTTTTAGCTTATGAAGTGCATTTTAGTTATGTGAAGTGTGTTCTTTTAATATACCTTTTAGAGACACCGCTTTGCTTTGGAGAGTTCTTTTGTCTACCGCTGCACAAGCTCATTACGATCACCATTGTTTGCATGTACTGGATGAAGATACTGAAGTTAGGGAGAGGTTGCTAATCTCTTGCTAATCGTGCTCCGTTGTATGAAAGGCATGTTTTGAAGTGCCAGTTTGTATTTAAGGTGTCCTAATCCATACCCTTTCTCAAGCGTGAGAACCTAATCAATACCTATCTCAGTTGTGAAAACCTGAGTTCCCCCTCCAGAGAAAGTTACGTTCATTTTCCTCGATCGGTATGTATTAGTTTTATATGCAGGTATTAAGTTAAGAAGTTATCTAGTAGAGTAACAATCTCATGTTGTTTATAGATCTGTAAAGGGCGATCACTGTATTCCAGTCGGGGTGCTCCGTGTTCATTTATGGCCGCAGTGCTGTCCTGTTTCAACGGTTAACTGACTTCTAGCATTTTGTTTCATTGGACTGCCATTGGTTACAAATGTTGTGCTAAAATCAAAAACCGCAATCTTTGGTTCTCTCCCATTTCAATTTATTTTTGAGTTTTCTTGCTTTTTCATTTGTATTTAATTTTGTTTCTAAAGTTAAATGATCTCTCTGCTATTTTGTTTTGGAAACCTGATTATCTTCTTTTTGAAAAGTTATTTCTTTAACCCTATTTTTGTTCAAATTGCTTGACTGGTTTGTTTGATTAGTTTTGTCTGGAGTTTGTGTTTCCTTTTTTATTTATATATTTTGTCACCATTGACATTTGGGTTAGTCTTAAACAACTGTTTATTTCGATTTATTAGTTATAACATTATATTGGTTATTTAGATTTTTCTTTGAGCCTGAATGATCCACCCATCTATCAAAAGGTTTTTTGTGTATTTGATGTATCTCCTTTATGTGTGTTAGCAGGGCCTGAGCACCAGGGGCAGAGGATTCTTATCGGGGTGATGGTATCTTTCTCACCGTGTGTAGTGCTTGGTATTAACACCTGAGTATGTGTGTGTGTGTGTGTGTGTGTGTGTGCGTGAGTGTGTGCACAGTGACGTGCAGTGGTCCTGCATCTGCGGGTGGCGCACCACGACTCCCTGCCTCTGTGCCCTCGTCCCTGCCTGGACCTGGTTCTAACACTTATAGGGGCCCATTGAACCTGAGCAAAGTCCCTCATATCCTTCTTATACAGTTATTTTAAATACTGTCAATAAAATATATTTTTGTACAATGACCCATGTCTCTGACACTGAGTGATACGAACCTGTGTATGCCTTTCGTTGGGGTTTATTCTAATTCTTTGTGTGAAATTCCCAGAGTGGCGTAGTCGGAGTGTGAATGGTTTAAGAAACCCCCTTATTGCCCTCGTGTCACCCGCCACATATGGATTCAAAGAAACTTTATGTTTAGTTTACATGTACTGTTATGCCTAGGAGCAACTGGATTAAAATCTGTGTTATTTGTTTAAACATCATTTAAGGTTATTTAAGCATTACTTGCTCAAAATATATTCAGTAACATTTAAGTAATAATTGTGATGATAGTTGTGGTATCATTGTCAGGGGCAGACTGAGAAGCAATTTCCTTCGCCTTGCGTTCATTCACGTTTACAATACGTTCGCAAGTCCACCCGTGGTCACAGCCGTCGGTGGGCCATTCTGGAATGTTCTACTGGTCAGTCCGCCCATGATCATTGTTACATTTTACATAAACAATATTTAAAAATTTTTCAGTTATGTGGTACAATGAAACAAAATGAGGCATAAGTGCAAGACAAGTATTTAATGTAGTTTCAGGATGTTTCCTATCAATCTTTATGATGAACTTTTAATTATTTAAAGCAAATGTAAATAGACAGTCGTCAGCCCCCTCACGGGCGACTGCCGGCGACATACACAAACCATAACTAAAGACCAGGCCTGGTCCTCTCTCACTGATGGTCCGGTCGCTCGTCCGCTTATGCTCCCGATTTCCTCCGTGATATGAGATCCCGCCCCTTGTTCCGCCTACCTCAGTACAATGACTTCTTATAAAAAAGTGCTTCTGTGGCTCTGTTTGGCCCATGATGGGGTAAGCTTATCCTAGTCAGGGGGGAATTTGAACGATATGTGGATATACTGAGCATCCAAAGGGGATTTGAAGACCATGTTTTTAAAGATTTGCCTTCTAAAAAAGTTATTCAATAAATATTTTTGTCTTGATTCTGCTACATCATGTCATGTTTCTCTTGTTTTAGTGGCGGGATCATGACATAACCTGATGTTTTGTGTGTAGAGAGGCCCTTATTGCCTTCAATACACTCTCTCCGGTTTCGTCTCTGTTCCCGCCCTCTCGTCTCCTTGTCATTGATTCATGCCCTTCACCTGTTCCCCTCTTGATTTGGTCCCTTATTTAATGCCCTTGTGTCTTCTGTCTTGTCAAGTCAAGTCAGCTTTATTTATATAGCGCTTTTTACAATTTTCATTGTTACAAAGCAGCTGTACAAGAAAACATTGACTATAAGTAAAACATAAAAGGTTATGGAAGTCAAAACACAGGTCAAATATCAGACACACAATAAATTACTATATGCAGAGTTAATTAAATGAGACTATCAAATTCTAGCAGCCCCCCCGGCCAGGCAAACAGTAAAAAACAGTATGCAAATGGTGGCGAGGAACCCAAAACTCCATTGGAGGAGAAAAAAAACCTCAGAGGGAGACCAGGCCTAACCAGGGGATTCCAGTTCCCCTCTGGCAAAAACTGCTGCCTCTGCACAAGCTCGACAGTGCTTCCACAACAAGGCAAAATAAAAAACAAAGTTAGATTTAAAATTATCATTAATAATCTAATAGCAATTGAAGTTTTGTAGAGTCGCCACGTCCTTCGTCCAGCATTTGTCAGGTCTGGGAATGGATTGCGCCCTGCCCGCTCCGGTAACCTTGGTAAATCTCCGGTAAATCTTGTGCTGGTACATTGTGATTTGTTTGGTGAGTTCTTGTGCTTGTCAGTTTAGTCATGTGTAGTTATTTGTAGTGTCTGTCAAATTTGAGTTTTGTTTCAGTGTAGTTAGTCTTTGTTCCTCTCTTGTTATCATATTTCCCTGTTTTGTTATGTTACCCCCTCGTGGGTGTTTGTTTTATATTTATTATTAAAGTCTTCTGTTAACCCCTTACCCCCTGTCTGCACCTGGGTCCTCTGTCCATGTCTCAACACCCGTGATCATGACAATTTCCCCTTACAAATACTATTAGTTCATTTTTTTTAAACTTAATTAAACAAAACTAGCCAAATAAACTTTCACGATTTAGAGACACCGCTTTGCTTTGGAGAATGCTTTTGTCTACCGCTGCACAAGCTCATTACGACCACCATTGTGAAAGGAATAGTTCACCTCAAAATGTTTTTACTCACCCACATGACATTCAAAATGTTTTAAGACCTTCCAGATTCTTCGGAACACAAAGATATTTAAAGTCGTTGTTTTGTTTTTCGCACAAAGTATTCTTGTCGCTTCAACATGGATGGTCCAATGTGTGTGTCACGATTGTCAGCTGGAGTGCCCATGAACTCCAGTAGAGGGCACTCCACACAGAACTCCATTTCCCTTAAACTGCCATTACACTGACCTAGAAGTGGGAACAGACATCTCGGTCAGCATGTCAACCATCCAGCTCTATCATGGACCCAGTAGATCAGCTATTGCACCTTCGTCAAGGAGGCCTATCTACAGAGGAGTATGTTCAACAATTCTGTGAGATATCCTATCAAGTACCGTTCTATGATGAAGTTGTTTAAGGACTTGTTTCGTTTCGGACTTAATGACCCAATTAAGTCAGGGTTACCTAGAGGGGAGTGTAATGGCAGTTTAAGGAAAATGGAGTTCTGTGTGGAGTGCCCTCTACTGGAGTTCATGGGCACTCCAGCTGACAATCGTGACATAAATATGTAACAAGGAGTCATAGACGTTCAGATCCATGTGCAGTATTTTATTCCAAGAATAGTCAAACAGGCAGAGGTCACACAACAGCGTCAAGGATAATGCAGACAGGCAGAATCAAGGTCGTAAACAAAGCAGAGGTCGGGGCTGGCAGCAGAGAATCACAGTCTGTATAAACAGTCCAAGAGAACACACGTAAGTAATAAACACAGGGAACCGCTCAGAAATGACAAGACTTCGCCCTGAATGAGAGTCTGAACACAGTATATATAGTGAGATGGTAATGGGAATCATCTGGTGGTGATTGTCTGTGCTATAAGACACATGGTGGCGGTTAGCATGGGTTTCTGGAAAAAGGAGTTCTGTGTGGAGTGCCCTCTACTGGAGTTCATGGGCACTCCAGCTGACAATCGTGACAGTGTGGATGGTCCAATTTAACGATGTCTTCTGTACTTTTCTGGACCTTGACAACAACTATAACCATGATGTCTATGAGGAGGCCTGGAAATCTCTCGGATGTCACTTAAAATATCTTTATTTGTGTTCCGAAGACGCCGGGGTCTCAAAACGTGTTGACCGTAATGTGGCTCAATTTTGAAGTGAACTTTTCCTTTCAATATCTTTAATTTACAATATATTTACAAATATGATTTGCATGGTTTTATATGTTGGTAAATCACCAACATGCATCATAAATATTCCTTAGATCTGGATACATTTACTGTGCTGTACCAGCCATTACAGCTGATATCTGGTGATTCCAAAATGTATAGTCAAATGTATAGTCACTAAAGTAGGTGGCTCAATTTACCGATTGGCTCATCTTACCCCACTACCCCCCTAAGTACCTAGTCATAATGAACATGTTGCCAAATCTAATGAACATGTGAATGGTTAAGAACATTGTAAAGCCTGAACATCTGATCTTTGCAGGTGTACTAGGGTCTAAATGTTTCTGATGAACGTAAACTTCTAGTTTGTATCTTATAAGTGCTTTTCTGGAGCCTGTTGGTCATAGACACATGAAGTTAATGATTGTGTATGAAGATGTTAGCTACCTGTAAAGCCTCCATAAAACATCATTCCCCTCATAAAGTCACTGATAACACATCAACACCACAGTGAAAAACAAACATTTACTTTAGCCTGGAAATAAGTTATAGAATTACATAAGAGCTCTCATCAAAAACATGCAAGTACAGCGTACGTTCACCTACATGCTCTGTGCATATTCAGTCCTGAAAATGATGCGTAACATCTTAAACTACGCAGCTGTTGTTTTGGAAGAAATCTCCAGAGCGTTCAGATCATCTCACCGTTCGTCCTCTGTTTCCTGTTTTTCCTTTAGTGAAAATTTCAAATATAATCTTGCTGACTGAGGCGGAAAATTGCAAGTAACAACAAGGGCAAAGATTATTATTTTTTTGTCAATCTGAGAATTTATTAAATGTTCAATGATACTAACAAATTGAAGCCAATAACATTTTTATGATGAAATGAAACATATATCTGTTATTTTGTTCTAAAATATAGCATTTAGTTGCCTCCATTACTATAAACACTTCATAAGAAAATAATACAGTATTTTTAGACATCTCTATATCTCGCTATACTATATAGGCTATATCATATGTACTACAATAAATGTTTATATTTCTAAAAAATATTATTTAGCAATATATAACATATCTCTGTTGCCTTCATAAGCTATCAGCCATCGGGCAGGTATACACAACAAGGCTGTATAAAAAGGCATCAAAACCCATCCAAACAATATAAATACAAATTCCAAGGTGAGAAATGTAGGCAAATTACAAATGTAATGCATCCTCTTTACTAAAAAGTCACACTTGTGATCCAAGTCCATTCAGAGTAGTTTAGTCTGAGCCCTGTGGGTACAAATAACGTATAGTTATTTTATCGTCAAACCACTTTACGAACTAATAATTTGACAAAGAGTTTATGTCTTTTCTAAGGAAGATATTACTTTTAAAACTGCATTCTAAGAAATAACATCTACACGCAGCTGTATGTTTCAAACTTAAATTCGTTTCCAAGTTAAATTTTAAAAGCTTCGTCCAAACTTTGGATTGTGAATTGTGCAAGGTCAATTTGACCCAATATTTGTCCTTTGAAAGTCAAACACACAGGTCTACGGACACACATTAGAAATGATTTGGAGACGTACCCCACAGCAGCCACAGCAGTCTCCACAGATGGTGCCGATCAGACCGTTGATCACCTGGAACAGACACAGACCAATCTGGACCAGACTCGCCACCATCAGGATAGAGAACAGGGTCAAGTGCCACGTGACGATATCATTTGGTTTCACACACGCGTCCCACATTGAGTGATTTGACAGATAGTTGCTGAAAACAAGATAGAAATCGGAGTTCCATTATGCCTGCTGACTTCATTTCATTTAAGTGATGTGAGTAAAAAAAAAACATACCCATTCTCAAAAGGATATGTTACATTTAATTCATTGATGAAACATTTGGGTCCGTGATTGATTGCCACACCAGACACAATAAGAGAATAACCAGCGCCCAAAACTCCGACCGCAGCAAAGATAATAGAGCCGAACATCTAGAGGAAAAAAAACCAATTCATTAACGACTTCATGTTCGAATGGATGTGAAAATAAACACAAGGCATCATATTCCTTACCGCAAACCGTTTTCCACAGCTCTCATTCCCACAGCAGCCGCAACAATCATTGTTTTTCAAGCCCAAGAAGACCAGAGCGGGAAAAATCATCTGAACACAGATCACCCGACAATATTTCTTTAGTTTACATGTTTTCCACTTGAACCATATTTTGTTTCCCTGTAAAATACTGTGCTACACATGTAAACATAAAGTAGCACATATCAGACCTCACTCCTGAAACACCAGCAGACGAATGTCCTGCCTAAGCTCTTCATTTACTAATAAATTTCAATTTTTTGTTTATATAAACTGTAACATTAAATGAGTTCAAGTAGTTTCCGTCCTCATGAATTTCTCATAGAAACGCTTGTTTCTCAAACTCACCAGCACACCAGACCCGATAATTCCTCCCAGGTAGAAGACTTCATCTGTTATGTCGTCACTCTTATCAGCCACTTTACCTCCGGGGAAAAACAGCAGAATGTTACAGAGGAGACACAGGACGGCCAGAGGTAGCAGGGTTATCCCCAGACATTTGGCAAAGTTTCCAGAACACATGCTTAAGCTTGAGTTCAGTACAGTACAGTCCACAACAAAGCCGTGCGATGGGTCTGTTCGAGTGAGGTTTCCCGTCTCGTGCAGGTGAATGTCAGTGTGTATATATACACTCCTGATGCAGTGATGTCAGTTACAAGCACCTGTAAATGTGTAACTGCACCTACAGAGATGCATTTATCTGTCAGACCCCACATTCTGTCAGCAGTGAGTCACAGCCTCACCCTGAGTGATAAAACACCCACCCCTTTACATGTATGCATCACAAACGCATGTAATAGTGTCAAATGCACCATGGATATCAGTCACTTACAATATGGAATATTTACAAAAACAGTTACGTGTAGACACGTTTTAATGGATGTGGACATTACTAGCCCAGTGTTACCCAGGTACTTTAATACAGGGTGTGTAATACCCTTCTGGCCCAGTTTTTCCCAGACTTAATTCTTTTGATTGGTCAATCATGTTGAAATTTTATTAATTTCATTTATATTCACAAAATGGCACAGCCCCAAGTCTCTTACTGCTTTTCTAAAACTGATAAAAATCTATAAGAACACATGTTATCGTTTAAGTGTTTTTGCGTCAGCTGTGTTTTTTTAGCAGGAACAATGTGATATAGATGTGACAGAATGATACACATAGAAAGACGAAGAGGTTGCAATTGAGAAAATACTGCATCATGACTAGCATCAGGATCCAGGCCTGGAACAACATCCTGTCTGCTTCACTGACACTACATAAAATCAGTTTTATTTGCGGAGCCGTTTCTCTAAAGTGCGTTTTTGCCAAGCAGATTTCTGGGAAATACATTAATTTCAGAAAATAAACATTTGGGTACGCTTTTGATTACGGCCCGCAATGTACAGTATAATAAACAGAATTTTACGTGTTATGCACAGCCTATGCTAGATAAGAATCTTAGCATAAACGTACACTACATTTTTGTAGTCACATTGTTCCCATAAATATAAGCTACTGTGGATATTAGTTTACAACGGGTTCTTATTTTATGATTATTGCAAACATGAAATATGGGGAAAGGATGTGTTGCGTTTCTGCACACGTTCCATATGTTGTCTGGGTTGGGCTGTCTGTCAACTGCAATTTTGACTTTAGGATACATTTTTATTTGATCAATTTTAGGATTGTCGGTCACAAATAATTTCTGTTAATTATGAGATATTCACGTTTGATGTTTTTTTATGTTTAAAATCAATGCTGAACTTTTAAGACCTTAATCAAAGTATTTCAAGAGCTGGTTGATTTGGATGTTTATATGACACGCAGTTGCCTCACAGAAAGTTATAAAAAAATTGTTTTGCGCAATGTGGTTGTTATTTTGTAAAATGACAATGTTTGTGCTTATAATGTATTTGCTGTGTGAATGTGTCAATTTTTACACTATGTAGTTTTTTATAATTAATATATTTGGATTATGTTTTTAGAAAGGTCTGACCAGGGACTGGGGTTGCAAATTAGCCTATTGGCTAGAAACCTTTTATGCAACACATTTACACATGTTTTTATTGTTGTCTATGATAATTATGTATGTAATAATGTGCGCTGCATTGTCCCTGACAAATAAATGCTTACATTACATTACATTACAAAACAAGGGAACGAATGTTTGTTTTCTTCTTATTTCTATTAAAAACGCTGGTGGGTCTTAAGATTGAGAACCCCTGCTGTATTGCGTGGAAGGACGTGGATTGGGTTAAATTATACACCGAACTCATCTTCAATCGCCAGTTCTTTGCCGTGGTTTCATTAACTGGCATATGGAATCAAAGGGATGCGCAGGGAAAGATGAAGCGTCAAAGGAAAGCAGAAAGGCTATTATTGTAAACAGACTGAACTAGGGACTTTCACCTTATCATGTAGATGTCTGTTGTTGCTCAATTTAAACTATATAAACAGGACCACCATACCAACTCCCAATCATTAGATTGTTGTCTAGAATAGTAGATCATACATACATAATGACACACGTCATTTTTAAATAGTTACCCCTTTGTTTTAAAATACCTACAAGATAAATATTTTCCTTAATCTAACCCCTTTATTCCCCAAACTTTGCATATTGTTCTTTGCAGATATTTACCGTAGAGGTAAATTATTGTTACAATTGGTAAATTCTGTTTGATTATAAAGTATATTTCGGCTGTAATCCGAACGGCTAGCAACATGGGTTTAAGAACTCGAAAATTGTGCAACAACATATTTATCTGTAAGTCCCCACTGAGCCAAAACTCTAGAAGTTGTGAGCAGCAGCGTAAATACCCTTTGGAGAAAGCTACACTGAGTAAACAATGTCAGTTCTGCTTCTCTTTTATTGGTTATTGCAGCTCTATATTAGTTTGTTGGGATATATATGACAGAAAATGTATAATATTGATAGATATTTCATCTGTGAAATGTTCTTTTGCTGTGGTGCTTGCGACTGGTGAGGCCTTTGTTATTGATACAATGTCTCCTACAACTTACAGATTCATATTTTCTGTAGTTAGTCATATACTGTAGTTAGTACAATTACATTTAGTAGACGCTTTTATCCAAAGTAAAAATTTAACTTTTTTGTATTATTTTAGACATGTTGTGTTAAACTGACAGAGAACACATCTTACTTTTAACTTAACCTTGTTTTTCCCTTTTGTTTAGCCTGCTTCACACAAAATGACTCATAATGTGTTAACAACATACAATGTGTTTTGTGTACAAATGTACAAATTGGTTATTATTTGACGCATCGTTTTTCAGAAATGTATAATAATTTTGTAACTTCCTAAACTAGTTTAAACTAATCTGGATGAAGCTGTTTTTAAAGATGCTGATTCTTAACCTGACCTTAAAACATATACGGCTGTATCAAACTGTGGAAGGAACAGCTTTGAAATCGAATTATTTATGTGAACTAAACAAATGTGAAAATGCAGAAACGCGAACATTTATGGATTTTCTTAATATGGGATCGGCAGGGTTTTGTGTGACTTGGATGAACGTCTGATGTTAATTTTGAAAAACAGCACCCTTATGTAAGCTCATCAGATAAACAGTTTAAATATAGCACACAGCACATGACTTTTATTACACACCTTCAATTAACATTGAACTAGGATGTATCTACTATAGATGTGTAAAGAATATTGTAACAGTACACATGTACTGTCATTTATCAAATAACATTTGATTAATTATTTAGAAAAACATCTTAATTTGTGTTAGATTGTAAGTTTAGCATCAGTCAGAAAAGAAAAAACAGGACACTTGATCATGTGAGGCTTTTTTCAAGGCAACAGATTACAGTTAGATTGGTTATAGACTACAAATTATGATTTTTATAATTTCACTGTTTAAATTACACCTATGATTTTATTCAGGCTGTGACTTTCAGTTTTAAAAGGAAACTGCATTCATTAAATCATATCTATGTGAACTCATGTTTTCTGCTGGCATACAGAGGAAACGTGACGCAGAAGAACTAACAAACCAGAGCTGCAATGACACGCTAACAATGCCTCAATGTGTTTTATATATATGTCTCACCCCTGTGACCCCCACGCCCTTATTATCCTCACTTTGATTTCCGGGTGTATTCATTGTGTGTGTGTGTGTGTGACTGGCTCACTTCCTGGATCCCCTCATAAATCGCTGTTTTAGCAGTTTCCTCTGAATTCACTGAAATACATCTCTGAGCTAACAGTTTCATGTTAATTATCAGAAAAAGCACAAGCGCCACACTAAATGCAATCTTTCTATTGGATGGATGGATAAATGAAAGAATAAACATACACACTAAAAATAGCTGGATTAAAAAATAACCCAACCTTAACCCAGCTGCTGGGTAACTATGGGACAGAACACGCGCTGGGTTATTTTGACCCAGGTGCTGGGTTAAACAATTTTACCCTGAATGCTGGGTTGTTTATTTGACCCAACCAGTGGGTCAGGTTAACTGTGTTCCTGGGTTAAACATAACCTAAACATTGGGTTATACGTTGTCTCATTGCATTGCTACCTTTATATTTACCAATAATTATAAATAATCACAAATTTTATTATTAAAACGATTATTATTATTTTTCCGTAATTCAAATTACACAACACAAAAACAATTTTAAATATCAATTTAATGAGTTTTTACATTTCTTTTTATAACCATTGAATGGGTGCAATTACCATGCATTTCATCCAACACAGACACAGATAAAACAAGTTTTGTAGATTCTTTAAAAACACAAATTGTTTGAACTAGACACTGTAGATTTCAATTCAATATGTCAACATTGCACATAGAATCAGTGAGAATCATTCAAAACATTGTGCCAATAAAACTAGGCCGAACAAAGACTCCAAACAACAGACAATACATGTGAGAATTAAAAACAAGTGCCCAGAAAAAACTGTTGCTCTCAAAAATGTAACACATGAAGACTCATGACCATCCAAACGATACACTGCATGCTGTAGAAATTCCCAGGTAGGAAGACACTGCTTACTGTAGTTGACATCAAGCACAAAAAAGGACTTGAAACACAGATCAACTGCCTCAAGCAAGGAGTCAGTTTCGATGGCATGGCCCGAAACAATGACGAAGGTCTGAGATGTCGTTGCCTCGTCCCCAAGACACAAAATGTGCAGGAATACCTCACTGGTCTCTGCATTTTCTAAATACTCCACCATGTTGTTCCCCACCTTTTAAATATATGACGCTTGGTATTGAAACATAACTAACATTTAAGTTATGTGCATTTCATGAAAAAACACTAAGGCCTAATAAAAATACTAATTTAGTTAGAAAATGTCAAAATCCCCTTTTTAGTCTTTTACATCTGAACAAATTAAATTTACAATGATATTATATACATATATCGTTTAATTTTGAGAATATTTATATCTCACGCATAGTGATTATTAGAGTACAAAAAATTAAGCCAAAACTTACAGGTTGTACGTCAATGAATGACTT
Source organism: Barbatula barbatula (assembly GCF_947034865.1). NCBI lineage: Eukaryota > Metazoa > Chordata > Actinopteri > Cypriniformes > Nemacheilidae > Barbatula > Barbatula barbatula. The sequence continues at coordinate 8,803,250 of NC_136776.1, read as the reverse complement.
CCGGGATTCCATGGTTGTGGGTCTGAAGACCTTTCCTTTTTCTTGTATATTGAAGGGAAAGCAAAATGGGCAGCACTCTCCCCTTTAGCATCTAAACCATGAGAAAAAACAAATCGCGAGGACTTCGAGTAAAAACCGCTGGCCTATGTTAACTTCTTAAATACAACATGAAAGTCTTGCGCATAAAACGCATTCTTACAAAGTTAAAAGAAAGTCAAACTCGCATCCACACTGGCGAGTGGTATGATGCAGCAATAGGGAAGAGACACCACACCACTTACTGTTTTCTCTGAGACGCGAGTGCAACATCAGCCATTTTGCCCAGTTGCGACTTATAAACGAGTGGTTAATTACGTGCGCCATCATGCGGTCTGGTTACTTTCTTCACTTAAATTCCGTCATTTACTGTCAACATGACTGATAATGTTTGCTAACGTTTTTAATTAAAATCGAGATTTATCAATAAATAAAGCCCAAATTCGAATGAATCGAAAAAATCTACGAAATCGCCCTACCCTGACACCATTACATTTCAGTAACAAATAGTACATACCAGTAATATCGACGCGGTTTAACGTTATTAAAGTAAGTTAAGGGGCATCGTTTTTAGCTAATGCAGGCAGGAGCTAACCTTAAGTTACCTGAGGGGAAAGAAGCATGAAAATGCAAAACGTAAAAATTATGGATCTGTGTAGTTGATGGATCCGGGATGTCCCACAACCTTGAAAAAAATGCCCTTAAATCTAATTTAGTATGAAATGGTCTAATTCTGACTAAACAATACAAGCCATACAGCCTGCACACAGTAACTGAACTTTCCTTTGAGCTAAGGTTAGTTTTTTCTATGAGGCATTAAAGTAACGAAACGTTAAATGTTTTAAGTAACACACACACACATACACACACACACACACATATATATAAATATATAACATTAATTTAACGATAATACGATTGTTAAGGCCTTTTTTGTCAAAACAAGTTTTATCTTGCTAGGCTTCCACTTAACGTAAATCATTCGCTGAATAAAACGCTAACTCTGCACAGCGACAGGTTAAATATTGCATTTAATTGTTAAATCCGTGTGCTTTTACCACAATTGATTTACCACAATTGAGAGGAAAATAATCGTAAAATGCATACATTTACCTCATAATCTAGCTGCTGCTGCGACGTGCGTGGCCGTTTAGCTACGAGACGAGTGAAGAATCCAGAAAGTTCGATGATGAGGAAAAATGAATGAACCGTTTGGGTCAAAATAACCCAACCCATGCGGTTAAGTGGTGAAATAACCCCTACAGTCCATTTGACCCAGTGTGTGCAACCCAACTGTGTGTTTACAGTGCCTCAAACAACCCAACATTTTGACCCAGCTCAATTAACCCAAAAATGTGTTTACAGAAATAACCCAGCAATTTTTAGAGTGTATAGAGGTCTTATACCAGTTTGATCAAGATTTGAAATTAATTTACGGAAAAGTTCACGTATCTGATTAAAAATAACATCAGAAACAGCTTAAACTTGTTTTAAACATGGGAAAATCAACATGTTATAAGCGGGATAATCCATGGCTAGCTGTTCTTTTAAGGATTTCAATGCACTTCGCACCGGGCACTTGGCCTCCATGTTGTGCATTAAGATCCTTTAATGCATGGCTAGCCATGGATTATCCCTTACTTTTGTTCTGTTATGAAACAGACTACATTTTGAAGGCAGATTCTGATTGGCCAAGTCATGTCAAACAGCCATAAAATGCAGATGTTCACCATGAATAAAATGACTGTGCTCTAACTCCTGACCATTAGTTACCCAAAAGGGCTCATGTGACACCCCTTTTCATCTCTCCACTGGCTACCGGTTGAAGCCTGTATCAGATTCAAGTCACTGATGTTTGCCTACAGGACTATCACTGGATCTGCACCGGCATACTTTCGAACCCTACTACACTCCTACACCCCATCAAGAACCCTGCGTTCCGCAAACCAGCGGCACCTTGTAGTGCCTTCTCATAAGGGCATTAAATAACTTTCCCGCCCATTCTCCTTCACAACTCCTTCCTGGTGGAACATTCTTCCTAACACAGTCCGGTCAACCACATCTCTCACAACCTTCTCTCAACAGGTAGTGGTCTAGCTTTTGTTGAAACTAGTAACTTTGTATTAGCACCTATCATACTATTGCTCTTTTATGACATATCGCTTATTGCTCCCCGAACTCTTTGTAAGTCGCTTTGGATAAAAGCGTCTGCTAAATTACTAAATGTAAATGTAAATAACAGTGACATAAAGTGTCTGAGCTGTAACCCAGTGTTAAGTGTGCCAGACACATGTATGAGACGTGATATGGGTCATGTCCAGGTCCCGGACCCCAACCCCATTTTTCATGAGATGATCTCAAAGATCTAAGAGTTTTTCTATGACCACAAAAGGTCTATTTCTCTCAAATATGTTTCGCAAATCTGTCTATATCTGTATTAGTGTGCAAGTCTCCTTTGCCAAGATAATACATCCAGCTCACAGGTGTGGCATATCAAGATGCTGATTAGACAGCATTATTATTGCACAGGTGTGCCTTAGGCTGGCCACAATAAAAAAAGCCACTCCAAAATGTGCAGTTTTACTGTATTTTATCAAACAGCACAATGCCACAGATCTTGCAAGTTTTGAAGGAGCGTGCAATTGTCATGCTGACTGCAGGAATGTACACCAGAGCTGTTGCTCGTGAATTGAATGTTCATTTCTCTATTATAAAGCGTTTCATAGAATGAAGTACATCCAACCAGCCTCACAACCTCAGACGACATGTAACCACACCAGCCAAGGGCCTCCACATTGAGCTTCTTCACCTTCTAGATTGTCTGAGTCAAGCTCACATTTGATGATGTTTTTATTGTAGCCAGTCTTAGGCACACCTGTGCAATAATAATGCTGTCTAATCAGCATCTTGACATGCTGCACCTGTGAGGTGGATGGATTATCTTGGCAAAGGAGAAGTGCTCTCGAACACAGATTTAGATGGATTTGTGAACAATATTTGAGAGAAATAGATTTTTTTTTAGATCAGCTCATGAAAAATATGGGCAAAAACAAAAGTGTTGCATTTATACATTTGTTCAGTGAATGACACATATAATATAAAACATGTTAATATAAATTACTTTCAATTCTGCTTTAGAGCTACTACCCGAAATAAGTATCTCAACACAATATCATGGCAATTTGTAACTTTTAATTTCATTTGTATGTTTTAGTATGATCTTCTTTCGTGCCAGTGACGGTTTAGGGGTGGTGTTTCAGTATTGCTGTTATCTATTCGCCATATTCACGTATGCCTCACATTGTACACATTTGTACAAACTTTCTACATCAAAATAGTTACGAGATCAAGTTGAGTATCTTTTCTATATGATCATGTTATTACTCATGTAAGTTTTTTTTAAAACGTGTATATTGCAAGGGTTCAATGTATAACATGAGAAAACGGTTTTGAGATTCCTATTTGGATTCATTCATTTAACTTTACACATTTCGCCCTCCTAGAGAACACACATAAGAATGATCAGATCAGGTTATTCTTTCAGGTGTGTCATCCTAAATGGCCAGTGATAAAAGTGACAGGTGAAAAGCACTTCTCTTATAACTGAAATCTTATCGCAGGTTGAAGGGAAGTCAGTGGAAAGATCAATGCACTCCCTCAGCCCATGATTAGAACGTGTTGCAACTGGAAACGGTTTCCATGACAGATTTGAATTGATCATGGGTGTTCCCCATACAATGACGCAGCTCCCAACCATTGTGCGATGCATCACTGGAGAAATGTATGATGTTACGACTGTTTCCTGAAATCTTCGTTTGCTTTGCAGTTTGCCAATGCTCAACAATTCGAAGAATGTTTATTGAAAACACACCACATGACACTTGAGTTATAATGATAACGCCAGTGATGTACACCAAGCATCGAAAACGCATCTGATCCTGAATTAGTCAGGATGGATGTAGTCACAGTTACACAAAAAACACTGTACTGTTGTGATAACCTGATCCCTCTATTGTTCTTACAGTGCACATGCATAAAGTCTGAAAAAAAACACTTCTCGCTGTTATCAGTCACAACGTTAATAATACGTCAGACACACCCATTTATGGTGCCCATCATTATAGCACACTGTTATATTTTTACGGTGTTTATCTAACATGCGTCAAAGTTGAAGCCAATATGATTGTGAACTGACAATAATAAAACACTTTCTTTAAACAGATCTTATCTACACATCTTCTTACAGGGATTTCCCTCGGATATATCATTTTCACTGCACTTTCCCTCTATGATGCAAAATGGTGCAAACCTTTGTCAGTGCTCGAGTACAGAACCTTCATACAGTATTAGAATCACAAGCAACATGAATGTATTCATTTAATTCAGTTCGAAAGTACTTCACAGAACATATTTATTGCAGTGTGGATCCCCCTGCAGTGTCTTAGTGGTTGATGTGTGGGCGGGGCCTGGACTTTTTATACATTTGGCAGATGCTGTTATCCAAAGCGTTATTACACTATACATGTGTTTCTAAGTATGTGCAATCCACTGGGATAGAACCCATGACCTTGGTGTTGCTGGTAACTTGCTTATACAGATGTTTGGCACCAGAATATATACCGGTAGTAGTATAGTTCCATCCATCAGACCACTGGATTAATGGCTTAATGTGTTAAATGAGATAGACTGACTGAAAAATTGTGGTGTCGTCATGTAATGTGATTTACATTACTGCAGTTCATGTGTCTAGATTACCAAATCATATTTCTATAGTTTATGTCTGCTGCTGTGTTTAATCTCTCTCTATCTCTCTCTCTGTTGGTACCGTGCAGTGTCAGGTACAGTGTTGACATTAGATAGGGTTATTTGCTTCTCAGGCCACGATGGCTCATGTCTCTATCGGCTGACAGACTGATAGGATGCTGCTCAGAGGCGGTGCTGAGTGAGGGTTATTACCTGCAGACTTTAGACTGTGGAGATATCAAATGTGTTACTGTCAACCACAACACTAGAACATGCATGATGCGTTATTTGCTAATGGTCATGAGCTTTGCAGGACTTTAGGGTGTAAAATCCACAACCTTTCAAATCGACAAGAATTTCCTGCACATAAACAAGCAGCAACTGATGTATGTCTCATTCAAACTATGTGGATGAAGGCATTACTGTGGCTAGAGATTTGCTTGTTCTTGTTGGCAACTTAAAAACTACAAACGCTGGCTTTTCTCTGGTGGACAGGAAGGATGTTTCGATCCTTAATCAACATAATATTACGGGCTACGACATCGACCTCAAAACAGTGGGCATTTTCCTTCATTTATCTTCATTCCTTAATAAAAAGAGTTTTGTTTATTTATCTCTCTCTCTGAAGGATATGTTGTCAGAGACAAATGTCCTGATCATTATACAAATACGCTGGTTGTTCATTAACTTCTTAGGTTTCATCTGCTGAGTGAATTCTTTGTTCAAGCTGGCTGATCAACAATGATCTCCTAACCAGTGATCAATATGTTTGTAAAATATTTTCCCTGGGATTTTTACGATTGAAATAGAGGTTATATAATGCTCTTAGAAAGATTTCTAATAATAACTTGCTGGTATGGTCAGCCTCTCTATTTTATCTCTATTTAACTGCTTCATCTAACAGAGAAGAGGGTGGTACTATCAAACAAGAGGTCATATCATCATACTGTAATTCCCCCATGTTGACAGAGACTTGTGGGATGATGGAGGTAGTGTTGCATGTGAAGGGAAAGCTCTTCACACCATGTAACTTCTCAAATTTGCAAGTCTTAAAGTGTTTATTTATGTAACATTTGACAACCTTGTTGGCCACCGAGTCGGCATATTGCGTAACCATATGGCCTAACCATTTCCCAGTTGTAACACATGACGAGTTTGGTTCCAACATTAGATTAAAAAAAAACTTTTTTTATTGTGCATTCCAGTTAGTATCAATCAAACTGCAGTTGGTTTGCCTTGATTAAGCCATAATAACTCAAAATTACAGCTTACTAACTGAAAAAAACACAATTAAAATATGATAACATCATAGAAACATGTGTTTTTTTTGGAACCAAACTCGTCATGTGTTACTACTGGGAAATGGTTATGACAATTTGCCAAATTCTGCCAGCAATGTTGTCAAATGTTACAATGAAACCAAATGTTTGATTACTTTCCAACTAGTGGCCCCAAAGAAAAAATGTGATCATCAGCTTGGCTTTCAAACATTTCTCAATCCTCCCTGTATATCTTTGGTTAAGTAAAGAGGTAGTCCCACCGCAAACTCACAGCATTGGTCAAGTCGACATTGTCAAAGATGTTCTGAGAGCACCACAGTCTCACTTTCAGTCTTTGGGACAGTTAACCTTCCAAACCATAAGATATGTCTGAGAATTAACACTGTCATTTCATTTACTGTTTATTTTACAGTAAACTGTCATGATTCCGCTATCATGTCATGTTAATTCTTGGTCTTGCAGCGGAGTCATGGCATAGCCTTAGGTTTTGTGTGAGAAAGACATGGCTTTGTTGTGATTCTGACTGCCAGGTGCTTTCTCGTGTCTCGTCAGTGTTTCCCGCCATCTCGTATCCTCGTTAACCTTCCCTGAGTGTTTCAGTACCCGCACCTAACCCTTGTCAATTATCCTGTGTTTGTTTCCCTTTAAAGCCTCCTCTTGTCTATTGTCCTGTGCTCGTTCGTTGTACTGGTATGCCTTGCTACTTCATGCTTTATGCTATGCCATGTCTTTGAGTCTAGTCTAGTCTAGTCTAGTCTAGTCTAGTCTAGTCTAGTCTAGTCTAGTCTAGTCTAGTCTAGTCTAGTCTAGTCTAGTCTAGTCTAGTCTAGTCAGTGTGAGTGTTTTGTTAGTCTAAGTGTTTTTGTAGTTGTAATTCTTGTCAAGTGTTTAGTCTGTAGTTAGTTCAGTTTAGTGTGTACCCTGTTGTCACCCCCTCGTGGGTTTTTGTTTTGTTTCTGTTTTCTGTGAATATTAAAGTCCTTGTTAACCCCTTCATCCCCGTTTCGCTGCCTGCAATTGGGTTCTCTAACACATCCGTGACATAAACAGGCTAGTATACATATTAATGAGCCCACTGAATATTTTCTTTACCACCATTGTTTTACCTTGAAGATGTAATGATAACTTTATATTTGTAAACATTTGTATGTGTTATACAAGGCATTGTTTACATTTTCTTTTTAAAACAAGCTTTTGTTAAACTTTCACACACCCCCTTCCGATTTTATCTGAAGAAAAAGACGAATAATTTTGCGACTGATACAAAATATCAGTAAAAATACAGATCAGATATTGCCTGTGTTGCACACTCCTACACGTTGCCTTAAATAATTAAACTTCAAGTACTAAGAATGCTGGTCATGGGCAACACAGACCCAATTTCAGTTTTATTGCACTTTTTCCAGTGCTCTGGTTATGACATGTAACCCAGTTCACCATTTGTTAATCCGTCATTTCAGTGGCTCAGGCTTCAAGGAGTGCATTAATTTAGAGGCTACTATGAGTCTCAACAGATCAAACCATCAGTCGGCCACCTGTAGCTACAGAATAAACAATTCAGAGTGAATAAATATGTGTCTGAAAGAACTTCAGAGGTTAAGACCAACAGAATGTACCGTTTATAAACCCCTAGTTGAGGCTGAACCAAACGTTTCTCTTACCTAAACAAAAACCTATCTTATCTGAACCATTGCTTCACACATTGCGCAAAACAGCTGAAGATTACCTATGAGGTGGGTTATCAGGGTTAATGTACACATCTCATCTTAGAGTGTACAGTATAAATCTGTATATTATCTGACGTATAATAATATATGTTCCTTTAAGATGTGACTGAACACTTTGTTAAATTATGCAGCTACACATTACTTATAAATAAATCTTGCAATAATATCACATGGCGAAACTAAATCAAAGGAAAAAGAATGTTGTTTCAATGTAGTGACACTAGGGTTCATGCCACCTACAGTATATCCCAGATTGCCTTAACCGTACTATGGGTGAACTTTTGTGGCAGGTCATGCTTCATTGCTCCATCCGCAGGTGGAGTGTATTCAGTAACGTGGACAGACAGGTGGACATGTTTTCCTCTTGTGAAACTCCCACTTTCTTCCATGATACTCCCTGTCCGAGGCTACCCTCAGCATGGATACCCCGGCTGAATATTGAAAAATTTAACTGCTTAACTTAGTTACATTGTATTGTTGACAATCGCTGACATGTATGTAGAGAGTATGGACACAATTTGGGCTGTTTTTTGTTGAAAAACAACACCTGTCAAACATCATCATTATAAATAAATATACTATATTGCCATGAAAATACCTTACCATATTAGAAGAACAGTGATAGAAAGATACTTATCGATATTTCCTGTAACTAGTGTGTAATGGTACCTCTTCTTCTGCGTTTTTATTTGGAGATTCTGCACAAGAGCGCCATCTGGCTCTCAGATGCAAAAGCATTTAAACGTACTTTACTGACAAACTGCGCAAAATTTATGTGGGATTTATTTTCAATATATCATGTAGCCCTAGACGCTTTCAATCAGAGGCGGGTTGGCAGAGAATTAACTCTAAACAGATGTGTTCATCAAAAGATTTATTTCCCATTATTACCAACAGACATAATGTAAGTCAGAGATTCACTGTGTAGTGGAGACATCCATGTAGTAGCTTTATTGTTTAGAACAAAAGTGCAGCTTGTGGTTAGTGACGGCTTAAATGGAGCATTATTGACAATTTATAATAAAGTTATGTATTGTTCATGCTACTTTGAGTAAAGTCTTGGATGGCCCTGTTTGATAAACCCGCACCAGCAGTAATTAACAGAACATAAGACTTGTTATCCAAAAGCAGCACAAAAATTTATTTCCATTCCTGATCCATTTGATATAACTGTTCCCGCAATAATCTACTAAATGAAGAGAAAATAATTAATAATTTCATGGAACACAAGGAATAAAACCAACATTTTAAGATGTTTAAGATGTCCGAATTATCCAGAGAAGAAGTCAACATATATTTTAAATAGCAAAAATCTAATTGAAATAAAACTATTAATTCACACTATTCGCCAGGTAGTTCTGTTAATATTAATTATAAATATTATTTGAAATTGTATTTATTTAATTGAAATATTCTACGTTTGCGGCGCTGGACAAATGAGTACTTATGTAGGGTCATAAACTTTTGGCAGGAAGGTGACCCAAGACTGGTCTCTAATTGGCTCGAGTCAGATCATTAACTCATTTTTGTGGAAACGTATCAATACTGATTTTACATGTTTGACCACTTGTGATTAGATGATTTTCAACCTTTTCACAGCTAATATTTTTCTCACCCAGAACCACATTATGAAGTTTTAGTTTACAAGTATAGATTGGGTGAACGTGATTGTAACAATGTTCAAAGTAAGGAAGGAGGCGGGAACCGACGAACGTAACACAAGCTTTTAATATAACAAAAACAAACAATAAAACAAACTTGAAATGCAGACAGCTCCCTCACGGTCGATTGACGGCCACACGGTTAACTGTCGCTGACTGTATGCTCCCGGAGCTCCTCCTCGGCTGTTCCCTCACAATCCTTGTTCCGCCTTGCTTGTTACACCTATGTTTTGCTTTCTTTTGGATTGTTCAAATCGATCAAACCAGGAAATGTATTTTTATTACGTGGCAAAAATGTATGGTCATAAAGTGGGAAATGCGAGTATTGACTGAGAAACAGAGACAAAAGTGTCTTGTAAACCTGAATCTGTGGTTGGCAGGCGCTTGGCCTGTTATGGGGATCTAATGCTTAACGCAAGATTTTTCACTTTCTCCATTTAATAAGGGCCCCTTCTTTTAACAAAAGCTAATGTTTATTACAAAAGACAATTAGAAATTTGGGTTTACCTGGTGGTTGTTCAGGTCGTTAAACATAGGTACTTTAAGATAGTGAATTCCTATGGAGAAAATCACTTCTCCAGCTGCGCCTCACATGGCATCAAAACCACACAATTGCAAACTACTTATTACAGGCAGGAGCAGGTTTGGTGATCCCTGTGCCACAGTGTTAAACTCTCTCATACGTACAAATGCGCATATTTATAAAAGAGCAATTTCTCCTGCAGCGTGCACATGTCGCCAGGCATGTTTCACCGCTGTAGTCTTGGGTGCGACCGCACCATCCTCGAGACAGAAAGGCACGATAACTACCTCACATGCGTTCGTGGTAAAGGTATATTGCGGTCACGGCTGGCTGTGGTCATCGGACACAGCCGCAACACCGTTTGCTTCTTGCTCAACAGCGGCTAAAAAGCCAGCTGCAGCGGAGACCGGCGGTGGTGATATGGGAGTCTGGGTGGCCTAACTCCGTCGCATTATTGCAGCGGAACCCGCCCAGGCCCCGTCGTGCTCACCGAACCAGTTTTCTATTGGCGTCGCCAGACAGTCCCATAGTGGAGCCACGCCACGGCGTGCAGAGGATCAGATTTCGGCCGTAACATCGGGTGCCGATTTCCTGACATCAGACGCTGAGAATTCCCTGCAGCTCCCGGCTATGATTGGGCGAGCCCAGGATGAGCCCGAAGTGGAGATGTAAGGCATACACTTCTGTGCACAGATGTGCTACCTAGAGGCACCAACCAAGACTCATACAGCATGCCTCATGAGAACATGCCCAGTCAATGCTGTGCTGCCTGGCCCTTGTCAGGCAACAGTCAGTGCTCGCTCTGAAACACTTAGAGGCTCCAGGGACATATAGCTTCCTTTTCGGCAGTCATGCTGCACAGGTTGATGCATATGAGACCGCTTCAGCATTGACTTCAGAGTCGGGTTCCATGGAGAGCGTGGCACACCGGCACAAGGCGTGTTCCCATTTGGCTGTCCGTTTACGCGGAAACTGCGTTTTAAGGGACTGATAACGCAAACTTTTAAAAACGGGTTTCAAAGTGCAAGTTTTTAAAAACCACGGCGTTCTCATTTCTGTGTAAACCCTAAAATATGCAAGAATGAGAAAAAGACATCGTGCGCATGCGTATTATGTGTGGGGGTGTGGTATGCGCATGTACATCCAAACACAACGAAGAAGAAATAAATACATCAATGGCGGATTACATGGTTTTTTTTGCACTGCGCAATAGTTTGTTAACTTTTTTAGCAAAAAAATATTTTGGATTTAGATTTACTACACCAGTGCTATAACCACCAGCGGAGCCAACATTTTATTTACAGCAAAATCTTAACACTTATTCACGGTGACAAAGGGTTTTAAAACGGCGCTTTTGGATCAGACCCGGGAGGACGAGAAGATGGTGGTACAACTTTGTCAATGGCGTTGTTGACGAGCTTCAATGGAAGTCCCTTTCGAATGTCCAAACTTTTCGCCATTTTGTTTATTTGTTTGTATATGTGCGCACACTTCTCTTCACTATGAATGAAGAGAAATGCAGCGCTCTGTATTATGGTCTCTTTAGCGACGGAGGTCCGCCTTCCAAAATAACCCCAAAAAGGAGGACACTTTGCGGCATTTATTACTGCATCTGGTGTACTCGCAAATATAATACAATTGTGTCTATCATATCAATGGTATCATGATACAGTGAAATAGCCTACTCTATTCATTGCCAGACCACTTGATCAACAACATATCTTGATGTAGACCTATGTGTTACAGAAGAGGCAAAAAAGTGTTTGTTCACAGTATTTGTATTAATTCAAGACACTCCTGTATGACTGGTGATGCTTGACTGCATGATAGACTTTACAAAGCTCTGCAGCGCAGATTTTGTCATCCTGAGGTGATGCTGCTTCTCGAAATTAAGACCTAAGGGAAGACGTGCCAGCAGCTCATCAGTTACCTTTATGTTTTTCAGTGGTGGCATGTCGGTCAATGGCGGCTTTCCCTTTACTACTAACGTCCACTTCACAGCGACATAGTGTGCAAAATCCATGGAAAGCATCTCTACTGCTTTTTTAAATGAATTTGTGGTCTTTTGTCCATTCCGGATTAAATGATGTCGGACGTTTCGGCATGTTAACGTTATGATGTGACGTAGCCAGTACGTGGACTCTTGTCTTCGTTTTTAACCAATGATATATCAGATATTTATTTGACACCTCTTTCAGCCAATCATTTGTTTGACCGGAGATCTTACGGCGTCAGATGCCATGCTGCTGCGTCCCAATAGAGGTTCTAGAGCACGTTTATATCTTTTTTGAACTATCATCACAAGGGCCCTTCAAAAGGGTTTGCTTAGGGCCCACAGATCGGCACAGTCACTATGGATAAAAGGGTCTGTCAAATGAATAATTGTAAATGTAAACTGAAATATTCAGATTTTCCGATATTCCGAGTCGAGATAATGTCCTGGCTAAGAGGTTTCATGGGGACTTAAGTTTCATTAATAAATTCATTAACTTTTAACATTTCCTATGTAATTGTTGATATTTCAATAAAAAATATTGTATTTATTATTATACAATTATTTTCATAGCAGGGGTTAACTGGACAGTAATAGCAAGCCAAACTTTGACTGAGTGTGCGGTGGGAATGCAGGAGACAGTGGGATGTGGACGGGGGTGATGGGTGTGCCACCATGTGCACATGCTAAATTACACAGAGTATCTCTGGGAGTATCTTGGATACTTTAGAAACAATTTAAACTATGTAGAACATGGATTTATTGCTGCTGTGATACAAAAATAATTCTAAGCTTTTTAGCTACTGTATTATATACAGTTCCTCTAAACAGTTATTTACAGTGCTATTAGAATGAAAATATATTAAATATTCAGAAAAACATACAATGGAATAATTTTATAAAATGTTTCATGAATAAATGGAAATTATTTCATAACATGAAATCGTTAATTTATAAGACGTATTATATATTCTATTGAATATTTAATGTAAATAATGCAGCTTCATTTTGATTGTTATTTGTTTATAGAGTATAAAGGGTTATATGGCATTGTCAGATTCTACCATGCCGTGGTTTTCATTTGTAATTCATATTTAAGTATGAAGCACAATGCACCACTTGTCAAGCGGCTGCTGGGTGGGATTTTGTGACACATGGCTCAAGTGTTTGCCGTCACATCACATCACAAATATTCTCAACATGTTTCAGAGTTGTGAAATTTCCTGTTTCATTCTCCTAAAGGGCACTGGGCTTTCTTTAGGAAAAGTCCTGTCCTCAGAATCAACAGTTCACCGGAAGTAATGTGCCATTACACATCCATTGTTTCCCTTTCTGACTCATTTCTGTCATACAAGGAAGAGGTCTGAAATGTTCCTCCCTTCCAAAAGACTGCAGGAAAACTGTTTACATGATGGTGATGTATATCTGCCAACATTTTTCCATAATTTTAATTAAATGTACATATTTTTTATCATTTTGCTGTTGCAGTCAAAATGTTGCATGTGCAGTGAATATACAGCTTTTATGTACACATGCATATTAAACTGCCTGTGGAGAAACATGAAGTGAACTCAGGTGGTTTTGCAGCTTTGGTGTTTTAAACGTATTATCAACGTTTCTCAAGAGTTTTTGTTCTCTAACCCTCCGTCAAAGCACAGGCAAGAGAATGAAAACAGTTGTCGGCTGTATTCACTGTTCACTTACATAATCCAGTGTGAAACTTCCTCATAACAGGCTGCTTTCTTTATAAAGCCGGATTACTGCGACGTCTTATCCTTGATCACACAAACGCTGCAGATATTTCAGCCAGAGGAACACAAAGTGTACAGTTCAGTTTATTCGTTTCGTTTGTGATCATATATCAGATGAATTAAGAGCCATTGAAAATTATGTTAAATGCCTTCAGTGTTTATGGGGCTTGCACTTGAGGAAACAACAGGGCAGTAGTGGTTTTTTTTATAAACGTTTTCCACATCTGGACCCCATGTCGTCCATATGCACAGGTGTATTAGCTGTCGGAGAGTTTGTTTATGATGCCATCTATAGTCTCAGATAAGAAAGACCCAAGACTGAAAGACGTGACTCATAAACCTATTTGAAAACTCACTAAATAAAATACATTTCAGATTCGCTTAATAGGACTAGGTGTTATAATCCCACTATTTCAGCACAGTTGAATTGCCCAATAGGACAGTAATAATTCTGTGGGTATTCTTCCTGAAAAATAAATATTTCGAAAGAAATTAAATGCTAATATTGCTTGTAATTTTTCTTTATTTTCTGGGGTTAAAATAAACAAAAATATATGTTAATGAGCTTGTCTATAAACAATCAGTTTTAAAAACTGTCATCTTACCTAGATTCACAGTCATAAGCTGAGTTGTTGGGTTTGCTGGAAATGTGCATTTGATGGCATTTAACACAGGCCCATAAAGTAACCTGCGATTTAATGTTTTAGCAACAAAATTGGCGATAGAGAGAAACTTTGTCAACCCTGTTACTATCAAATGTTTTCAAAGGAGATCGTATTTGTCTAAAAGATGTAAAGTCACTTCATTAAAGTGTAAAATGTGTATATTTCACACCTCAAAACAGTGAATTTTAAGTTACCTCTAATGCATTATGGCATAAGGAAACATCAGTGCGAAAACATCCTTCCACTCATGTCTTATGTCAGGACATTTGTGCTCACACAGTATAATGTCAAGCTGTTTCCTGTCTCCTCCCAAGTGGAACTGCTGGTGGGTTGGGGGGGGGGCTCTTAAAACCCTTCCACGTCTCCATCCAGCCAGCCTAGTATCCTGTCTTACTGTGTGAACATGTGCTCTCTGGGTTTCGCCAGATCTTTGGGTTTTGCTCTCTTACCTCTTGCCACCTGCTGTATCTTGGCTAATGTCCTGCTCTTCTTCCCTGACGCTCAGGTCACTTACGTTCAGGAGAATTATGTCACCACATATGTCTGGTACTTTATGGGCATCGGAGGAGGTGGTCTGGCTGTAAGTATCACATTTGTTTTAGTAACTGTCTTTGTGTTGCTGAATTTGTGCAGAGATTTGTGAATTGATATGTCTGTTCGGGTCAGGGCCCCCACAGGGGTAAACTGAAATCACCAGCATTGTTTCCAACAATAGAAAATTGTCATAAATGGCCTTGCAGTAGGCTGAGCCTTGTGTTAACAGCACAAAGATCAGGTTATTATTATTATACCAAATGCATACATTTTAAACTCAAAGGAAAACCTGACAAAAACTCTTTTCTGTGTGAAATTCAAAATAAAAATGCAAAAAATATATCTAGTCCTTAAATAAGGCTAATAAAAATAAAACCCCTTATTCCTCAAATGCAAATATTATAGTCATTGGTACATTCCCATTTAATAATACTCATATTTTCATAAAACTTCTCTTCCTTATATTAAGCGTCTGCTTTCTTGTCTGGAACTTTCCGCAATGCAGTGGAATCCAAAGTCCTGCCGGACATTTTCTGTTCTTGTTGAATTTCCTGCGTTAGAATGCATCACATGACACACATTGTTGACTTTGAGTCAGTACAGTATAGCCCTGCTGATGAGAGTAAGACACATTTGACATGAAATGCTGTCTGTCCATGTGCAGATACTGTTTGCTGCCTTTGTGTTTCTGGGAATGGGCAAATGTGCGGACGCCTGTGGGACAGAGAACTGTGCGGTGAGTGTTTGGACGTCATCTCATATTGACATCTCAGTCCCTGACAGGTTTAACAAGACCTTCATGTGTGTCTTTAGATGTGTGGATCAGTGATAGCAGCTCTGGTGGGAATGGCCGGCTCTGGATACTGCTTCCTCGTCTCTGCCTTCGCCCTACTGAAGGGACCTTATTGCTTAACCAAGACTGGATGGATGTCTCCTTTCGAGAATGATGGGGCAAAGTATGGGTTCTCTGCGATATAGTTTGCTCTGACTTCATGAAACCAGACTCCTTTAACTCTGTTCTTCATTCATACAGGTATCTTTTCGCCCGTGATGAATGGTCTGAATGCATTCAGCCCAAACACATTGTGGAGTGGAACTTGACGTTGCTGGCCATCCTCTTGGGTCTCAGTACAATTGAGTTCATCATATGTGTCCTGCAGTTCATCAGTGGACTGGTGAATGCCGTCTGCCGGCCCTGCTGTTATAAACAGGAATACAACCTGAATGTTTGAAGATCTATCAGATGTGAAGCGTACACATTCATGATTCCCGGAAGACGTTCTACTGAATGTTTCTGGAGATTGAGTCTGTGTTAGCAGTGCATGCTTTCTGTATAGAACAAAGATGTCTATATTGTTCACATTTTGTTAAGTATAAATGTATTTTTGTATGGGTTTGTAAGTTTTGTAAGTTATTTTCTATATTATTGAGTGATAGAAATATGCTTAAATAATGTTTTATATACAGTATCTATATTGAAAGTTGCTGTATGTTTTTATGATCATTTTCATTAGTAAATGTGTCATTGAAGGCTTAACCTTTAAAAATAGTTTTGGACTTTTTTATTTTGGTTTATTGACCTAATTTGGATCAATTTGTGTTTTAGTGTTTGTATATTAAGTGGACTACAGTATTCACTGCAATACCTGAAGAATATGTCTCAAGCCTTATTCTCTTATAACAACATAAAGCTTCTGGACTGAGATTTGGACTTCTAAGTACAAGGCTTTAAACCTGAAACATACTCATGTATGAAAGTACACAAAACTTTAGAAATTGTTATAGAAACAAGCCGTTGTAAAATCTGAGGAGCAACAGTTTGAATAGAATTCTACTGTGAAAGTTATTTACAGCGTTGGGCTTGTGATCGCGTCTGCCAAATGAATAAATGTAAATGTAATTGTTTGTTTGGTATTTATTCTTCTCCGAACAAAGAAAAATTATCTTTAAAAATATTTTTTCCTAATGGGCAACATTAACAATACAGACCATATTTGACACTTGACATGTATGGATATGCATGTCTGTCATCATGCTGTATATTAAGATTTTTCCCAGTTACACTGGATCACAAGTGTAAATCTTATAGAAAAGTATTATAATATTACAATGCATTTTATTTATTTCATAATGTTAATGTTTTCTATGATTTCTCGGTTCAAATATTTACACAGTCTGCTAACATGCATTTTCTTTAAAGCTCCTTTTCAACAATAGAATCTTGTTCTATAAAAACAAAGAATTTATAGAATTTATTGAATATATAACTTATACAGTATAAGACAGTTTGACAGACATACAGCGGGCAGGAGTTTCCCAGAGCACATCGGGTTACTCGCTGCCAGTAAATTCAAGGATTATGTACTGAATGATGGACTGATAGTCAACTGTCTCTTGACCTCTGTACGTCTGCTGTGATTGGCTGACTGCTGTCAACCTTTCACATTTAAAAGAGTGAAGCAACTTGCTATTTTGATAAACAAATTCCACAGATGCATCATGAAGGGGCTACAGTTGAATCTGCTCGTGCTTTTGTGTTACGCTGGAGTTGTTGCATCTATTACCAGAGAATATTTCTTGGCCATTAAGGAAATTCAGTGGGATTATGCGCCTAGCGGTAGAAACCTGATTCAGAACAAAAGCATTGAAGAGGATGTGTAAGTAGTACTTTTAGTAGAATCTACTTCAGTGAATGGTTCTGTACTTACAGCTGATCTCAACCTAAATATTGAAAACAAATTTTATTTGTCAAACCCAACAAATTTCATGGTTTGGTTGAACAAAAAGAAAGATATTTGGAAGAATATTAGCAACCCACAGTAAGCATAGTCGCATAGCATAGAGCATAGTCGCGGAAAGTAGGGGTGCTGCTGCAGCACCCCCTGTCGGCAGCATTGGGAAATTGATATGAATATGGTTTTGTTTTTCAGTATGTTTTTCATTTTCCACCTTTATTAATACAACTATTATAAACACGATTGAACTTTTATATACTGTCAAATTTGGTATATACTTTTATATACTGTCAATATACTGTAATAATTATAGACGATTTTTAGAGTTGATCTGACGTTAGTGACGTGACTGTGTTAAACTTAGAATATTAAAATTAGAAAGTGTTATGTCAGCTAACTATGGCGAGTCTTTAAAAATAAACATAAATAAATAAAGTATGCCTACTTGACATAAAAATGTATTTGGTCTTGGCGGAATAGATACTGCTGATGCGAAGCAAGTTCAGAGACTTGCTATTGCCAATACATCCACAACTTTCTGCTGCGTGCATGTAAGGAATGCTGTGCTGCACATATAACATATATGAGTAGATAACATATCTTCAACCCTGCTCCTAGACAGCCATCGTCCTGCAGACTGCAGCTCCAACCATGTTTCAAATCAGCTGTTTGTTATTATCAAGCAACCCTGGACACCTTGATTAGCTGCTTCAGCTGTGTTTGATTGGGGTTGGAGCTGAAATCTTCAGGATGGTAGCTCGCCAAGAACGGGGTTGGAGAGCCCTGGAGTACATGATCACCTTGTAGCACAGGTGAAGCTGGGGAAGGAGGAGGGTTTCTGAAGCGCGCTGCACTGCTACAACAATCACTTTCCAAGATTTAATTGTTGAGCAGCAAGCTTATAGGCTGCTGATACAGAATGAATCAATCAGCTGTTTATCCTGTGGTAAAGTTATTATGTCAGATTGGGTTAGACTAAAGGACTGCTCCATCTAGAGTTTCATGGCAGAACTTTCTCTGTCATTTGAATCATATACAAATAATCATAATTAATGTTACTAAAGACCGTTCAACAAACACAGACCCAATGTTAATTTTGTGCCAGATGAAACCGTCTTCATTTAAACTAAAATACATGTTTGTCTTTCCAAAGGTTATATCGCGTTTCATGATGTTTATTTAGTTTCAATGCACTGGGAGGATGCCAGATGAGTGCCCTGCCTACTGAACAAGAGAGCTGAATGAAACATAGCTTCCCATAGGCTTTAAAATATTTTTAAAGGGATACATCAATACCCCAGTGGGCATATTGTTTGCATTAACCTCAGCTCATATAAACTATTAAGCAAATCCCAATGCATATGAAAGGCTGACAGAGAGGCGGGCCGGTTTGATGTTTTGCAGAGAGGCACAGGTGTTCCTGGAGAAAGGAGAGCAGCGCATAGGGCGGGTGTATAAGAAGGCTGTGTATCAGCAATATACAGACTCCACCTACAAGCAGGAGATAGAGAAACCAAAATGGCTAGGCTACTTGGGGCCCCTTATCAGTGCAGAAGAGGATGATACGGTTATCGTGCACCTGAAGAACATGGCCACACGAGCGTACTCCATCCATGGTCACGGCGTCAGTTACAACAAGACCAGTGAAGGTTTGTGTTGAACACGAGCATTAAATGCACAAAAGTGAATGGGTCAATATCCCACTCATAGAAGCACTGTGTCATTTGTCCGCAGGAGCGCTGTATCCCGATTCAACAGAGAATATAGAGAAAGCTGATGATTCTGTGGGCCCTGGAAAGTCTTACTCTTATATTTGGACTCTACCTGCTTCCCACTCCCCTGGCAAAGACGACACCAATTGCCTGACAAGAATTTACCACTCACATGTTAACCCTCCTAAAGACATCGCCTCTGGTCTCGTCGGGCCACTTATCATATGTAAAAAAGGTAAACAGCTTTGATTTTTTTACACTGTGACAAACTGTGCCAGAGAAGGGAACCTAACCATGACTTGAGCATTTCAGTGATATATGTGTTCAAGTTATTAAGCTAAATACGGTGCAAATTCAAATTCAGACAGCATTTATCTGGTATTTAAGCCCTATTTCACTAATTCTCGATCAGTCACATTTCCTTTTCATGTGAGGTTGGTTAGTTGATGGCTTAATTTGCTATAGGTCTCCAAAACAATATGGTTTGAATAAGATGAACCTTAATGACTTTCATATGAACACATTTTAATACTTTTGCTATGACGCAATATTTTACATTTCTTATTTTTTTATTATCAGGTACTTTGGATGTTCATGGTGATAAGTCAGCTGACTATCTCTATGCCCTTATGTTTACTGTGTCGGATGAGAACCTCAGCTGGTACCTGGATGAAAACATCAAGACGCACTGCTCAGCGACCGCAAAGGTCAACAAGGAGGACGAGGACTTTCAGGAAAGCAATAAAATGCACTGTGAGTAAAATCAAAGTGTTTCATTAGAACTGTGAAACATTGTCTGATGAAAACAGTGCTGTAAAAACGCCTACATTTTGGGTAAAAAATGGCAGGGAGGGAATAAGTATTAAAACATACTGCATATTGTTTCATTTGGTACAAGAGATGATGGATAATTGTGGTGTGTTCTGCTTGTCTACAACTGTAAACAATAAACATACTGCATATTAAATGTTATTTGTATATATTTGATTTCTACAGTACTTTTTACAATTTGCATGGTTGCAGAGCAGCTTTTCAAAAATATATTCCAGCACAAAAACACGACAACGATAGGAATTATACGTGACACGTTTGCAATAATTTCATAGTAATCACATTTGGGGTTTTTATTGTTAATTAATCGCAATGCTTTCAAACTGTCACCTGTTCTTGAGTCTTATTCGACTTAATCGGAAATTCCTCTTCCTATTTTCATGTAGCTATTAATGGTTACGTCTACGGTAATCTGCCGGATCTCAGTATGTGTGTGGGCAATAAGATCCACTGGCATCTGTTTGGGATGGGAAATGAGGTGGACATCCATTCAGCATACTTCCATGGCCAGGTTCTGACGGACAAAAGCTACCACGCTGACACGGTCAGTCTTTTCCCAGCTACCTTTGTCAATGTGGAGATGGTTGCAGATAATCCTGGTCAATGGCTTCTCAGCTGTCAAGTCAACGATCACCTCAAAGGTAAAAGATCAATGACACTAAATCCATGGGAAAATGTTTTGACAATTATGATCATTTGTTTGCGACCTTTATATAAATACAACAGTAAACAATAATTGTTTTAATGGGGTAAATTTGATGTATTAAATACATTTTATTATCAATATCGTAAACACACCGGGTGTAGCTTGAATAAATCTGTGCATGTTAACAGTTTTACTGAAACCAGCAAAACAATTCAGGGAGCAGGAGGTACTGTAGCAAAATGCCAGAAATGACATTTCTATCTACTTTCAGCTGGCATGCAGGCCTTTTTTGAGATTAAGAAGTGTTTCCCACATGTACACAAACCCAGACCATTTGGGGAAGTGAGACAGTATTACATTGCATCTGAAGAAATCATCTGGGATTACGGCCCCACAGAAATAAACCAGTATACACAAAAAAAACTCATGGATGACAGGTAGAACAATTTTCCTGTTAAAGAAGATGAGCCGTGAGGATTCATGTCTTTTTTTTAATTGAACCATGTCTTTAAACATCCACAGTGTGTCGGACACTTACTTTGACAACAGTAATGACCGCATTGGAGGCAAATACAAGAAGGTCCAGTATGTGGAATACGTCGATGATAAATTCACCAAACGCAAAGAGAGGACATCTGATGAGCAACACCTAGGAATTCTGGGTAATGCATGTGCAGTTTAATTAACTTTATGTAAAAGCTTGTGTCTACATAATAACCACAGAGCAAAAAGGGCAGGTATAGCACAACCAGAAACACAATTTTACTGCCAAATATTAGCCCCTTCTGCTTCAAAGGTTCCTTTTTTTCATTTCAGTTTACCTTGTTTATAGCTTTTAGCAATGTGCAACCGAACACTACAAAAGATTTAATTTTTTAACTTTTATTTATAAAATAAAGATACTGTCATCAAAACAGTCTGTTAAAATAAAATAAATTCATGATGATGTACTGTAAATGGATGGTCTAAAGCTTAAAATCGTGGATGGAGATGGCTGATCACAATGGGGGATTTAGCGGACCATTTTACACAAACATACAATTTCTGCCAAATTTAATAAACAAAAGCAAAGTTTATTTGCAATTGAATAACCTCTGTCTTACGAGTTACGACCCAGCCATACTTAAATCACAAGAGCACCATATGCTATTTCACTTCCTCTGGTGACGTGGAATAAGCCTTGCATTTCCCCTTGCATTTGCTTTTTCTCTGACTTTGACAGAAACCTGTCAATCAATGGCGGAGGTGATCTTCTTTAGTGGGCATGTTTGTATCTGGAAGTGACGTCATTCACCTTCGACTAGTAGTAGATCCAGTAGAAAAGTAATATTATACAGCTATAAACACACTAAGAGTAAAGTTGGAAGCGCTGGTACTCTGGTCTCAGAGCGGCATCACTTAGCATGCAAAACGTCGGTGCAGGACGAATAATCATCCCCTTCAGCAACATTCCCCTACACATTTTATTTGTTTACGGTATTTATTTTTAGTTAAGGTGAGGACATGATCATAATTGATAACATTGTGACCTTATGCTGCATTTGTTATAAAACACAACAAAACATGTTCACTTCGTATGAATAAACAGGATTTAAGCCCTTTGAGTCTTCTGAAGCGAAGAGCCAAGTCGAGCAGTTCTTCGATCTAAGGATGCACTCCCATTCTACCGCAAAAAGGATGAGTGGTTTTACATTATTATTATTATTCAAGAAGAAAGTCAATTTCAGTTAGGATGCCTGAGGGTCAGTAAAACATGGGGCAATTTTGTTTCTTCGCCGTAAGTATTCCTTTAAATTAGGATATTTAAGTAGTTTTTATTAACATGTCTTACAAAACAAAATTATTTGTTTGCAATTTGAGACAATAGCACTGATTATTAAGATATGTGTCAGTGCAAGCTGTTTTTAAGTCTGTAAAGCTCTCTAACATTTACTTTAGTCTGGGACTTGTGCTTACAGGCAAACTGTAAGGTGGTAAGGCAAACCACCATTAAATCATTTGAGGCTATTTAGAAGACAGGCATATTCCAGTAAATGACTTATAAAGATCTTACGGCTGAATCATTGTAAGAGAATAAAGAGTGAAAGGTTTTTTGCTTCTGCAGTACCAAACTACTTTTTCCAGCTAAAGTAGTATCAGTGTGACCAAATGCAACTTCATATTTCAAGTTGCAGCATCATTGTGTTTCTTTTACTTCACTAACAGCTGATCACAAATCCAGAGGACTTCATCTTTGTGGTTTCGTCATCATTTACAACACAAATGAAGGCCTGTGGTTTGTTTTTCAGGTCCAATAATCAGAGCAGAGGAAGAGGACACAATAAAAGTAACATTCAGAAATAAAGCCAGCAGACCCTACAGTATTCAACCTCATGGAGTTCAATATAACATTGAAATGGATGGCACTCTTTACCACAATGTCCTTGAAGGTAAAGCAATAACCTCTTAATATTATGACCTGCAAACCAACTCTTATTCTGCTACTGTAATCATGTTTTTATTCAGAGACATACACAGAGAAAAAGCTCCGGGAACTCAAGAAAGAAGCAAGTAAGAGCAAAATGATTTGATATTGATATTTCGAAAGACCTACAAATATAGGGTTGAATGATCTGGGTAAAGTGTACTTTTCTGTCCTGGCTGGACCGAAACCCTTCACGTCAAATTTACTCAACCTCGGAAATTAAATATTGCATCTGATTTGGCCGTTGTCACCAATGTCATTACTGGTTAATGTTTAATATAGTCAAACAGACATTTAGACATTCTTTTACATTGGAGATTATGCAGCATTTCTAAAATCTTGTAAATATTAAACAGTAATTTAATGCTGGTTAACATCAATGTAACAACGAAGAGTTTGATGTCCATTTGATTTGAGTTATTGACACCTCACACAAAATGTCATTAAAAGTATGCAATCATTAAATGTACAGTAAGACAGAGGTTAGATGGTCTTGACTTTATTCAGGAGTAGTCAAGCCACTTCCGGCAGCAATGGTTCTTCCTGATACCACCTATCATTATGAGTGGGTGGTGCCCAAGGGTGGAGGACCCACCCAAAATGACCCCGACTGCATCACATACCTGTACTATTCAGCTGTTGATCCCATCCAAGACACCAACTCTGGGCTAGTCGGACCGCTTCTCATCTGCAAGCCAAAATCTTTGAAATCTGGAAAACAGGTGAGAGTTGGACGCCAGGCTACTACCAGGCCCACATAGAAAGCCTAGACCAGAATTTGCCATGCTCATTCTGTGGAAAACTGGTAATATACTTTTATTAGTAGTTGAACAACGTATTAAATCAGCCAAAACATTGAATAAGCAATCAAACACAAGACGTGGAGGATGAGTAAACAAAATGTATTTTCATGAGTTCGGCTGCAGAATCTATGTGGGCCTGGCTGTTTTCAGAAAATAGTATTTAACAATCCAGAACTAACAACTTTTCCAATACACATTTTCCATTTCAGAAGAACGTTGACAAAGAGTTTCACCTTCTTGCTACCGTTTTTGATGAGAACTTGAGCTGGTATTTGGATGACAACATCAACAGATATGCAAAACAGCCCAAATCTGTAAACAAAGATAATGAAGACTTTCAGGAATCCAATAAAATGCACTGTGAGGACTGATCAAAGATATATTTGCATTCAACACACAAAATGGATTGGTTGTTTTTCAACAAGTGTTAACTCTTAATCCACAGCTCTAAATGGCTACATGTATGGAAATCTCAAAGGCTTGAATATGTGTAAGGGTGACAAGGTGTCTTGGCATCTGTCTGGGCTTGGATCAGAGGCAGACATCCATGGACTTTACTTTGAGGGCAACAGATTCCTCTACAAAGGAACCAGAAGAGACACCGTCAATGTATTTCCTCACATCTCTCACACCGTCATCATGGAGCCTGACAGCATGGGTACATAACATATCTTTACAGAAGTAAATGTACATTTAAGCTAAATGATTGACTGTAATACTCTGACTGTGCGTTGTGATCATCTGGAATTAGTTATCTATAATTGTCTAACAATTATTCAGTACCTTTACTCAAACTTTAGAACATTCCAAAATAAAAAAATGACATAAATGTGCTGGTCTTATGATGTCTGCAGGGCAGTTTCAGGTGGTTTGTAAAACCACAGATCATTACCATGGGGGAATGAGAGCCAACTACACCGTAGAGAAATGTCACTTCTGGAACCGTCAGTCTGAGGTGATGCTGCAGCAGAAAAAATATTACATTGCTGCCGTTGAGATGGAGTGGGATTATTCCCCCACCCGCACCTGGGAGGAAAAGATGCACAACAGTCTGAACAACAGGTAGTTGACCACCCCATTTCACTGTAAGCTTTTATCATATGGGGAAAAATAATTATTTTTATATAATTCTATGTTGAAGGGAACTAAACTAATGAGAACTGCTGGAGAGATAATCCATGAACAACAGAAAATCTGATGATTGGGCTTTGCTTTTAGCTAGATTTTTCTAGTCTGAAGTGTAAATCAATTCCTTGAAACCCCTAATATATATCCCATGCAAATGCTGCAGTTTCTGCAATCAAAGCTTCAATCTTCTTGTCTTACCTTTTCAAAGAAGCATTCCTCTTTCAGTATGTATTTGATAAGACACTTGTTCCAGGCTCACTTGGTCCCTTAGACCAAGCTCTCGCTAGAAATCCGGTCGCAACCAGAGAGCAATATGTTTCCCCTTATAATGCAAAGAATTTGCTTTAAATTCTTGCATATACTAAACTAAGGCTTGGTTGGTCTGTTCCTGATGTGCCCTCTGGCTGGATGAATGAGTCATCATAACCAGATGTTCCTTCAGCTGCTGATACCCCCCCAGGCTGCGGATCGCTCCGTGCTCTACAGGCAGCATTCTGAGAAAAAGAGGCCGGTGGAGATGGAAAGTCAATGTCCTGTAGAAAGAGATCCATCTTCCTGGCATGTTTGTTCTCCACAAAATGATGTGGCATTTGAGAGATTTAAATATGAAGCATAAATAGATATGATTCTATACAGGCTTCAGATATTGTCCCTCTTAGGGTGGAAATGATAGCATTAGGGGTTTCTTTCCTCTCTTTCAAGACTACCAGACTACCAGAAAAAGTCAGTAAACTGCAAAGGTAACGGTTCTTGTAAAAAAATTTTTATTCTATCAGTCCAGGCAATAAGTACCTAAAGAAAGATGGAAAATTCATTGGTTCGAAATACAAGAAGGTACTTTACAAAGAGTACACTGATGAAAGCTTCACAAAACCAAAGGAGAGACCCGCTGATATGGAACACTTGGGAATTATGGGTAAATATTTCAGCATATGCACCAATGCTTGAAACATACTTCAAAATTGATTTGAAAGTTTACAAAGCTCCAGAATACGAGAAATTATAGTGTTGCTCACCTTAGGACCCATGATTCATGGTAATGTGGGGGAAAAGGTGAAGGTTGTCTTTAAGAACATGGCGAAGAGACCGTACTCCATACACGCTCATGGAGTTAAAACTGACAGTCCTCAAGTCACTCCCACACTTCCAGGCAAGTGTTGTTCTGATACAGAGCACTAAAGTCAGGTTCAGGAAATAATAATCACCTTTTTTCCATTTATTAAATAATTTATTTAATCATTCCTTCAATTTCCTCTCCCAAAGGTGAAACTCAGACATATACCTGGTACATACCAAAAAGTGCTGGGCCGACAGAAGAGCAGGAGGAGTGCAGTGTTGGAGCATATTACTCCACTGTAGATGTTATTAAGGTAACTGTAACGGCAGATAGCCTCTGTATGTGGAGATCTTGGGCCTCATTTATAAAATGCTGAGTAGAAGCCATCCTAAATGAGATTTTCCGATCATTTCTCAAAGTGCATACGTGCTCTTCATAGAACGGACATGCATGTAAATACTCAATGTGAAATCTATAAATCGCAAATTATGTTGAAATTGTGTGCAGCTGAACAGTTTCAGATCTCCGCCTTATAAACAATGACTAATCAATATCATTGACACATTAAAGAGGACCTTTCAATTTCCAAATCCTTTGCAAGTGGCAAGAATGGCTCATACCTGTATTTCCAAAAACCTACAGTACTACGACAAGCATTAGTGCGTACGTCTGCTAAGATTCAGACGTGGCGCTTTGCACTTTTACATGTCAAAGACTGTTATAAATGAGGCCCCCATATCGAATTGAAACTCTTTCTCATTGCAGGACATGTATAGCGGTTTGATTGGGCCGCTGGTCCTCTGCAAGAAGAGCCTAGCACGTAAACTGGGGCTTAAGAAAGAGATTGAGGAGTTTGCTTTGCTCTTCATGGTCTTTGACGAAAATCAATCTTGGTTTCTGGATGATAACATCAAAGCTTATGTTAAAAACCCTCCCAAAGAGTTGAAAGAAGATGCTGAGTTTATTGAAAGCAACAAGATGCACGGTGAGCACGGATGCTTAATCTGAATCAGATTTTGATTCTACTTTTGTGCATGCATGCAAATCTGAAAAACAAACAGAACTCTGATGTCAAACAAGTTGAGGTCCACATCAGATGTTCTAGGGGCAGTTTCCCAGACAGGGCTTAAGCCTAGTCCCACACTAACTTAAATGTTAGAGGTGTCTTAATCGAAAACAACTTACACTGACATATCTTTAAATATACTGTATAGGTGCGATTGTTTTGTCTCAAGATGCCCACAAGTAATGTTTTTTGTAAAGTATGTTTTTAAAAACAACTTCAATATCCGTAATTTAACCAAGGCCTTGTCCTGGTTTAAACTAATCCCTGTCCGGGAAACCGCCCCTAGTGTCACAATGTGAAGTAATGGCTATTCACGTGTCCATCACAGGTATCAATGGTTTAGTGTACGGTAACCTGAAAGGGCTTAACATGCGGGTGGGAGAAAAAGTGTACTGGTATCTCATGGGAATGGGAAACGAAGTGGACATACACACTGCTCACTTTCACGGACACAGTTTTGAGTATAAGGTAAAGATTCTAATACATCCCCTCACCTTCCTACCGATACTCTATTAAAACCTTTTATCTGTTTTTTAACCTGGAGTGTTTGTTTTACCATCAGATCAGTGGAACGCACCGGGCAGATGTCTTTGATTTGTTTCCTGGGACGTTCCAGACGGTCATCATGCGTCCGCTGTATCCCGGAACATGGCTACTACACTGTCACGTGACGGACCACATACTGGCTGGAATGCACACCACATACACTGTTCTCGACAAAGATGGTGAGTCTGCTTACAGCAAACAATTATTGTAAATGAAGGTGAACATTAAAGTAGAATAAAAAATACATGTCTGTTTGTTTTCTAGGGAAGAGGGGAGGTTTCCTGGGCTTGTTTGGTAGTGGTTAACTCATTCTCATTTGTAACAGGAAGATTTCATTTGGATACTTGGCCATGGCTTTTCTAAATAAAAATACAAAATGGAATTTATGGGTTAATTGTTTTATTAAATAAAGCATGCAAGAAGAAATAGTTGTGAACTGAGAGTGTGACAACAAATGAGTGAGTTTCTATTATTTGGATTACTGTAGAACAAAAATGATTTACTAACAGGCAAACAGTATACACAAAATGTTGACTAAAACTGAGCAATTAGCATTTTATTGTAAAAAAAAAACAGCATAAGACACATTAATACAGATGATAGAGGCTAAGGTGTGCAAACGAACCTTTAAACATCATGAAATGAAATAAGCTTAAATGGTCAAACACAAACATATACATATCATGAGATGATGCGCTTAACTGGAATAAAGCAACCCAAAACATTCAAATAAACATGAACTAGAACCCCTCTAGTATTTTGTAAAGTAGTCTTAATTGACCTAGCAATTTCTATTGTATTGTCAATCACTATTATATTGTGTATTTTGTTTCAAAAATTTAGTTTTGAGATAAACTCTGACCCCTTAAATAACATTCTGGGTTTTAGGATTGCCACGCATCTTCCCAATCAGACAGATGAAAACATACTTTAATGTGATAATAAGCATTCAATGCGGTAAATGGACAATAAATCTAGCGTATCTGTAAACAGGTTTAGTGTTGATTGTCTGAAATATACCGATGGAAAATGAGTCCTCACACCAGAAGATTTCTCTGGCTACACTCAAGCAGATGTGGCAGGAAAAACTGAGCCGTTCCATCATCCGGTAACAAGTCCAGGAACTCTAATGGGTTCAGCTCTATGGCCACCACAGCCAAAACGTCTGAGAAACACAAGAGCATTTCTGTAAAAGCAGCAGAATTCATTTGAATCTGTTAATCTTAAAAGTTAAAACGAACCTCTGAGTGCAGAGAGGATTGTGATGTCATTTCCTGTTCTTCTGATTCTCTCACAGAGCTCAGGGAAAAGCTTCTGCCACCAAAGACACTGAAGACAACAGACAAACAAATTAAAAACATTTAGATTTAGTCGTTTAGCAGACGCTTTTATCCAAAGCGACTTACAAAGAGTTCGGGAAGCAATAAGCGAAAAGCAGAGAAAACATTTTTCCTTTCTTTTTTCTTACTCTGATTTGAAAACATCTTTAGATTTGCCGTCTTGACAGTAAACAGTCTAAACATCTAGGCTTTTGTAACAATTTGATACATGTAAGTGTCCTTTAAATGTCAGTAAAGTTTGTCACCAGGTTCTCGTTCTGTAGCTCATGTTTGGCGTAAGAGATGATGGCTTGTGGACAGCGATCCAGAAGCTTGTCTATGCAGCCAACGTGTTGGCCCAGTTTAGTGGCACATAACACATGTACACTAAGTCCGGTGTTATCGCGGTCAGACAGCTGCTCCAGCAGAGGCAGGATGGACGATACATCCAGCGTCGGACCACACAGTAAAGACTACAGGAGAAACCATCAATAATGAAACCACAGGCTTCCAACATTAAGAAATGCTGTATGAATTCAGAAGATCTGTCGTAACTCGGTTCTATGAATCGCTTATGTCAGTCTTACAACAGTTATTTACTATTCTGACATTTGTGTAATTTGATAAAAACAGAGCTACTGTATTAGTCCAGACCTGGAGTTTGTGTATGTCCTGCTGGTCATGAGCGATGTCAAACTGGACGGGAGTCAGGATGCTCACCCACGGATACAACATCCCGTAATGACAGCATGAGTTTATCTGCGCATCAAGAAATACTTGACAGTTTTAAGAATGCTATGAGTGACATAAAAGTCTAAGTGTTTGTTTTCTGATGTATAATCGGACAGTATTTTATAACGAAATGGCTTTCTTTAAAACAATTACGGGTAAAATAGTGACACTTGACTTAGGAAATCGACCAGACCCAAGGCATATCTACAATGCAGATATCATTATTTGGCTTGCTTTGGGCCACAATCAAACAGAACAGCACACTCATCTTACTAAAGAGTAAAAGCACTGTAGTTTCTACCATTGAAATTGGGCTGAACTGTAATTTACAGTAAGGCCTGATGATGCTCACCAGGTCTTCAGCTGTTTTGAGGGCTTCAACACCTGAGCGATCTCGACACGTGATCCGGTCGATGTAGACACCCACCAGGTGAAACAGCAGCTCCTGGATGATGGACTCATTAGCAGATGCTATCAACAAAGCTTCCCAGAAATCCAGAAGTAACTGAGGAGCCCTCTGAATCTCATCTTTACACAGCTCCTGACAACCATGAATGACAGACAACATTATCCACACAAACAGTTTTTACAGTCTTGTTGTGATGGTTTATACTCACTAACAAATGTGACGTTCATATGGGGCTTTTTGCAGGGATATGATAAAGCATGTGAGGAAATATATAAATAACAAACCCTGTTTTTCTATTTTCGAAATTCAGGATTTGTGTCTTAAGATCAACGTTAAAATTCTGGTTTAAGAGTTTAAGGATGTTGAAAAGGTGTTTTATTCAGTAAAGGTCCGCAAAAGCCCTGGGGTCTCATTTATAAAACTTTGCATGGATTTCACCCTTAAAGTGTGCATTCCTATGCCAAAAAATTCCCTTTAAATCCAAGTCAGGGAAAGACCAAATCTCCTCCCCGATATAACCATATATGGGTTTTACAATGCCTAGTCTATGCATAAATTAATCTGCATATCATTTACACATGCATATTTCCATTCACGTGACGGTACGAGACGTGGAAGATATCAGCCAATGAATTAGAATGATTCATGTTAGTTTAAAATATTAAGGTTATGATAACGTCAGCTTTAAAAGTTGTGACCCAAACTGACATAAAACTGGAGAGATAAAGTGATTTACTTAGAAATATAGTGTGCAAATTTCAGCTGAAGGACAACTGTCACTCAAGACGGTCACCATCCTCACATCCAACTGTGCTGTTATCACAAGTTAGCCCTGAAGCAGCTGGAGCGGTTTCTACCACCATCCAGTGTACCAGCAGCACCCACCACCATCCAAGGACCAGTTAGTCCAAGGAGGCAAATTAAAACAAAGCAAACTGGATGAGGATCTGGTGAGAATGATTGCTTGTGACTTTCAGCCATTTTCAGCCATGTGGAGGACAGGGGCTTTCAGGAGTATTCACATCTTCTGGACCCGTAATACAGTCTATCATGCAGTATAAGAGAGCTTCCACAATAGTCCACACAAACACCTGAAAAAACTAAACAAATTTACCTGCAGGAATACCTAAAGTAACCTAACCTAACAAATACATTATCCTGTTTCAATGGAGGTTATTCACCTCAATCAAGCCACCTGACTTAAAAGCTCTTTATATCAAATAGCATTCATTCATATGCAGACATTATTCACTGAGCGTTCCAATCTCAGAACGAGGGTGGAAATGATCATGTTTTTTTAAGCATCACTAACATTATAAGTGAACCTCATATTAAAATAAAGCCTTTAGAATGCACCTGGAAGAAAAGGTTGGCCTCCTCCAGTCTGATCTTGCTGTTCTCGTGCAGCGCCACGACTGTGGCCACCAGCAGCGCCTCCTCTGTGTCTCGCAGGTGTTGTGCCAGTACAGTGGGCACTATGGCCTTTCCTCTGCCATGCAGCAGGAGTTTTGGTTCCTCTAGGAAGCCATACACCTGCAGCATCTACAGATGAAACCAACACACATTCATATAGTCATCTACTGATTTCAGTACAGCAGTAAACTCTGAACGTGCATCAGTTCACCTCGGCATGACGGTCCATCTCCTGCCTGTATGTGGGTAGATCGCCCTTGCGGAGCGCCAGGGAGGCCATACAAAGAGACAAGATGATGGATGAGGTGCCAGAGATCTCCAGCTGTCTCAGGTGGGTCATGGCACAGTCAGGATCGGCCCTCAGCATGGATGGGTTGCTCACCACATGAGGGAGCTCAGCGGGTTCAGCCACGCTAAAGATCGCCAGAACTTTATTGGCCATGGCCTAGAAAAACAGATTGTCATCCCTCCGTTTCTTGTTTCCATGCTTTGTTCTTGGTATGATTGGTGAGGATACTTAAAGTCATGGGACACCAATAAGTACCTTCTTTTTTAAGATTATATTTGTATTCTATGCTACTAAATGAGATTATATGGCCATTTAGAGATTTTTTTACACTTTTCACACTGGCTGACACTGATTTCATTCGAGAATGCTGTATGCGTATAACATGTTAATCTGTTTTTCTTAAAAGAGTCTTGTGCACCTCACTGAGCTCCTCCACGGTTCCTTCATAGAGTGAATGTTTGAGATAGAAGAGAAATCCTCCGCCGTATCCAGACATGAAGCTGCACATGGCCATGTTCCTCTGAACAACACCGGTCACAGATAGACCGGACATGTTATAGTACGGCAGAGCCAAATGACAATCCTTCTTATCCAACCTGCATATCACACACATACATCACAATACTAAAGACAGCTCAACCGAACAAAACATCTGGGATGGCTTGAAGGTGAATAAATGAACGTTTGTTTTACCTGCTAAAACAGTCTGCTAAATGAGCGCAGCTCTCCTGAAAGGCCTGCTGCAGGTGAGGCTCACAGTCCTGCTGTGTGAGCAGTGCTGAACGCAGGAGAAGATGAGCTTCACTCAGCAGATGAACACAGCTCTGAGAGAGAGGGCTCGACTGCTCATACCGCTTACTGTATTCCACCTGACACAAACAAGCACACAACCTTTGGACACAACATATGCGTGAAATCAGTGTTTTCCCATTTACGGTTTAAAGCTGGTTGCTGTTTTACCCCTAAATGCCACATAAAAAAACTGTGATTGGTTTCCTCTAGATGTGAATCAGAGAAGTCGCTTGATGTCTTTAGTGGGAAGTTCTGAGCTACAATAAACTTTCAAATAGACCAGACTTTATTCCAGTGGTTTTTGAGGATGTTTTAGAGGGTAGTTTACTAACCCTCAGATTGTTCCAAACCTGTATAAATGTCTTTGTTCTTATGAACACAAAGGAAGATATTTGAAAAATTGTCAGTAACCAAACAGATCTCATCCCCCATTGACTCCAATAGTATTTATTTTCCCTACTAAGAAAATAAATGGGGGATGAAATCTGTTTGGTCACTGACATTCTTACAAATATCTTCCTTTGTGTTCAGCAGAACAAAGAAATGTATACAGGTTTGGAGTAAATGACAGAATTTTCATTTCTTGGGTGAACTATCCCTTGATTTCATAAACATAAATAATTTACATTTAACAACTTACATGGGCGTTAACATACCTTAACTTGAACAAATATATTCTTTCTCCAGATTTTGATATTATTGCAAATTCTTCTAGTTGTAATTTTAGATTTCCAGTCCCTGATAACAATATTTAAAATCATAATATACTTCCATTATTATACATTTTTTATTATAATGTGTGTAAAGCTACTTTGCAACTATGAAAATTGTAAAAGCACTAGATAAATAAAAATGTAATTGATGTTTGAGAGGTATAGATACAGTACTATTTCTCGGTAGAGCTGCAGTGTGGACACACACGTGATGACATAGAGATTCCAGCCATGACCGCTATCTGTCGGCTCAGTGGACTTGCAGACGGAGGTCTTTCTGGATCTAAAACACATAAAGGAACACGATGAACAGTCAGAAAGTTTCAATGCTTTAAATGGTTTGAGTTCTTTTGACACCCTCGGCTTTTAGAAGTTAGTAACTGAGCTCACGTTTGTACAAGAATGATAAACACATTTCAGTGGGGAACAGCGGATTACTGGGGATTATAAAACAGATCATTACAGTCCTGGATACTGACAGATCAACAGTCATGCTAACATATAACACAAGAGCTCTTCATTCAGTGTCCATGTGCATCACGTCATAACACCCGCAGTCGAGACTCAAGTTCTGTTACAGTTTATGTAAGTAAAAAAATAAAGACGCTAAACAATGCCATAGATGTCCTGTGTGGTTTTATAAAGAACCATTCAAATCTGCTGTAGGTTTCAGGTTTCAGCACCTAGTCCTATTGAGTGAATCTTTGTAGAGAAAAATTATCTTTAGACTCTTGACTTGAAGTTTCTTTGGGGAACCAAAAATAGTTCTTTTATAGCACTGCTGCAAAGAACACTTCTCAAACCTTATTTTTTTTTAGAAAGCATCCATTCAACAGAAGAACAGTGACTCATCATCTGTTCACTTAATGAAAATAAACATGTACGTAACTCTCAATGGAAACATTTTGGAGAAAATCTTAGGAGTTCTGCACGCAGATAAAGCCTTTAAAGGGGGATACTCTTCAGCAATATGGTGGTGTTAGATGAGTCAGAGTCACACAGTTGTGGGTTAGGAGGGACTGTTAGAGTCATGCTATTAGCTAACTTACAGTAAAGCTCTGGACAGAAGGTTTTCCAGAGCTGCTGTCGAAGACGGCTCTAGACCTACAGCTACTAAAATGCCTGTCAGGGTTTTGTATTCTCTCGATTCACTACAACAACCAGAAAGGAGATCAGACAGATATTGGGAGTCAATCTCTTATCTGCACATGTCCACTGATAGACCTACGTGTTTTTGCGGGCCGACCTCTCTAGATCTTCTCTGTTGTCCACATCGGCAGCTGTCAGGAGAACAATGTGATTCCCGTCATGACAGAGAGCCTTCAGGCCGATGAAGAGCTGGATCCTCAGTGCGCACACCTCCATTGTGACGGGCGGGCACGCCTAAATCAACACCATACACCAAGCAACCCCAAAACTTTACAAGACTTTTTATGTTATCATTGGTAACATCAGATAACAATCAGACATCAAGCAATGTGTTGCTTGGAAACGAGACTTAGCTTTTAAGTATTCCAAATGCTGTTAAAAAAGAAATGTGTTATAAAAAAAGAAATAGACAGGACTCAATGAGGACAGACGTTACCTTCATAGTGGTGTCAATGTAGGGGTCATGCACCCGTGCTGCTACCGCACTACACCTGACTGTGAAACACTGCAGAGCATTCCTACACCAAACACAGTTAATTAAAAGAAACTATGACAGACTGATATAGGATTTTACTGACAGTAAACCCTATATATTTCTGTGAGCTGAAAAGAGTTTATTACGCCTGACAGACGTGAAATTACTAGCACGACTATGTAGGACAACCGGAATACATTATGCACCGGAATGCTGTAATGGACCAATCACTGTATTACACTGTGTTCCTGCTTTCCAAAAACGTACACAGTAACAGTTCACAAAAAGGTTACATTCATTAAAATATTTTCACAGCATGTATTGATTTGTTAAATTTAGTACTACTACTGTTAACATAAACAACAAAAATCTTGAAATTAACATGATAAACTAAGATGAATAAATGCTGAAGAATGAGGTTTATTGTTAGTTCAAAGTTCATTCTTATTGGCAGGTGACTAAATTCCTGGGGCTTCTTTACAATGTTTTTACTGTACTTTTGATTTAAGTGTAAGATCAACTTGTATTTAGGGGAATATGAAATGTGTTACCTGGTGATGACATAGAGGAACTGGTTGCTAAGCACAGCCTGATGGGTTTTTTCAGGATACTGGTAGGTTGATACAAGCTCTACAGAGTCCTTTATACTGTACATGTAGCCGGTGTTTGGCAAAGAGAAGAAAACAAACATACAGGTGGGTTCTTCTCCTTTAGAAATGATGGATTCCTCCTGTGTAACTAGTAGGAAGAAAACAGTCAGAACTACAAAGATGAAGAATAAGAACAAAGTGTATTGATATAATGTAACAGGCGTGTGGTGGAGAATGTTCAAACTGCATATAAGTGAAGTTTACACACCCTAGGCTTTTCACACAACTTTACAGCGAGTGTACAAGTAATAGATTTTAAAGGTCAAGTGTTTAAAATTTTGTAAAATCTAACAGCGTGTTTAAAAAAAAAGCAAGCAATGGCACACCCCACCGCTCCCTTTAGAAGCACTACAGTGGCTGACACAGGAAAAAAGATGTTGTCGCATTTTCACTTCTTTGTCAAATGACATAACCCATTTATGAAATGTGCTCTGTAGAGCAATTTGTACGTTTAGAGATACATGCAAAGTGACTCGCGGTGATCCACTACTGATTTTTTTTATCCTCTGCTGATTTTGTTAGTTTGCCTGCTTACAAAGAAAGGAAGAGTCTATAATTGTTATGGTAGGTTTATTTTAACTGATAGAAACCAGGTGAACTGAAAATCTACCAAAAAAGTTGGGGAAGAAATGTATATATAAAGGTTATATATAAGAACAGAGAAGCACAGTGTTGGAAACATTATGCTGTAGGGCTTTTTCTCTGCTCGGATACAGGATGACTTCACAGCATTAAGGGGAAAATCTTGGATGGGAACCTCCTCCCCTTAAATAGAAAACTGAAGATGGGTCGGGGATGTGCCTTTAACATGCCAAAGACCCAAAACATATTGCCAAGACACCCAAGGAGTCGCTTAAGGAGAAGCACATTACATGTCCTTGCCAGTCTCTAGTGCTATAGTAAATCTGTGAAGCTAAAACTCAAATAATTTTCTGAGCGACAGCCAAGAAACCTTAAAGGGGTCATTTGACATGGCTAAAACTAATTGTATTAGATCCAAAGCAAACAATAATGTGTATACACGTTTTAAGGTGTAAAAAGCTGCATTTTCCACATACCAAACATGTTTGTATATCTTCTTTGCTCCGCCTCTCTGAAACACGCTGATATTTTACAAAGCTCAACACTCTGAAAAGCGAGGTGTGCTATGATTGGCCAACTCTCTAGTGCGTATAGATTGGTCGAAAACAGCAAGGAAATGTAACGCCGCTTGCCATATTCGGAACATCAGGTTCCAAAATTACTGACAGGTGATAAAATGGCATCGATCCTTCCTTATCAATTCGAGCCCAAATCTGATCCGGAAAATGAAGATCAAGCCGATACAACTTCGCCAGCGTGACTGGTGTAAACTCGCGTTAGTCCGTAACAAAGTCAGGTAGTAATAGTAATTAACAATAAATAAACAACCATATACATCATAAAGAGTTTGTGTGAGATAGAAACAAGTTCGCATTGGTAAAAGCAATGGTAAAAGTAAAAATAAATACTGCAAGTGCTTTATCCCTTCTTGATCAACCAGTGTTACGCCATGTCTCGTCGCGACTCAACAAAGACAATAAGCCCTATTATAAACATGACATTTGTTGCCTCTAGTTGGAACATAATTACTGATTATTAGGATTTACTGTGTGTTGTCTTTATTCCACGTTGCACGTGTGATCACACAAAGAAACAACAACATCAAACTCAACTCGGGTTAGTCCGTAACAAAGTCTTTTACAATGAAAATATACTAACAGGCTGAAGCGCCAGACAGTCCTTGCAGAGTTTTAACTGTTGGAATTGCGCCACTTTTTAACAAAAGCTTCCGTGCACAGCCGGTCTTGATCTCTCCCAGGTTCATGAAGCAATCGTTGGTGAAATGCTCTGCACAAACCTGAACATTCAGATTGTACTTCTCTAGAACAGTGTTGAAAATAAAATGTAACCATTCGTTTTTTTGTTGTATCGTCTTTTGACAGGCCAAACAAAGTGGATTTCTTTTAACAACGAAACACACAACATCTCCGTGACATGGCTGCGCCGGCGACGAACTGGTACAATGAAATTTACAAGACCGCACACCTTACTACACGTATTGAAATGAATAACCACTCTTTCTACAAGAGTCAGGCAATAGACTTCAGTCAACCGTTTGTTTAATTACAGCTGCCGTGGGCCACAGACACGCTGTCCACAAGTGCCCTCAATGTTTTCTTTGTTTACATTTAGCAAGTAAATTTCAAAGGTGAAGGTACCTTACAGCATTGAAGAGGAAATGTTTGCAGCAACTATTTTAGTTTCCTCACCAGTAAACATGGGGTGGAGCTGTAGGGAATGCAAGTGTGTCTCCTCTACGCTGCAACCTTGAAAGAAATCAGGTGCAAATCTCCTAGAAAGAGCACAATAGACAGGTAACACTTGGCAACAGTCATGGCTGCCTTTAGAAAGATTTCTCCACAGAGTTTATTATACCTGTATAAGACATAGCATATGCTCATGTCCTCCGACCTCTCCACCTCTATACCCGTCCACTCCAGAAGAAAAGATATGCCACAGTACTGAGCTTCACTGCCCAACATCTCCTGATGCTTCGGAAACATGAAGAAGTCCTCCTGCTCATGAATGGGACTGAACCCATCCTTTTTCATCTCTCAAAGATGGACAAACATGAAAAAACACAAGTGAAATTCAAATAGCTGTACTGTACCTTAACCATTACATTAAAGAAATCTGTATGGACAGAAAAACCTGCTGCAAGTTTTGCATTGTAACTGTCCCAGCGATCGCATCATAAATGGTCGTACTGTAAAGCCTGGTGCCATTGGCGGATTCAGCATGGGAAAAGTATGTTAACTGAAGTAGATTGGTTTGTGTTAGTAATACCTGCATCCTCATCTGAAGCAGCATCAGTGATGATGTCATCTGGTAACAGCACGTGATGACGGCCTGTGTCGGTTGTGTTCTTCTGTTGTTGGGTGAGCTTTACCACGAGTACCTCCAACTCGGTCTGAAGAGCCACAAATCCAGCACAGAATGCTACCTGTGATGGGCTCAGCCCCTGGACGTGAAGAATCAGAACCCTCTCAAAGTCCAGAAGAGAGAGCTGCTCGCTCAGCTTCTGACGCTTTAGACTGAAGACCACCAAACTCTTGGCACAACCCACCAGAAGATCACCTGCAGCAGTCACACAAACGCATTGGGTATAACGGTCTCAAATATAACGACTTTTGTTTTTAAATCAGACCTTCTGAAGAGTGTAAACAGAGTGGCTCTTTTAAACATTGCTGAATTAGTTTGAGCGCCCAACATTTCTGACTTGACAAGTGACAAAAGTTAGGGACTCTGTCTTTCTGAACCACAAACCTGTGGTCTGTGCTATGAACAGCAGGGCTCTAGAGTGCGACTAATTTGGTCGCACATGCGACCTAAATTCTCAATGGTGCGACTTAAAAAAATCTAAGGTCGCACCGGTGCGACCAGCCGTTCGACGGAGAAAAAAAGGCTCCGCGACTCAAGTCTCCCTGTCACACATAAGTCCCATTACGTGGTCTAAACCAATTAGAGATAGTGTTGGGCGGACCCCCCCTCTGATTGGCCGTGGTCCAGATATTCCTGTACGTGCGTTTACATTTGAAATCGCATGAGGTGCAATCAGACAGATATAGAGGTTAGTAGAAAAGATGAAAAGAACGATTGAAAACTTTTTCGATAAGAATCCGTGCAATAAACGTAAACAATGTTCTGACACGGAGCCATCAACCTCCCAGGTTGTGTCAAGCATTGATCCGGAGACGGCATTCGATAATGAGCCAGATACGATCGAGTTCGAGCCGACTGAAATTAAAAGGGGGAAAGTGTATAGGTTTCGAAGGTGGCTCGACAAGTTTCCCTGGCTAAGATACAGTAAAGCTGATGAAATAATGCACTGCATTTACTGTAAAGAGTGTGGGAAGACCATGGCCGGCAAAAGTGCATTTGTGACTGGTTCTAATACATTTAGAATTGAAACGCTGAAAAAGCACAATGCATCTATAAAACACATTACATGCCGCGATAAATGCACTGCACAAGTGTGCCCTCTCCCCGCTGCCTTTCAGCGGCAAGCAGCAGCAAACAGATCATCAGACGAGGCTGAGATGATAATCAAGTTTAACGTTGCCTACAATACTGCAAAGGAAGAACTTCCCTTCACTAAGTTCAAGTCCGAAATAATTCTTATGAAGAAAAACGGCTTGAACGTAAACCCGACCTACAGCAATGATGTCGCGTGCGCCCAATTTATAGGAGTCATCGCAGATACATTGAAAAAGAATACGTCTGTGCATGTTGCGAACAGTCCGTACATGGCATTCCTAATCGACGGAGACACAGATATCGCCACAAAGGAATGTGTCATTGTGTACTGTCGTATCTTACGGAGAGGAAGACCGGTGAATATACTGATTGGACACATCGAGGTCGAGCATGCCCATGCCCAAGGTAAGCCATATCATGTCATGTAGCCTATGTAAATAATATGCCTACCGTCTGGTTACTACATTAACCATATGTGATATTCTTATTATTGAAATAAAAAAAAACATTGCATTAACTCTTGATCTGGGAAGTAAACGGTTTTATAATTTCTATTTGTTTAATCAGGAATCTATGCTGCCTCAAAGAAAGCATTTGCTGCTCTCGGGGACCAGTGCAGTAACTGGCTGGAGAAAATTATTGCTCTGTGTGCTGATGGTGCTGCTGTTAATTTGGGCAGCAAAGGGGGTGTCATAGCCCTTGTGCAAAAAGAGGCAGGTGACCACATTGTGCCTTTCCACTGTATGCCTCACAGGTAAGACTAGAACTGATACTTAAGGTATAACTGACACCTTAAGTCACCATGGGTTATTTTCTTTTAAAAAGCAGATGTATCTACATTTAGAATTAATAATTCATTTTAAAATCAATCTTTTCAGATTGGAATTGGCAATGTTGTCAGTGCAGAGGGACAATCCAATGATGGGGCAATTGTATGATCTTCTACATTTAATTTGGAAGACATACCATTTCAGCCCAAAATCAATGAGAGAGCTCAGGGTCATTGGGGCTGACTTGGGGGTAAATGTGCTGATGCCATCTGGGGTGAAGGGGACAAGGTGGCTCCCACATGTTTCAAGGGCCCTGGAGACCTTTCTTAAACCAGGACAGTTCACTGCTGTATACTACCATATGGACCATTTGGCAGGCTCCTCTGCCAATGCAGACATTGCAGGCCGTGCTACAAAGGTCAGTGCATTCTTTTAAGAATATTACTTTCATTAAAGACACTTTTTATTGGAATTTAGTTAATCAGGGTTCTATGTGACTCATTTCTACTTTTGTATGATACAGGTTAAGAAATCAATGGAAGATGCCACTTTTGTGGCCTTTTGCCATTTTATTGCAGACGTGTTCAGTGGCATTACTAAGTTTAGCCTCCTACTTCAGAGGAATGAGATCATCCTACCACAGGTAACGGAGATGAAGTGGGATGTGTAAATTTGAATTGTGTTTTGGGTCATCATCAGCTGTGTTCATAATAGTGCACTGTTATATCTAAACAGGCAGTTTGCGGCTTAGAAAAACTGCTGGTGACCATAGAGGCAATGATTGCGAGACCCAAGCCTAGTGGAAGACTGTCAGAGTCCTGGCTGACATGATGCTGCAGAGAAGGCAGCAGCAGGAAGAGGGTGAAATGGCAGTCTACAAATTCCAGGTATATGTATGGTTCTATCTCCCATTTAAAGTGAGAACAGTCTATTTTTACAAATATTTCTAATATCTAACAAAAATCTCTATTTATGGTTTATGCAACATACAGACAATAACACTCAAAGGAGAGGCATCAAAGCTGGCAGGAGATGATGTTGCTGCCACTAAACATAAAAAAGTAATGGATGCAACAATCAAATCCACTGTGAAACATCTGAAAGCAAGATTCAGTTGCCTTCTAGGCAAGTGTAACCTGTCTTAAAAACACATGTTGATGAGAAATATTATTACTCATTTACTAAAATGTATTTGTTCTTTCAACAGGGGAGGGTTTTTGTGAGTCTGAAACAACCAAGGCTGTAAATTGTTTTAACATTTTCAATCTTGATAGCTGGCCAGAGAACCAAGAGGACTTAGTGGACTTTGGGGCTGACAACCTTGCATTTCTCTTGAATCACTTCTCCACAGTCCTGAGAAGGTAGCTGGTGGATTACTACACTATTATGTGTGCTGCTGGTATATATTTGGTTCTTTTATGTGAACACTGATTAGCTTTGTAATCCACATCATTTTCA
Source organism: Barbatula barbatula (assembly GCF_947034865.1). NCBI lineage: Eukaryota > Metazoa > Chordata > Actinopteri > Cypriniformes > Nemacheilidae > Barbatula > Barbatula barbatula. The sequence goes on along the minus strand of NC_136776.1, from coordinate 8,761,121 downwards.
GAAATGGTGTAAACACTGAGCTTGCAAAAGAAGAGTTTGTGGACTTGAAGCTGTTAATTGCCAGGATGTTCAAAGACAAGACCTACCTCAGCCTTTGGGAGCTCATGTTGACCAGAGAGCCCTACTGCTCGGAATACAAGGTCAGTTTTAGTTAATCTTCGTTCTTAAGATTGTATTAGTTTTGCTATTAAACACACATTTCTTAAATACATCTCTTGAATGTATTTTTTCACAGAACATCCTGCACCTTGTACACATTATGCTGGTCCTTCCGGTCTCAGCTGCAGTTTGTGAGAGAGGATTCTCTGCACAGAAGAGGATCAAATCAGACACTAGAGCATCCCTTCTTTCAGACACAGTGGAAGATCTGATAAGAATCAGTATTGAGGGGCCAAGTCTGGAAGACTTTAATGCTAGAGAGAGTGTGGCCAGCTGGTTAAGCCAAGGCCAAAGATCAAGAAGGCCAAACTACAGGAGTTGGCCATCAGAGGGGCATGTGACGGCAATGGAGGATAGTCCATAAGACATTGAGCTACGAGATGTTCAGTTTAAAGCCCTTAAAACACTTAATTTAGATTTCTTTTATTTATCTGAAGATGTTGTAAATCTATATTTGAGTTCAGTGAAGCATATTTTTTCAGTAAGTTACCTTTCTTGTGGAATTGTACTTCAAATAAAAAACTTTGTTTTGACCAGATTGTTAGTTAATCATTAACAAGTCAATATCGCCTATATGGACAGCGATTTATAAAAAAGTGAACTTGTAAAACTGCAGTGTTAAATGGGATCCGGTCTAAAATTTGGGTGCACCTAAATTTTGTGCTGGTGCACCTAAGAAAAAAAGTTAGGCGCACCAGTGCAACCAGTGCAAAAAGTTAGTCTAGAGCCCTGAACAGGATTCATATCGTGAGAAATAATGAATTCTTGCTGTTTGGCAATGTACAGACATTGGGCCTCATTCATGAAAGACGAGCAGAACAAATTTTTTTGTAAATCGTTCGGAAAGTGATCGACTTTAATTGACATTAATTTTCGAATTGATGAAAAAGTTAGTGATTTCCAAATGTCAGTTGGTATGAAATCATTTTACACCTGCTCTCTACCACGTGTAAAACAGCTCGTCATAGTCCCTTTTTTGATAGCTGTCCAATTACAGTGTAGGAGTGGTGGGCAAACACTACATTGTACAACCATCATACACAACAATGGAGTTAATATTGCTAGTAACTGCATTTTTGTATTTAGGAATATTTTTGAAAATAAAATACACGGAACATGTTACTGTCGTAGATATTCCAGATCACAGCAACCAACGCGTCTCTGTAAAAAAGCTCTTATTCCAAATTGCTCAACAGCCACAAGCTATTTGTTCTCATTAGGCCATACCATGTCTCACCATGTGCCAGGGGGGATTTTGCCTTTAGTTAATTCTTGTGGTGTTAAGTATTAGTTTGTTTACCCCTTCTATGTTAGTTGTTTTTGCTTGGACATTATATAAGCTCCCTTCTGCCTATATGCACATCAGCCTATATGCACATCAGCCTATATGCACATCAGCCTATATGCCATCACTGGTTTTGTAGATTGTTTTGGGGCCTAGCTATTAATTCTGGTCCTTGTGTAGCTCCTCAACATCTTGGGTAATAAAACCCAATTTTTCCAAAAGACAACTTCCTGTGATTCTTTTGCCTCACCGTCGGTCCCTTACAATTGGGGACCAGACATTATTTCACTTGGCTACAAATTCTAGCATTCGGAGCATTCTAACATTCTTAAAGGCATAGTTCACTTACCCTCAAGTTGTTAAAAACTTGTATATATTTCTTTGTTCTGCTGAAAACAAAGAAGGATATTTGTTTGAATGTCAGTGACCAAAGAGATCTCACCCCTCATTTACTGCCATAGTATTGGAGTCAATGGTGAAATCTGTTTGGTTAATGACATTCTTACAAATATCCTGTTGCACAACAGGGTTGGAACAATTTAGGATGACAGAATTTTAGTTTTGGGGTGAACTACCCATTTAAATTGAAAAGCCTGCTTACTGTAAGTATTATGTGTTTTTATTTTCAGATAAGTTTTACCTGTGAGAGGGCAACACGCCATACACAGCGGTGGCTCAAACAGAGGAATCTCTATAATTTCCATTTGCTCTTTGGGCGCTCCACGGAAAGATGCGCCACGCAGGAGATGTCCCAGCAGACGCACACCAACACGAGTCTTCTCAACAGCCTGGTACCTCCAGTTAGTGTAGGCCCGCAGGTACATCGCCCCATTCTTCTCTTCAATGGTCACCAGATAGTCCCCTAACAACAAACGTGGAGAATGCAAATCTTTCCAATATCTTTTTAGTAGCATTAAGGCTCAAATTCCATGTTTTCTAAAAGAAAACTAAGACAAACTGCATGAAACTTACATGGTATCTCTGAGAACACCATATCCACAAACATATAGGACACAGTTCACGGTAGCTATTGTGTGTTTCATTCCCACTTACTATGACACTTATAACATGATATTAACATGAATACCGTCTGCTTTACCGAGGCATTTAAAGGACTTACAGTAAGCATGAAAGAAACAGCGTGTCGCGACAGCTTCAGACTGTATAAACACAACCAATGCTTAATCATCAGTTTATCGATATTGGTGGTATAAGAATGAGGCAGTGACTGACCCGCGCCGCTGTGGCGGATGCTGCGCACGGAGCTCACGCTGCTAAAGCGGCAGATGAGCGGACACCCGTCCTGACGCACATCATACGCCTCGATCCTGCAGCCGCACACCACGAACAGCGCCCCGCCGCCGCAGCACGTCAGCCCGGGCTCCTGCTCCGTCGACACGATGTGCTGAGACGCGAACGGGTGGCAGTTATAGACGTGCACCATGTCTGCGGACACACCGCGAACTAGCGTCTGTCAAACTCACGGAAGAGTGAACGACTCAACAAACAACCAGAACGGCCATGAAAGACACGTAGTAGGCGGGGCATTGCGGCCCATAGTCGTTTCTAATTGGTCACGTCCGAGGTCGAAATAATAATTCTCAAACTTTAATTCTTGTATAACTTTAAATGTAATGTATATTAAAGATGTTTAGTGACATTATATAATTATCCAAGCCGGCAATAAAAAAACAAATTTGCTACATTATGACGTGGTTATCGTTGTTTTCCTAAGCGCTGCTGACGTTGAATCAATCATAAGTGTCTGTTCTTGGCAAGATCAAGAATTCTATTCAGTCGTTTTATTGCATTTAACAGAGCGCATTTCTATACCGTGATTTCAATATATACATTAAAAACAGTATGTTTGAGATTAAGTCTAGCGATGTCTCAAATATAACTTAAAAGCATCGTAAATACATGGATATCGATAGAGAATTCGCTCGTATGGGCCGTCGCGCGCCCCCTGGATGATAACACAAAATGACATTATTAGTTATTTGTGTTTTAAATACTCGGCTCAACATCACATGATGCGCTGACGTCTCGTGATGGTCACGCCTAAGTCATTTGCCAGCGCTGTGCTTGTTCGACTTTTATGGAAGGCCACTTAGGCAGAATTGTCTTTAGACGTATGGAAGGCCATTTAGTCATAAATGTCTTTAGACGTAACGTGTACAGGTTATTGCGCCTAAAGACGTAATTTCGTGTACGGACGTTAGACGCGTCGATGCGTAATTGCGTGTAGACGCGTAAACCCACAACTTCCGCTGTCAAACTAAAAGTCACATCAAGAAATGTAGCCCTTACCATATTTAATTTTAACTACACTTTCCCTTTGACTCTTTTTAGTTTGCTTAAAAGCATGGCGAAAATACAGTTTAATATTATTATATAAATAATTAAATTTATAATTACTAAACAGTATTTTGTGGAAAAAACTCTGTTTTGTGTACTGGTTAACCAATATCATATGCTGCATTTAGTTTGCATTTCAAAACATATATTTTAACAAAACATATTATTCACAATGGAAAACTCAGTATATAGAGTGCACTTATAAAACAAGAAGGCATAGGTCAAGCACCAAGAGAACATGATCAAACACAAATAGGGCAAGACTCACAAACCAGCAACTAGGCAATGAATACACTCTCATGAACATGAACAAACTTGACGTGCCCTTATGCGTGGCATTGCATATGGTCCTAGTTCCGGATACGTTCCAGATGCGTCAGCAATACGTAATTTTAGGACAAGGAAAAAGAGAGCATTTCAAAATACAAGCGGTAGAAGTAGACAAGGAAAAGCAATGGCTTTGTGAAATTTTCTGAACAATTGCAGACGCGTTTTTCAAGAATGTGTAAATTTTTGCATGTCAGATAATGTGGAGTTTTTTTCCCCTTAACAGCCAAGTGATCTGCCATCCTCACAGTGTTCCCACTTAGATTAGATTAGATTCAACTTTATTGTCATTACACATATACAAGTACAGTGTAACGAAATGTAGTTTAGGTCAAACCAGAAGTGCAGTTAGCAAGTGCAGGATATACAGTTTGAATAAATACAGAATACAGTATTGAGAAAATATTATACAGTGCGCATGGATTATGAAAATATTTTACAGTAGGTATGTTCTATGAAAATATGACAGTAGGTGTGTACTATGAACAATATATACAGATGACTATATACTATGAACATTAACACTATGAACATTAATGTACAGGTGGATATGAGCAGATAATAATTTAGACTAAACAATAGTGCAAGTGATTTAAGTGTGCATAGATTATTGACATTAGCTGTTAAAGTTGCAATGCAATAGGTGAGTTAATGCAGTTGTTGAAGTAACAGTGCAGTGGATGAGTTAATGCGGTTATTAAAGATACGGTGCAGTATAAGAGTTAATTTTCATAACTGTGTAGTATTTTAACTCCTCAGTGGCAAGGCACCGGGGGTGGATGAGATTCGCCCTGAGTACCTCAAGTCTCTGGATGTTGTGGGGCTGTCTTGGCTGACACGCCTCTGCAGCATCGCGTGGCGGTCGGGGACAGTGCCTCTGGGATGGCAGACCGGGGTGGTGGTCCCTCTTTTTAAGAAGGGGGACCGGAGGGTGTGTTCCAACTACAGGGGGATCACACTTCTCAGCCTTCCCGGGAAAGTCTATGCCAGGGTACTGGAGAGGAGAATACGGCCGATAGTAGAACCTCGGATTCAGGAGGAACAGTGTGGTTTTCGTCCAGGCCGTGGAACGCTGGACCAGCTCTATACCCTCTACAGGGTGCTGGAGGGTTCATGGGAGTTTGCTCAACCAATCCACATGTGTTTTGTGGATTTGGAGAAGGCATTCGACTGTGTCCCTCGAGGCATCCTGTGGAGGGTGCTTCGGGAGTATGGGGTCTGTGGTCCTTTACTAAGGGCTGTCAGGTCCCTGTACGACCGAAGCAGGACCTTGGTTCGCATTGCCGGCAGTAAGTCGGACTTGTTCCCAGTGCATTTCGGACTCCGGCAGGGCTGCCCTTTGTCACCGGTTCTGTTCGTAATTTGTATCGACAGAATTTCTAGGCGCAGTCAGGGGCCGGAGGGTGTCAGGTTTGGGGACCACACGATCTCGTCTCTGCTATTTGCAGATGATGTTGTCGTGTTGGCCCCTTCAAACCAGGACCTTCAGCATGCACTGTGACGGTTTACAGCAGAGTGTGAAGTGGCTGGCATGAAAATCAGTACCTCCAAATCCGAGGCCATGGTCCTCAGTCGGAAAAGGGTGGCTTGCCCACTTCAGGTTGGTGGAGAGTTCCTTCCTCAAGTGGATGAGTTTAAGTATCTTGTTAAGGGTCTTGTTCACGAGTGAGGGAAGGATGGAACGGGAGATTGACAGACGGATCGGTGCAGCTTCTGCAGTAATGCGGTCGATGTACCGGTCCGTCGTGGTGAAGAAAGAGCTGAGCCGCAAGGCGAAGCTCTCAATTTACCGGTCAATCTACGTTCCTACTCTCACCTATGGTCATGAGCTTTGGGTCATGACCGAAAGGACAAGATCCCGGATACAGGCGACTGAAATGAGCTTCCTCCGCAGGGTGGCTGGGCGATCCCTTAGAGATAGGGTGAGAAGCTCGGTCACCCGGGAGGAGCTCGGAGTACAGCCGCTGCTCCTCCACATCGAGAGGGGTCAGCTGAGGTGGCTTGGGCATCTGTTACGGATGCCTACTGGACGCCTTCCCCGGAAGGTGTTCCGGGCCCGTCCGACCGGGAGGAGACCCCGGGGAAGACCTAGGACATGCTGGTGGGACTATGTCTCCCGGCTGGCCTGGGAACGCCTCGGTGTCCCCCCGGAAGAGCTAGATGAAGTGTCTAGGGTGAGGGATGTCTGGGCATCTCTGCTTAGACTGGCCCCGGATAAGCGGTAGAAAATGGATGGATGGATGGATGTATAATATTTTATCAATATTGTATTCTGTATTTATTCTAACTGCATATCCTGCACTTGCTAACTGCACTTCTGGTTAGACCTAAACTACATTTCGTTACACTGTACTTGTATATGTGTAATGACAATAAAGATGAATCTAATCTAATCTAATAATAGGTTGCAGTCCAGAAGATGTGTTAATGCAGTTATTGAAGTTACAGTGCAATAGATGAGTAGATGCAGTTAATAGAGTTACAGTGCAGTAGATTAGTTAATGCAGTTATTGAAGTTACAGTGCAATAGATGAGTTAATGCAGTTAATTAGGTTACAGTGCAGTAGATTAGTTAATGCAGTTATTGAAGTTACAGTGCAATAGATGAGTTAATGCAGTTAATTAGGTTACAGTGCAGTAGATTAGTTAATGCAGTTATTGAAGTTACAATGCAATAGATGAGTTAATGCAGTTAATTAGGTTACAGTGCAGTAGATTAGTTAATGCAGTTAAGGAAGTTACAGTGCAATAGATGAGTAGATGCAGTAAATAGCATTACAGTGCAGTAGATTAGTTAATGCAGTTATTGAGGTTACAGTGCAATAGATGAGTGGATGCAGTTAATAGAGTTACAGTGCAGTAGATTAGTTAATGCAGTTATTGAAGTTACAGTGCAATAGATGAGTAGATGCAGTTAATAGAGTTACAGTGCAGTAGATTAGTTAATGCAGTTATTGAAGTTACAGTGCAATAGACGAGTTAATGCAGTTAATTAGGTTACAGTGCAGTAGATTAGTTAATGCAGTTAAGGAAGTTACAGTGCAAAAGATGAGTAGATGCAGTTAATAGAGTTACAGTGCAGTAGATTAGTTAATGCAGTTATGAAAGTGGTCCATTAGTGCAAATGAGCATATTTCAGATGTGCAAGTGAGCAGTATAGAGTGCAAATGATGCTGTGTATGTGTAAACAGTCCAGTAGAGCAGATAACATGAAGTACTGGTGTGTACAGTTCAGTCATGCATGCAGCCCTGTAGTGCAATGTAAACGATGTTATAGCAGCTTGGAGTTCAAGGTATGAGAGGTAGTGGAATCAGTGGGGGGCAGAGATCAATAATGAAACAGCTCTGGGAAAAAAAGCTGTTTCTTAGTCTGCTGGTTCTTGTCCGGAGGCACCGGAAGCGCCTACCAGAAGGCAGGAGAGGAAACAGTCTATGAGCAGGGTGAGAGGAGTCCTTGAGAATGCTGCGAGCTTGACGCAGACAGTGTTTCTTCTGGATGTCCTCAATGGGTGAAAGTGTAGTCCCTGTGATGCGCTGGGCTGTTTTCACTACCCGCTGCAGTGCCTTGCGCTCAGCAACAGAACAGATCCCGTACCAGACTGTGACACAGTTGGTCAGGATGCTCTCTAACGGGCAAGTGATAGAAGTTCACCAGGATAGTTGAAGACAGTTGGTTCTTCTTCAGTGTCCTCAGAAAGAAGAGACGCTGGTGAGCCTTCTTGACCAGGCATGAGGTGTTGGTGGTCCAGGACAGGTCCTCCGAAACATGAGTCCCCAGGAACTTAAAACTGGAAACACATTCAACAGCCATCCCATTAATGTGGATAGGGTCGTTTGTGCCTCCTTTCGCCTTCCTGAAGTCCACGATGATCTCCTTTGTCTTGGAGGTGTTAAGGAGCAGGTTGTTGTCTGAGCACCATGTGGCCAGGTGCCGGACCTCCTCCCTGTATAATAATAATAATAATAATGCATTTTATTTAATGGCGCCTTTCAAAACACCCAAGGTCGCCTCACAAGTAATATTCAGATCACATAAAACAAAACAAACAACAAACCAACAGCATATACATGTACAGTGCAGATAAGTCTCAGTAAATCATGTTATACAAAAAAACTGTTTAAAAATATATGTTTTAGATTCGTTTTTAAAGTAAGCAAGCACTCACTATTGCGAACATCAAGAGGAAGAGAGTTCCATAGGCGGGGGGCAGCATAACTAAAGGGCCTACCACCCATGGTGGTAAGTCGGATCCGAGGTACAACAAGAGAAATTGAAGAAGAAGATCTGAGTGCACGAGAGTGTATGCAGTATCTGAATGTATGCAGTCTCATCGTTGTTGCTGATGAGACCAATCACCGTTGTATCGTCTGCAAACTTGATGAAGGAATTAGATCCGTTCAAAGGCCTGCAGTCGAGTGTGAAAAGGGAGTAGAGAAAGGGGCTCAGTACGCAGCCCTGTGGTACACCAGTGTTGAGGGTGGTGGTGGTGGAGCAGATGTGGCCTAACCTAACAAGCTGAGACCTGTTCGTCAGGAAGTCCATAATCCAATTGCAGGTAGAGTTGTTAATTCCTAGGTTTCCAAGTTTGACGATTAGCTTGGAAGGGATGACGGTATTGAAAGCAGAGCTGAAGTCTACAAACTGTTAGGACTCTGTCCTTCCTGTCTCGAGCTTTCAAGCTCCCTGGGCAGAGTCATGACATTGCCACGTCTTTCGGGTTTCTGTTGTGTTATGTGTGGAGACACGTGGCTTTATGTTGTTACTTAATGCCACGTGTCTTCCTGTTATGTCTCTCAGCCCCACCCTCCTATCTCCTGTAATTTTATTAGGGTTTCATTCCCATCGTCTGTTTTGTAATTCACCTCGTTAGGGTTTCATTCCCATCAGCTGTCACCACTCTCCCCATGTAAATCACTCCTCGTTAGTGTCTCCCTTTATATGGTCTCAGTTTTTCCTCTGTTCAGTGTTGGTGCATTGTCTTTGTCTTATATCTATTATCTATATCTATTGTACAACACTGATGTCTTGCGTGCACGGTGTTATCCCCTGTTATTGGATTACCTGGTTCCTGTTTACAGTTTGTGAACTTATTATTTATCTTTCCTAAAGATTCTTGTTTTGGTTTTATCCCCCTCGTGGGAGGTGTTTGTTTCCAGTGTTTGGTTGAAAGTGTTTTCTTTGTGCTGGTTTTCCCCATTGCGGGTGTTTTATTTAATAAACATTTACATTTACCCTTCGTCTGCCTGCATCTGGGTTCTGTCCAATCCATTTCGTGACAGAATGCACCAACCCATAAGAACCCAGCAGGCGGCGATTTTCCCTGCAAGGCCTCGCCAGCCTGGTCCCCTCTCCAGCATTCGCCAGGGGAACTTGGACCGGGACGAGTACCTGGACAGGTTCCTGGAAGCCGCAGTGGAGGAGCTCTTCGGGGAGGAAGAGGTGACGGCGGCATTCAACAGCGGACTGAGGGTCCCCCTATCGCCTGCGGAGATGAGGAGGCTGAGACCGCTTGGCTTCGAGGGTGTGCTCCAGTTCGCCATGAGCCGACCGGAGCCCAGTGTCTCCGTCTGTCCGAGGTTGTCTTCTCCGTTGGGCCCCATCCCCGAGGATCATACCCTGGAGCTTGGGGTGGTGACCACCACCGCACCATCAGCCTCGGACCCTGCAACCTCTTCACCACCTACCAGTCTTCAGGGCAAGCGTGGAAGGAGAGAGTCCTGGGGGTCCTCTTCGGGGGCCTCCAACGCGGAGCCAGCCCCGTCCTTCACCTCCTTCCTCCAGCCGACTACCAGGAGATTGGCTCGGCAGAAGAGGAAGAGGCAACGGAGGGGGGCACGTAACCCAGCCCAGCTGGCGCTCCTGCCGGTTCTCCAGCCGGGTTCACAGCCAGCGATCCAGCAGGCGTCCAGACCTGCCTTTCCGCAGGTTTCCAGACCTGCCTCTCAGCAGGCGTCAGGACCTGCCTCTCCGCAGGCGTCAGGACCTGCCTCTCCGCAGGCGTCAGGACCTGCCTCTCCGCAGGCGTCAGGACCTGCCTCTCCGCAGGCGTCAGGACCTGCCCTTCCGCAGGCGGCCAGACCTGCCTTTCCGCAGGCTTCAGGACCTGCCTTTCCGCAGGCTTCAGGACCTGCCTTTCCGCAGGCTTCAGGACCTGCCTTTCCGCAGGCATCAGGACCTGCCCTTCCGCAGGCTTCAGGACCTGCCCTTCCGCAGGCTTCAGGACCTGCCCAGCAGCAGGCGTCCAGGCCTGCCCATCCGCAGGCGTCCAGGCCTGCCCTTCCGCAGGCGGACTTCCAGCCGGTGCCTCAGCCGGACTTCCAGCCGGTGCCTCAGCCAGTTCTCCAGCCGGCATCACCTCAAACTTTTTTCCCCCTTGGACACACACCTCTCCCTAGCCTTTTCAAGTCCCCGCCGGTCTCGTCCGGTTGTTTCAAGTCCCCACCGGTCTCGTCCGGTTGTTTCAAGTCCCCGCCGGTCTCGTCCGGTTGTTTCAAGTCCCCGCCGGTCTCGTCCGGTTGCTTCAAGTCCCCGCCGGTCTCGTCCGGTTGCTTCAAGTCCCCGCCGGTCTCGTCCGGTTGCTTCAAGTCCCCGCCGGTCTCGTCCGGTTGCTTCAAGTCCCCGCCGGTCTCGTCCGGTTGTTTCAGGTCTCCTCAACCTGTCCCACCCTTTTCTGGTGTCCCCAAGGTTTGGCCTCCCATTCCCCCACCCCCCCTCCCATGTTTGTTGTTTTTGTTGACCCACCCGAACCCCTTCATAGCCTCCCTTATGTTCCCTTTAGTTTGTTCTGTGTTGTGCTTGTGGTGTTTGTCTTTGTGCTTTTGTGTTTTGGCCCGCTGAAGTTTCTCCCTTGAGACGCCATGGGGCGTTTCTGGGGGCGGGGGTAATGTTAGGACTCTGTCCTTCCTGTCTCGAGCTTTCAAGCTCCCTGGGCAGAGTCTTGACATTGCCACGTCTTTCGGGTTTCTGTTGTGTTATGTGTGGAGACACGTGGCTTTATGTTGTTACTTAATGCCACGTGTCTTCCTGTTATGTCTCTCAGCCCCACCCTCCTATCTCCTGTAATTTTATTAGGGTTTCATTCCCATCGTCTGTTTTGTAATTCACCTCGTTAGGGTTTCATTCCCATCAGCTGTCACCACTCTCCCCATGTAAATCACTCCTCGTTAGTGTCTCCCTTTATATGGTCTCAGTTTTTCCTCTGTTCAGTGTTGGTGCATTGTCTTTGTCTTATATCTATTATCTATATCTATTGTACAACACTGATGTCTTGCGTGCACGTGTTATCCCCTGTTATTGGATTACCTGGTTCCTGTTTACAGTTTGTGAACTTATTATTTATCTTTTCTAAAGATTCTTGTTTTGTTTTTATCCCCCTCGTGGGAGGTGTTTGTTTCCAGTGTTTGGTTGAAAGTGTTTTCTTTGTGCTGGTTTTCCCCATTGCGGGTGTTTTATTTAATAAACATTTACATTTACCCTTCGTCTGCCTGCATCTGGGTTCTGTCCAATCCATTTCGTGACACAAACAACATGCGTGCGTAAGTGTCACTTAGCGTAATTCTCATCTCGCTTGTATAGTGTGACATCTATTGGTATTTCCCTAAACATAAAAAATATTTTTAAGAAAAGTGACTAAAGTGTCAAAAAAAATCCATTGCCAGGGCAATTCATTGCCTAGTTGCTGGTTTGTGAGTCTTGCCCTATTTGTGTTTGATCATGTTCTCTTGGTGCTTGACCTATGCCTTCTTGTTTTATAAGTGCACTCTATATTTTGAGTTTTCCATTGTGAATAATATGTTTTGTTAAAATATATGTTTTGAAATGCAAACTAAATGCAGCATATGATATTGGTTAACCACACAAAACAGAGTTTTTTCCACAAAATACTGTTTAGTAATTATAAATTTAATAATTTATATAATAATATTAAACTGTATTTTCGCCATGCTTTTAAGCAAACTAAAAAGAGTCAAAGGGAAAGTGTAGTTAAAATGAAATATGGTAAGGGCTACATTTCTTGATGTGACTTTTAGTTTGACAGCGGAAGTTGTGGGTTTACGTGTCTACACGCAATTACGCATCGACGCGTCTAACGTCCGTACACGAAATTACGTCTTTAGGCGCAATAACGCGTACACGCGTTATAACGTCTGTACACGTTACGTCTAAAGACATTTATGCCTAAATGGCCTTCCATAGACTTTATGCGGCGCCGCAAGATTCGACAGGCGGATGACGTCAAAGTACAGAGAAGAGCAATTAGAAAGCAAACTTTTAATGGTTTATTACTGTTCAATCAATCAGTTCTATTTTTGATTGGTCATCACTGTGTATTTTTATTTGTATTATTATTATTATTTGTTATTGTTAATAATAATAATATATATTTTTATGATTATTTGTAGGTAATATAAGGTAAGATAATGAACTTTTATTTTACATTTACATATACATTTATTCATTTGGCTATCCAAAGTGACTTACGGGGAGAGGAACAAGGAATAAAGCATAAAAACATTTTGTCTGCTCCTAATCAGTATTATAGCTGGAGTATGGAGATTTTTTTGCAATCTTCTGAAAGTCTATGGGAAAATTCCATAGGCTTTTGGTTGAGGGAACCAGTCCGGCCTCTACTTCCAGGTTGGCCTATAAAAATGTATCATCCCTGTTGCACCCTATTTCTGTCCTGACAAAATATTACTGGCCTTTTTCAGGAACGGGGGATGACAAAAATATCTTCATACGGAAAATACTTTAAAACATTTCCACAATATGATTGCAACATTTGTTGTAAAAATCCATAATAATAATAATAATAAAACTGAAAATAGCTCTGCATTTTCAAAACATGAACATTTGAAAACAAAAAACAACGTTTCTGTTGGAAACAATTTAAAAAAAGTTGGGTTGATAGTGTCAGAAATATTTGCTAGTGCCTTTGCCACTAGAGTAACTATGCACACAATGTTGTTCTTTCGTTTTCTCTATTCCAGTGAGTTATTGCAAATAGACTTTGCCAATAAGGCAGGTCCTTGGACTCAAAGGAAATAGATGTAACAACATAACCAGGGAGAACTGCAGGTAAGTGTAAAATCAGTTTATAAAACAGTACTCAGAAAAAAGAACTTTCACTGTTGTTAGTTTCACTCAATACATCTTTGTTTACATTACTTAAAAATGCACTTGTTACTACATGAACTTTATTATACTGAGTTGCACTTACAAAAATTTAATGTTGTCAGCTTTACATCACTAGAGTTTGTTCAATCAATTTAACATTGCTGAATGAAAGTCACAAAGCAGTTTATGCTGGACCGATGGTGCTGTAGTATCTTAAGACAATGAACACAAAAAGGAAACAAAGAGGAGCCAAAAGTTCTCTGTGGTCACTTTATTGAGACCAATTGCAGCATTTAGACATACAGTACACACAAGCGCATGCTTCACTGGATTTTAATAGTGCACAAACCCACACATAGTGCGTTACCACCCTCTGCTGGACAAATCTCAACATTCAACAGGTGCAACAGTTGTGAGCTAGACAAAATTTGTCCCCCTCCTTTCAGATTAATGTTTTTATTAAGATTTTATAAGAAATTTAAAGTAATTCATACTATAAGCAAAATTAGAATCACTTAATTAAAATGGATGAATAAAAATGTACTTAATTAAATTATAAAACAAAGCAACTGAACACTGCAACCAGATTTTAAACAGTAAACTGTTATGTTTTTGATCATTTTTTATCAGTTTATTTCAAGCTAAAAATATATATTTTATTGTTTTAAGTTTACATTGAGATTTAATTTCAGTTAACTTTAAGAGCTTCAGTCTGTAACAGAGAGTAACAAGGCAGCAAATGGATCCACGTGCAGTAAAATGTTTAATAAAAATCAAACAGGACAAAAACAAACCAAAGTAATCCAGACACTAAACGAAGCATAAAACAAAGACCGACACAAAGGAAACACTAGGGTTTAAATACACTGGGGTAACAAAGGAAAATAATTAACAAGAAAAACGACAAAGAACTAAAAACATGGCACGCACAGGACATAACATAAAAGTGCAAAATAACAGAGTAACAGACTGGGATCGTGCATCTCTGCATCACCGTAATGACGCGGCCAACTTTTGCGCACACCGTAGCTGCATATCCGGAAGATGAGCAATGTTAAAGAGAGGAACCACATTGACATTTTTGATGTGAGTTGCTTTGCAAAATGATTCAGGTTTTTGAAGCGTTCGAAACACAACATGCTGGTGCCATATACTGGTGAAAATGTTGTAAAAGCCTTGAGACCTCAGGCCAAGGTCAATGACAGATCATACAAACTATGGCTAACATTTTCTATAAATGGTTAAGGTTATAAAATACATTTGAAGTCCATACGTTTCATTAAATATTAGTGCATGCATTTTTTGTTGTATTTAGTTATAATCATCAGAGCAATAACACAATTAGGCTAACTGTCATGAGTCTGCCTTCATGTCATGTCTATTCTTGGTCTTGAGGCAGATTCATGACAAAGTCTTGTGTTTTATGTGGAGAGAAACATATTATTGTCAATCAGGACATAATATGCGTTCTCTCCAGTCTCGTCATTTGGCCCCGCCCCTCTCGTTCCTAGTATAGCTTTCCTCCTGTGTCTCATTACCCACACCTGCCCATCGTCATCTCCTTTGTTAGTCTCCCTATTTAATGCCCTCTTGTCTATTGCCTTGTGCTGGTTCGTTGTATATTGTTCCTGCTCTGTAAATTACCTTGGTCTTGAGAAATACTTTTAAGTATATTCTAGTCTGTTTTAGTGTTTTGTTTCAGTCTTAGTGTTTTATAGTTAAGTTCTTGTTGAGTGTTTAGTTATCAGTTTATTGTGTACTCTGCTTTTTACCCCCTCGTGGGTTTTTGTTTTGTTTCCTGTGTTATTATTTATTAAAATCCTGTTACCCCTTCATCCCCGCTGCCTGCGCTTGGGTTCTTCCTCTGTGATCCATAACAGCTAACTATCACTTTCCTCTTCTATATAAACACTTGTTTGTCATTAAAACTGTGTAGACAAATAAGCAGGTAAAATAAATTGTTATACATCTTGAAAAGGAAATAATAAAAATACCATGTGTTATCTTTATTTTCAGATATGAATTGCAAGAACTCAACAAGATCGTTGGTTGGACTTCACTGTTGTCTACAGGAGGACATATCTGTGGATCAGCCTACATGAGACGTGATTGTCTGTTACGCGATGTTAGCTGTCTGTCTATGGCGTTCCATTCGGTCCAAAAATATGACTAACCAGCACACACACACGTCTCACTTAACGTCTCACTCCGCGTCTTAACTTCTTTTTTAAATTCTGCTATTTATTGCATTGAATTCAAGACGCAGACGAGACGTTGACGTGACGTAGACGTCACGTAAGTCACGTGTAGCAGGGAAGCGTCCAGTTAGGCGTCACGTGTCATTCACGTGTAGCAGTGAAGTCATTTGTTTTCATTTTTGCTAACACGTATTGTAACACGCTACTATACACGGCTTAATGCAGTGTGTCCAGCGTCACTTTGTTAACTTTCACTTCACTCATTCCTCTCAATGAACGTGACGTCTGCGTCTGTCCTAGAAACTAACTATAATCTGTTGTTTTCTTGACATTCTGTTAATTGTGTTACACACTGGTAAGGACCAGCTGTCAATCTTAGTTTATGCAGTTTGTAATGCTTTGTGTTAAGTGTTCGTGAAATACATTTAAGTCCAAAACCGTGTGATATCATTATATGTAGGGCATGTGTTTATATTGTTCTGATGCGATCGATTATTGCTGCGTTTCCGATATAATTCACTATAACAAATACACACCACGTTAAAATGTGGTGACCACTGCTGTGTACAGTTTATTAGTGCTTTATAAATAAATAAACGCTTGCATTTATTTGATCTGTGTTTCACTTTATTTCCAGTAGGTTGCATAAATGCAACATTAAATGGTTTGCCAAGCCATATATTTTTTATGTTAAATAATAATAATAATGTGTGTGTGGATGTGTGTATTTGCAAGGTTTTACTAATTTACTGGACAATGTCATATTATTGTTTTTGTGTTTTATTTTTTACTTATTTGTGATGCCAAGAAAATTCTGTCAGGATAAATAAAAAACTGAAGCAGCAGATTTCCTCCAAATCTGCTAAAACAGAAATAAATATAACACAATATTCTTATTCAGGGATTTTGAAGTCCAGAACATCTTCAAATCTACTGTGTTCTACATTGTTTTCAACCATAATTGAATGCAAAACAAATGCAAAGGCTGCTTTTGCCATCTGATAAAATGACAAAACTGGTGGTGCAAGTCATTGAACAATTCAAAGCTCTCATTTTAAACCACACTTAGAAACTATAATCATTACGTATTTAATATAATATAATCATCAACCTAACATTTGTCACTCAATTTATTATTACATAAATAAGTAGTTTTTTGGCACCCTCTGATTTTGATAGTTGTCTCTCAGCCAAATATCATATTATTAATTTAGCTAATTACTTGAATTAGTACTTATTTGTTTAGTACTAATTAAACTGCATGAAAGGTGCATGGGTGGAAGAATGTAGAACTGGTTTAGAAATTGATTTGTATTTTATTGTGCTTCTCTTTGAGCCACTCCTTGGTGGTCTCAGCTATATGTTTTAGGTCTCTGTCATGTTGAAGGCCGATCCACTACCCATCTTGAGTGTTCTAGTTGAGGGGAGGAGTTTCTCGTACAATATTTAACAGTTAATGGAACCGTCCCTCTTATTTTGGTGACTTAGAGACACCTAGTGGTGAAAAGTACATGCTGCATATTTAATTCCATTAATGCTATTTCTTCCTGTTCGATATGTTGTCAAGAAGGATTTCCAAAAAAACTATTCCAGAAGAACAGGATAATTTGAATAAATATATTTACTACGTTGACCAATCTCACATGTACGGAGACCTGGAGGGGACATGCTCGTTTCACTAAGTTTTGTGTTGGCCACGAAATATTACCCCTTGGAAATCTGATAATATGTTGTGAGCAAGAATAAGCAAGGGAAACGTGAGATCAGTCAAATGATTACAACATACTCAAACTTTAATTTACTATTCAAAAAAGAAAGAATACGCTTACTTTCAGTTAATAACTGTTTAAGGTATTGTCAATATAAAAACATAAAATTGCTTGTAGCCTATGTTCAGGCAGACGCAGACGTCGCGTTCAGTGAGACGCAAACGTCACGTTCGGCAGACCAACGAGTCAAGCAACAGACGCAGACGTCACGCTCGGCAGACGCAGACGTCACGTTCGGCAGACGCAGACGTCACGTTCAGTGAGACGTGTGTGTGTTGGTTAGTCATAATTTTGGACCGAATGGAACGCCATATCTGTCACCCACTCTCGCACTTTTCATCAGGCTGCCCGCCTTCCTTCATCCTTCCCCTTTTTTCTGTCATGTCTCTGTCTATATCGGTGTTGGCCGCCTGCCCGGCCGCATGTGGTGTCATTTTCGCTAGGATTCTCATTCCATTCTGTGGGGTTTGCTCAGGAATCTTTTTTTTTTGTCAGTCTCTGATGGGGAAAATGGCGATGCTGATGCGTGCCCGGGGACCTCTTGTGGTGCGATCTATAACTGTGGTGCGGGGATAACGGGTCTCCATCCCGTTGTCTGTAACCTCTCAGGTTACTGCTTCAGCTGCCTTGTCACAGTCGATCCTTTTTTAAATTTGTGCATGAGGGGTCACTCACCTCAACATCGAATGGCCGGCTTTACTAAGTTAAGCATTGCTGCCAACCCTCATGCAAAAGCCTTGAGACACAATTGACTGTTTTCTCACACTCTCATGGCACTCATTCATTTTCTCACGCAGGATCAGACCCAACATTTTGTCTGTGGTATGTCATAACATTTGTGATAGAAATGCCTAAAAGCCTATCTTTAGTTTTTGGTGCTGCAATCTTTTTTCCTCAGCGATGTAGAGGGGATATTAATGTTAAAATAATCTTCAAATGTAGAAGGCTGGAGATACTGCTTCTGACCAGGAGAGGGACCTTCTCCGCCCGCTAGGCGGTTCAAGTAAGTGGGCTATCAATGGCTCTCTGGGTGGTCGGAGAGTGCACACTGTGGCTTAATCTTTCAGGTCTACCTGATTGTGAAAAGCGACACGTCACTGGAGCGCCACCAGATGAGCCCGGCAAAGCTATGTTTGGTCCTGCGATCACGTTAATGCAGAGAAGAGGACAAGGTGCCTAAGCCAACGCCAAGCCAGCGAAGGGTTTGAGTCCACGGGGGTCTGCCTTCTGGTTTCCCGCTCTGTCCTTATTCCTCTGTGCAAAATATGGAGGTTCTTTGTCGATGGGTCAGCCCCCATCCCATGCCGGTGCCCACCCAGTGTTATGACTTTGTTGTACCATGTACCAAGTATGTTGTACCAAGATGATTTTATTGGTGTTCAGATGCTACTCTCCATGCTACTCTCACAATCTATTTCTCACATCTCTCTCTCTACCCTTTTCTATGCTTTGTGTTTCATGTTGTGTATTGTTTGATTTGCAATCGTTATTTGTTTAATAAAGAACCATATATTCATTTGTGATGGGTTTCTGTGATCAATGCTCACAATGCAAAGTCCCTTAAACAATGTTAGATTTATGCTACCTTTGCTCCAGTCTCTGTATAGTGAAGTAACGTAACTTATGGCCATGAGATAACGTAAAGTGTATTAATCATTGATGCATTCGCTGGACGAATGAATACCAATATTGTTATACTGTACATTACTAATCAGAGACTGTAAAATATTAATATATAATAACGATTATTATATGTATTTTACTTTGAGCTTAACTAATTCCTTGACTTTAACTGATGTTTAAATAACTCATTTCATTAATTTGATCTTGACAGATCTGGTGGAGAATTATTTGGTGAGCTAAGCTCATCATTATTTTAACATGCAGCTAGAACCGCTACAATGTGGAGACAACTTCAAATGTAGAATACAAATGGTTCCCTTTCGAGAGCGGTCACTTCGACATTGCGGAGACCGCATATGAAACTCCTCCTCTTTTTCACTTTTCCTGAAGTCCTATAGGATAACGCCAGTTAAAAAACTGGCCAATTGTCGCAAGACATGCACAGTATGCAAATACTGACGAATCTAGACAGTATAAATACAGTGCATGAGACGACAATACCTCAGAATCTTCTTTTTCACGCTGCCATCGTTGAAGACGCAACTGGATACTTCTTTCACCGCATCCGATGGCTTCTTTCTGTCGTCTCTGCGCGGGCCCCATTGGCCCGCAGGATACTCACGAGCACTGCATTGCCTGCCTGGGCCTTGCCCATGCGGAGGATGCACTCTGCGAGTCCGATTGCGCGCACTGTGCGGACCTGCCGGCGCGTGTTTTGAGGACTCGCAGGAACATTGCTCGTGGACTCTTAGGGTCGAGGCTCACCGCCGCCAACGAGCCGCTGGTGAGTCCACCCACTCCACGAGGTGGCGGCGACGACCCGGCTCCGGGCCCCCGTCCTCTGCCGTCACCTCATTCCCCAGTCGACGAGGTCCTTCGTCCTCCGCCTTCCATCGCGGACGCCGTTTCCTTCGGCGTCGAGGAGGACGATGACTCCATGTCCATATCAGCTTCGGACAAGGACTGGGCAGGATCGGAGCGTGATCGTCCCGATCCGGAGAGCACCCCGGACCTCCACGAGGAGTTCGTCAGGGTTCTCGAAAAAGCTGTAAGCGAGCTCGACATCACCTGGGATCCACCTGAGATGCCGGCGAAGAGTAAGCTCGACTCCTGGTACTTTCAGGCGAGTCGCCGCCAGGCCACGTCGAAAAGGAGTTCGCCGTTCTTCCCAGATGTCCACGAGCACGTGGTGAAGACGTGGTCAGCACCTCACTCGGCGCGCGTCCACGCTGCTACGCCGGCCATGTTTGCCCACGTGGTCGGGGCCGAGGCCCACGGTTACGTGCGCATGCCACCCGTCGAGGAGACCCTCGCCGCTCATTTGTGCCCTTCCGCCACCTCGCTGGGCTCGGACCCAGGCCTGCCCTCGAAGCCGTGCAGGTTTACCGCCCATCTCGCTGGTAAGGCATACGCGTCCGCTGGCGAGGCCGCCTCCGCCTTGCACACTATGGCGGTGCTGCAGGTGTTCCAGGCAAAGATCCTTCAGTCGCTGGATAGCGGCAGCCTGGAGACGGACGCTACACGGGATCTGAGGGCAGCGACCGACTTCGCGCTGATGGCTACGAAACGCACCGCCCAGGCTATCGGCAGATCTATGGGGTTTATGGTCGTCCTCCACCGTCATCTGTGGCTTACGCTGGCGGATCTAAAGGACGCCGATCGTAAGTCCCTGCTCAACGCGCCGATCACTCCCTCCGGCCTCTTTGGTGACGTCGTGGAGTCGGTAGTAGAGCGTTTTGGTGAGGCGCAAAAGCGCGCCAAGGCCATGAGTCACGTGCTGCCTCGACGCTCTTACCAACCGTCTCCGAGAGCCCGCTCTTCATCCGCGCCTCACTCCTCGCAGAGACCCGCCAAACAGCACGCGGCTCCCGCACCGGCTAGTCGAGGTCGCGAACCGGACGTCCGTCCTAAACAATGGGCGGGCCCAGCAAAGAAGAGGTACGGGCCGAAGAGAGGTCCACGCCACGACGGCGGAGCGTCATCGGCTGCCAAGCCGTCGTCCTGACGGACCTGGGAAGAGGAGGAGAGAGTCTGTGAGCGTGCCGGCGGACCCAAAGCGCCGCTGTTTGCAACAGTTTTCCCCCGCGGTTGCGGGCGATTATTGCAATGTTGTAAGTGTTGTTTGTGTGAATGCAATAAAAACACATACCTGTTCACAGAAGGAGCTTTTTCCCCCTCACACACACAATGCTGCGTCCCTTGCCCTGCCACGGTGCAGCGCGAAGCCGCAGCTAGTCACAACTATAACCAGCATTCCCTCGTCCACGGACGCTCCCGTGGACGAGGGACCGCTGGAGTCTCACGCGCGAGATATTTTCCCGCCAGTGCATTTAGCCTCGCTGGGCCAGCGCGCTACCCTAAACGGTCCGATGACGGTAACCCCCGATCAGATTCGGCCGTTATGTCTGTTTCTGGACGCGTGGAAAGCCATCCCAGGCATCTCTCTTTGGCTGCTAAACGTGATAGAACACGGGTACTCCCTGCAGTTCAGGCGCAGACCTCCCCGCTTCAGCGGTGTGGTCCCGTCGCTTACGTCAGCGCAAAACGCACCTGTGCTAAGGCAGGAAATCCGCAGCCTGCTCGCGAAGGGAGCGATCGAGCGTGTCCCCCCGAACGAGCGGGAAAGCGGGTTTTACAGCCGGTATTTTGTAGTGCCCAAGAGAGATGGTGGTCTGCGTCCGATTCTGGACTTGAGACCCGTCAACCGAGCGCTTCACAAGCGAGCGTTCAGAATGACAACTCTAAAACAGATCCTGGCACAAGTGCGTCCCGGGGACTGGTTTGTTTCCGTAGATCTGAAGGATGCGTACTTCCATGTTCAGATAAACAAGCGCCACCGAAGGTTCCTGCGATTCGCATTCGAGGATTCAGCGTACCAATTTGCCGTCCTCCCATTCGGGCTGGCATTAGCTCCGCGCACATTCTCGAAGTGCGTGGACGCGGCGCTTTCCCCTCTCAGAGCGAGCGGAATGCGCATTCTCAATTATCTGGACGATTGGCTGATTTTAGCCCACTCTCGGAAGGCGCTAATCGGTCACACGCAGATGCTGCTTGGTCACTTGGCATCCCTGGGGCTGCGCGTGAACATGCAGAAGAGCAAACTCACGCCGAGTCAGTCTATAACGTATCTGGGGGTATGTTTCGACTCAGTGGAGATGCGCGCTCGTCTCTCCCTAGAGAGGACGGAGTCCATCTCTTCAGCTCTACATTTGCTCAGGCTGGGCCGGTCTGTTCCCCTGAGGGAGTTCCAGAGGCTTTTGGGTCTCATGGCATCGGCGTCGGCGGTCTGCCACCTAGGTCTTCTGCACATGCGACCGCTTCAGTTCTGGCTGAAGGCTCGGGTTCCATGGAGAGCATGGTCCTCGGGCCAGGCGCGAGTCCCGGTTACACGCCGCTGCCTCGACGCCCTGAGTCCATGGCGCGACCCGAGCATGTTCAGTCGGGGAGTTCCCCTGGGGCTGGTGACGAGACGCACAGTCGTTACGACGGATGCATCGTCCTCGGGATGGGGCGCGGTGTGCGAGGGCATGCCGGCATCCGGCCTTTGGTCACAGTCTCTGAGGAAATGGCACATAAATCGCTTGGAACTAAAGGCGGTGTCTCTAGCTCTTCATACTTTCCAGTCGAGGCTGGAGCAGAAACATGTTCTGATTCGCACCGACAACATGTCCGTGGTTTCGTACATAAATCGCCAGGGAGGGATCCGTTCCGGAGCTCTTTTCAAACAGGCGGCGGATCTCCTACTGTGGGCGGATCGGCATATACTCTCTATCAGAGCAGCGCATATCCCCGGTCATCTGAACCGCGGAGCGGACATGCTTTCGAGGGAGGGTCTTCAGCACGGGGAATGGAGGCTTCATCCCGACACAGTCCTGTTAATTTGGGAACGCTTCGGGAAAGCGGAGGTGGATCTATTCGCGACAAGCGAGAACGCACACTGCCCGTTGTATTTCTCGCTGATCCACTCCCCTATGGGGAGCGACGCGCTGACGGGGCGTTGGCCGGCCGTTCGGCTTTACGCGTTTCCTCCGGTGAAGATTTTACCCCTAGTGCTGTGCAAAGTCAGAGAGGAGACGGCGTCGGTGATTCTCGTCGCTCCGTTCTGGCTGAATCAACCATGGTTCCCGGACCTGAGGGAGTTGTTGACGGCACCGCCGTGGCGGATTCCCCTCAGGAGAGACCTGTTGTCCCAAGTGAACGGCACGATTTGGCACCCCAGCCCGGAGTTGTGGAACCTTCATGCCTGGCCGCTTCGGGGATTCTAACTGCACTCCCTCAGCGTGTGCTGGATACTATTTCGGAGTCTCGCGCGCCGTCTACCAGACGTTTATACGCTCTAAAATGGGGGGTGTTTGCTAAATGGTGCAGCAGCAACAATATCGACCCGGCGTCTTGCCCCGTGTCTGATATTTTGTCTTTCCTGCAGCACAGGCTGGACAGCGGCGGCCTCCCGTCAACGCTGAAGGTTTACGTAGCGGCCATCGCCTCGTTTCGTTCCCCGGTTGATGGGCAATCGATTGGTAGGCACATGCTGGTGGTCAGATTCCTCAGAGGAGCGAGGAGACTTTTCCCCCCGCGAACCCCTTCGGTGCCACCTTGGGACTTAGCACTGGTGTTGAAGGCTCTCTCTTCTCCCCCCTTTGAGCCTTTGGACGCGGCTTCGGTAAGAGAGCTCACTCTAAAAACCGTTCTCCTTCTCGCCCTTGCTTCGGCTAAGCGCATAGGGGATTTGCAAGCGCTCTCAGTCGGCGCTGATTTCATTCGTTTTGGGCCAGGCGACTGCAGCGTCACTCTCCGGCCAAAATCGGGTTATGTGCCGAAGTCCATGTCTACCCCTTTTAGAGCTCAGGTCATTTCCTTGCCCGCCTTGTCTTCCGAGTCGTCAGACCCACAGGATGCTGACGCTCAGAGAGCGGTATGCCCGGTAAGGGTATTGCGGGCTTACATAGATCGCACGGCCGGGTTTCGGCAGTCGGAGCAGCTCTTTATTTGTTTTGGTGGGGGTACTAAAGGCCGGGCTGTCTCAAAACAGAGGCTCTCTCACTGGGTAGTGGACGCTATTACCTTGGCGTACGAAAGCCAGGGTCAGAACTGCCCCTTCGGTATCAGAGCTCATTCGACTAGGGCTATCGCCTCTTCGTGGGCCTGGTCTAGGGGCACATCTATTCAGGACATATGCTGTGCAGCTGGCTGGTCTTCTCAGAATACTTTCGCCAGGTTCTACAGATTGGATGTGTCCTCGTTGGCTTCTCAAGTCCTCTCGGTGAGTGCTGATTAAGCTTATCTTCTACCTTGTAATGTATTGTGCTACACAGTTGTTGCCGCATTGCTGTTTACACTGTGCTTGGTGTACTTATATTCGCTATTATATCGCCCGGGTTTCCGTGCTGGTTCTACTGCTGTGGTGTCTGCCCTGTTCAGCGCAGCCCGCTGCATTCGTTGGGTTTGGATATGCAAATTCGACAAAAGACCAATCTAGCAGTTCATTGGCGTGCTCAGTGATCTAGCAGCTCATAGGCCGGTTTCAGCCAATCAGCGGTTAACGCTTGGGGCAACCTCGCGAATGGTTGGTTTGTCTGCTCCGCATACTGTGTACGTGTTATCCCAGTTATCGGGCTGTTTTTGCTAGCTCTCACGGCGGGATTGTACTACCGTTCCATATGCGGTCTCCGCAATGTCGAAGTGACCGCTCTCGAAAGGGAACGTCTCGGTTACTTTCGTAACCTCGGTTCCCTGAGAAGCGGGAACGAGACATTGCGGAGAACGCCGTGTTCGCGGCTTATCTCTGGTCAAGCGTTCTATCATAGATTCTGAGGTATTGTCGTCTCATGCACTGTATTTATACTGTCTAGATTCGTCAGTATTTGCATACTGTGCATGTCTTGCGACAATTGGCCAGTTTTTTAACTGGCGTTATCCTATAGGACTTCAGGAAAAGTGAAAAAGAGGAGGAGTTTCATATGCGGTCTCCGCAATGTCTCGTTCCCGCTTCTCAGGGAACCGAGGTTACGAAAGTAACCGAGACGTTTTCCCAGATACTTCTCTGTAATGACATATGCAGCAAATGCTGCAAGCCAATGTCGGCTGAGTGGGACAATTATCTTTTCCTCTCATTTTTTATTACAGTTTTTGATATCAAGCATTAGTTTTCATCAGTGAAAACATGTCATTGATGAGGTATTTTTTGTCAAAGTTTTTGTTACCGAAAATAACCCTAATCCACGGAAGATACAAGATCTAAAGCCATATGTCAAAAAAATTATTTTATTGAGGAAATTATTCATGGTATTTAATACCACATTTTCAAAACAATCATATTATGAATATGTAATCATATCTATTATGTTCCATTAATTCAAATTCAAATGTGGTGTTTGGGGTGAAAAAGTAGGCCAATTCAATAAATAATGGGTAAAAATAAAACCTGATAAAAATTAAACTATAGTTTTGTTACTGTGAATAAACAAAAAATTGTGTACAGCAAAAACCTAAATCCAAAAGAGACGCAAAGAGCACGAACTACTGAAGGGCTGAAAATGGAACATGTCATGCATGCAGTGCTTCTTTAGATTTGACTATACGCTGCAAGTGATATTATATATTATTCAGAGATTTAACTCTTTTAATTGAAGATGGTGTCGTCTTGGTTCAGGACAGTTGCTGGCCACTGGCCTGGCTCTCGGGGGAGTTTGAGTGGGTGGAGAGGAGTGGACATGTATTGATCCAAAAGGTTCAGAAGTTCCTTGCTGAGTTGCCTAGAGTACCAAAAAATGTGATAACTACGTATGTACAACTGACAGATTCACAACAGTACAGACAGTACTGTTCAAAAAAGTAGATACTAACAATATTGACTATTTTTAAGCTCCAAAACACCTGAGCTACTGTCCTGCAAACAAAAAAGATTTACGAGTTATAAATGCTGATAAAACCATTGTCTTTAGTTGAAAATCACCCACCGCTGGTTGATAGATTTCACATTTGACCTCAACAGGAACTCTGACCTCCAGTCCATCATCAGGGGTGATGTGTGAACCAGCGCAAAACCCCTTGTGCTTTAAGAGAAACACAAATCTACTACAGTTGCATATAATTTAAAAACATGAATAAAAATATGAACGTTTTCTAAATTATCTTTAATCATTTTTTTCATTCCCTCTCAAAACAAGCGTGAATTTTTATGTAGAATGTGCTTTTTTATTAACCAGGTTGTCGTCATTCAAAGGGTGTTACACCTCTACCAGGCTATTCTTCCCTGACTAACCAGCACACCCACTCACCAGAGCTGCTGACTATCAAGCAACGGTGCCACTGGCTTAATTGACTATCACACACCACCTCAATCTGAAATCACTGCAGGAAAATAAGCACCACAGCCCTCACCAGCATTGATAAACTCCATAATTCAGCAGTTCAAGAAATAACATTATCTAGAGTCCAAAAACACAGAAGTAGATGTTCTGTCATGTATCCAGACTTCCATCACTTCCAACCTATCATTAAACTAAGTCAGATCCAATGGGCCCATGAATTAACAAATTTAACCTCCTTGGACCCTGATCCACTGAGTGTCCAGCCAGCACATTCCACTCACTCTCTGTCAAATTCTCCTTAAGTCACTCTGGTCACCCATTACACTTTCACTCCTGACAAATAAATATTGTATATTACTATCTAGCTGTGTCTGCCTAAAGTGCAACATGGCCAAGACTCCACTATATCTGGGCGCTGCCCTTTATTTACATACACTCACCTAAAGGATTATTAGGAACACCTGTTCAATTTCTCATTAATGCAATTATCTTATCCACCAATCACATGGCAGTTGCTTCAATGCATTTAGGGGTGTGGTCCTGGTCAAAACAATCTCCTGAACTCCAAACTGAATGTCAGAATGGGAAAGAAAGGTGATTTAAGCAATTTAGAGCGTGGCATGGTTGTTGGTGCCAGACGGGCCGGTATATCACAATCTGCTCAGTTACTGGGATTTTCACGCACAACCATTTCTAGGGTTTACAAAGAATGGTGTGAAAAGGGAAAAACATCAAGTATGCAGCAGTCCTGTGGTCGAAAATGCCTTGTTCCCTTTCTGTCGGTCTCTCGACGTTGTGTCGACAGAATGGGGTTTGACTTGAGAACCTACCTTCTCTGACTGACTTGAACAGGCCAATGAAAATTGGCGAATGAAATTTGCATGCCGGACTCCGCCCCCGGATTTCCGGGTATAAAAGGGAGCTGGCGTGCTGCATTCATTCACCTTTTGTTCTTCAGAGCCTTCGCATCCTGATGCTGACGACTTCGCAGATACTCTCTACGTGTTGCTGGTCTTACGACGTGGTGCAGCGGACTGTCCCTTTTCCTGTGACTTCCCCTGGGCGTCTCAGCAACTTCCAAAGCGTCTCTCTAAAGAGCGGGCCCTTTTCAGGGCTTAGTGTTTTTTCAGCGTTTTCTCAATCCGTCAGCCACCGGCTCGCGGACCGTTCACGCCCCGCCTCGCTAGTCTGACCATCCCTGGAAAGGCGGTACGCCGCCTTGTTCCTCCGTCACGTACCCGGACAGCTGCCACCTGGAGGGATCGACCAAGGCTCCCTTCCAAGGCTTGTAAGTTTTCGGCATCGCTGGTGTCGAGGGCTTACAACGCTGCGGGTCAAGCTGCCTCGGCTCTTCACGCCATGGCCATCCTGCAGGAGGCCAAGGCGTTGAAGGAGTTGCACGAGGGAAAGTCCGACCCGGGGCTAATGCAGAGGCTCCGCACTGCCACTGACCTCGCTCTTCGGGCGACGAAGGTGACGGCGCGAGCCCTGGGTCATACGATGTCCACACTGGTGGTCCAGGAGAGACACCTTTGGTTGAACCTTGCGCAGATGCGGGATGCTGAGAAGGTTCGCTTTCTCGACGCTCCCATCGCGCAGGGTGGGCTGTTTGGTGGCAGCAGTTCTCGACTGTAACGAAGCAGACGGAGGCGATTAAACATATCCTGCCCCGCCGCGACCCGGCCGCCTATCGTCCGTCGAGGTCCCGCGCGGCGTCTGCTTCCCAGCAGCCCCGCCCCTCTCCGACTCAGACTCCAGCTCCAGCGCCCCCTGGACAGGCGGCCTCCCGGAGAAGGATGTCGAAGAGGCGAGCACCATCCCGTCACCAACCTCCGCGGAAGCAGAAGTGTTCTGACGGGGTGAACCCAGGGAGATCGAGTTCACCGGGCCCGACCCAAGCAACTACATCGCTAGAGGGTCGGACTGGGACTGTGCCTGCCCCGTCCCAGCAACACCAGCCGGGCCCCTTTCTGGGCCTGGTGCCCACATTCTCATAGAAAGAGCTTTCTCTCTCCCTGGGTCTTTCTCACAGCCGCTCTCACCCTCCGCAGGACGGTCCTCGGCAACCCCACGTTGTGTTCTGGCGAGACACACGGTTGGGTGTAACTCTCAGTGGCCACCAGCACCCACAGTCAGACGGTGGGGTGTGCCGCGATAACGCCCGGCAGGCACCTCGGCAGAGCCGCTCTCCTCCCTGGGGTCCCCCCCACGACGAGGGAGCCGTACTGCCAGCCATCGAACCACCCCCCACGGGGGCAATGAATCAGATCGAACCTCTGGTCCCCCTGTCTCGGTCCCTGGGAGCCTGATTGGCTCTTCCCAGACAGCACGGTGGCTAGAGCGAATGATCCGTCTCGGCTATGCGATTCAGTTCGCCAAGCGCCCACCCAAGTTTTGGGGCATCCTCTTCACCTCAGTGGGAGGGGTAGATGCTCCCGTGCTTCGGACCGAGGTCGCTACCCTTCTGGCGAAGGGGGCGATCGAGCTCGTCCCTCTGGCCGAGATGTACTCCGGGTTTTACAGCCCGTATTTCATTGTCCCCAAGAAAAGTGGCGGGTTGCGCCCCATCTTGGACCTGCGTACCCTGAACAAGCACCTACACAAGCTGCCGTTCAGGATGCTGACGCAGAAGCGCATTCTGACGTCCGTCAGACGCCAGGATTGGTTCATGACGATCGACCTGAAGGACACGTACATTCATGTGTCCATCCTCCCTCGTCACCGGCCGTTCCTACGGTTCGCTTTCGAGGGACAGGCATATCAGTATCGCGTCCTCCCATTTGGTCTGTCCCTGTCTCCTCGAGTCTTTACGAAGGTCGTGGAGGCCGCCCTCACTCCCCTCAGGGAGCAGGGGGTGCGCATACTCAACTATCTCGACGACTGGCTCATCTTGGCGCACTCGCGAGATCGGTTGTGTACACACAGGGACCGGGTGCTCCGGCACCTAGACCATTTTGGGTTACAGGTCAACCGAGAGAAGAGCAAGCTCTCCCCTGTGCAGAGCATCCTCTTCCTCGGTATGGAACTCGACTCTGTCTCCATGACTGCACGTCTTTCTTCCGAGCGTGCCCAGTCGGTGCTGACCTGCCTGAGGAACTTCAGGCAGCAGCCAGCGGTCCCACTGAAACTTTTTCAGAGGCTCCTGGGACACATGGCGTCCTCGGCGGGGGTGGTCCCCCTCGGGTTGATGCACATGAGACTGCTACAGCACTGGCTACAGAGCAGAGTTCCTTGGAGTGCGTGGCACACCGGCAACAGGCGCGTCGCGATCACGCCCTTCTGCCGGCGCACCCTAACCCCATGGTCTTCAATGACCTTTCTGCGGACAGGGGTCCCTCTTGGGCAGGTTTCGAGGCGCGTCGTGGTGACGACAGAGGCCTCCCTGCAGGGTTGGGGTGCTGTGTGCAACGGGCACGCAGTGTCGGGTCTCTGGACGGGCCCCCGCCTGCGCTGGCATATCAATCGCCTAGAGTTGTTGGCGGTGCTGCTTGCACTGAGGGGGTTCCTTCCCCTCGTGCAGGACAAGCACGTGCTGGTCCGGTTGGACAGCACGACTGCCGTGGCATATATCAACCGACAGGGTGGTATTCGCTCACGGCAGCTATCGCAACTCGCCCGACGCCTCCTCCTGTGGAGTCAGCAGGTGACGAAGTCTCTGTTAGCCACTCACATCCCGGGCGACCTGAACCAGACAGCCGATGCGCTCTCTCGTCAGTCGACGCCCCGCGGAGAGTGGCGGCTCCACCCCCGCGCAGTCCAGCTCATTTGGGTGCAGTTCGGCCAGGCACAGGTGGACCTGTTCGCCTCCCTGGACACCACCCATTGCCCGCTTTGGTACTCCCTGACTCGGCACGGATGCCTTGGCGCACAGCTGGCCGCGGGACAAGCGGAAGTACGCCTTCCCCCCAGTGAGCCTCATTGCACACGTCTTGTGCAAAGTCAGGGAAGAGGAGCATCAAGTGCTACTAGTTGCGCCTTACTGGCCCAACCGGACTTGGTTCTCGGAGCTAATGCTCCTGACGACAACTCCCCCCTGGCCGATTCCCCTGACGAAGGACCTTCTTTCTCAGGGGAAGGGCGCGTTATGGCATCCGAGACCAGACCTCTGGAACCTCCATGTCTGGCTCCTGGACGGGACGAGGAGATCCTGAGTGGTCTACCCCCAGCGGTGGTGGAAACCATTACTCAGGCTAGGGCCCTGGCCACGAGGCGGTTATAGGCATTGAAGTGGCGCCTCTTCTCGTCCTGGTGTTCTTCTCGTGGAGAAGACCCACGGATATGCTCGATCGGGAGCGTGCTGTCCTTCCTGCAGGCGAGACTCGAGAGCAATCTCTCACCTTCCACGCTGAAGGTGTATGTAGCCGCTATTGCCGCTCATCACGAACCAGTTAGTGGGCAGTCTCTGGGACAGCGCGACCTGGTCATTAGGTTCCTGAGGGGCGCGAGGAGGCTGAATCCAGCCCGTCCGCGCTCCGTTCCCTCTTGGGACCTCAATGTGGTCCTGGCGGGCCTCCAGAGGCCCCCCTTCGAGCCCCTCGGAGATGCCGCTCTTTCTCATCTCTCGATGAAGACGGCTCTCCTAGTGGCGCTCGCTTCCATCAAGAGGGTAGGGGACCTACAAGCATTTTTCGTGGCCATGGATTGCCTAGATTTCGGGCCTGGTCAATCTCACGTTAGCCTGAGACCCTGGCCTTGCTACGTGCCCGAAGTTCCCACCACTCCCTTTCGGGACCAGGTGGTGAACCTGCAGGCGCTCCCTTCTGGGGAGGAAGACCCAACCCCTTCCGTGTTGTGTCCAGTGCGCGCGCTGCGCCTCTACTTGGACCGCACGCAGAGCTTCAGGAGCTCTGAGCAGCTTTTTGTCTGTTTTGGGAGGTCAGCACAAGGGGAGGGCTGTCTCCAGACAGAGGTTGGCGCACTGGATCGTGGACGCCATCAATGGCTTACCGATCACAGGATCTCCCGTGCCCGCTTGCAGTGAGGGCACACTCCACCAGGGGTGTGGCCTCCTCGTGGGCACTGGTGCAGGGCGCCCCTCTGGCAGACGTATGTAGAGCTGCGGGTTGGGCTACGCCCAGCACCTTCGCGAGGCTCTACAGCCTCCGCGTGGAACCGGTATCAGCCAGAGTCTTACGAGACACCGCCAGGTAAGTCCGGCAGCCGGTGGGCGTACGCCTGCGATAGCGCCCCTCCCTAGGTGAGACGCGGCGCTATCTAGCCTCCCCTCTTCCCCCCACGTGGGTGAAGAGTAGGCATTCCATCCATCACTAAGCGCTCCTCGGCGGCGGGCCCGGCGGAGCGGCCCTGCCTCCCTTGGCCTGTTTCTGAGCTCTAGCAGTGACTCAAACAAGGCCTAGTGCTCCACACGTAGTAACCCCCCCACAGGGTGGTTCCGTCTGTTGTCTTCTCATGAATGGCTCTCAATCGCTGGCCCATGACCTCTTCCAGGTGTACTTCACCTGCTCGCGACACCCTCTCGTGTCTGCATGTCTCCCATGTGCTCTCCCCTATCCGGTGGGACCGTGTGTGAATCTCCACTAAAGCTCCTCCCTGCGGTAGGAAGTGGTCTCCGTAGCGTGTTCCCTCAGGGGGGAATGACGCTTCCCAGTGGCCTTACGGTGCCGGGCGGCTTCTCGCTGTTAAGAGAACTAGGCCGCCGTCCGTGACGGCCGGTGGTAGGGGCTCCCATCTTTTTAGAAAGCTCTGGACTCCTTCCCTTCCACTGGAAGGTTACAATTCTTGCTAGCGCTCACGTCTGACACGCCCAGGCCAGTCAGCGTCGCTTCGCGAGGAATTGTGACACGGCACAGCGCTGTGGCATTTTCCGAGGAACCCCATTCTGTCGACACAATGTCGAGAGACCGACAGAAAGGGAACGTCTCGGTTACGTATGTAACCTCCGTTCCCTGATGGAGGGAACGAGACGTTGTGTCCTTCATGCCACAACGCTGGCCGCCCGCTGCAGCAGTCGGGGCAAGATCCTCAGGCTCCTCAGCACAAAAGGTGAATGAATGCAGCACGCCGGCTCCCTTTTATACCCGGATATCCGGGGGCGGAGTCCGGCATGCAAATTTCATTCGCCAATTTTCATTGGCCTGTTCAAGTCAGTCAGAGAAGGTAGGTTCTCAAGTCAAACCCCATTCTGTCGACACAACGTCTCGTTCCCTCCATCAGGGAACGGAGGTTACATACGTAACCGAGACGTTGATTCTAGAGGTTAGAGGAGAATGGGCCAACTGATTCAAGCTGATAGAAGAGCAACTTTGACTGAAATATCCACTTGTTACAACCAAGGTATGCAGCAAAGCAATGGTGAAGCCACAACATGCACAACCTTGAGGCAGATAGGCTACAACCGCAGAAGACCCCACCGGGTACCACTCTTCCCCACTACAAATAGAAAAAAGAGGCTACAATTTGCACGAGCTCAACAAAATTGGACAGTTGAAGAATGGAAAAATGTTGCCTGGTATGATGAGTCTCAATGTCTGTTGAGACATTCAGATTGTCAGAATTTGGCGTAAACAGAATGAGAACATGGATCGATCATGCCTTGTTACCACTGTGCAGGCTGGTGGTGTAATGGTGTGGGGGATGTTTTCTTGGCACACTTTAGGCCCCTTAGTGCCAATTGGGCATCATTTAAATGCCACGGCCTACATGAGCAGTGTTTCTGACCATGTCCATCCCTTTATGACCACCATGTACCCATCCTCTGATGGCTACTTCCAGCAGGATAATGCACCATGTCACAATGCTTGAATAATTTCAAATTGGTTTCTTGAACATGACAATGAGTTCACTGTACTAAAATGGCCCCCACAGTCACCAGATCTCAACCCAATAGAGCATCTTTGGGATGTGGTGGAACGGGAGCTTCGTGCCCTGGATGTGCATCGCACAAATCTCCATCAACTGCAAGATGCTATCCTATCAATATGGGCCAACATTTCTTAAGAATGCTTTCAGCACTTTGTTGAATCAATGCCACGTAGACTTAAGGCAGTTCTGAAGGCGAAAGGGGGTCAAACACAGTATTAGTATGGTGTTCCTGATAATCCTTTAGGTGATTTTATATGAAGATTTGGTTCAAAAATTAGATAAATTTTTCAACATTCGTGCTTTTTATTATGTTATCGTGTTTTTACTGTGTTTTATTGTGTAAGTTAGCTGTATTGTTTGAGTTATTATGGCTTATATCAAAACAAACCAACTGCCGTTTGATTGATACTCAATCAAAGTCACTTGAATTGAAATGATATAAAACAAACTCGTTGGAATTGGGTTTAGCTAGATTGTTTTCAAAATACAACTAGATTGTTAAGCCAATATAATTTGAATTCAAATGACCTGTAAAGCCAATTTGATTGAACCAAATTGCTAAAATGTATGTTTTTCTATACAATGTATTGGTTTTTATCAGTAATTGGTTTTCAATAAGTGCGTACAGCTGACTTGGAGTCCTTGAGTTTGCACTGTGTTAAATCAGTATCAGCAATGTTCTTCCTGCAGTCCGTCTCTTGAAGGGTGAACTCCACAAAGTAGGATGGACCCACAACCCACTGCAAAAACACACAGTCAGCTGTTTTCGCTGTCATGAATGCTTGTTGTTGCATTATCAGTTGATTTATTGGTGTTGACATACCTGCATACTAGCCGCTGTTATGTTAAGAAGAGCAAAGTAAAAAGGAAAATTGCTTTCTTTGTTAAATTTCCATAGTGCCAGCTTTGTAGTTTCAGCTATAACGGGATCGTCTAAGCGTTCTGCGGTCGGACAATCAGGGCAAGTTTGTATTATAGCTGTAGCTGCCACTGTAAGGGTGATGCAAGAGAAGTTAAGAATAAATAAAGAATGAATGAATGAATTTACAACAAGGAATCTACAACAAAGGTAAAATATTCCAGCTATTAGCAAAGGAATATGCAGGTTCAATACAAAATTAAAAGCATCATGATCTTATTTTTACAACAACATTTAGAGACAT
Organism: Barbatula barbatula; assembly: GCF_947034865.1. Taxonomy (NCBI): domain Eukaryota; kingdom Metazoa; phylum Chordata; class Actinopteri; order Cypriniformes; family Nemacheilidae; genus Barbatula; species Barbatula barbatula. The sequence goes on along the minus strand of NC_136776.1, from coordinate 8,726,986 downwards.
TTCCATGAATGTTTACGGGCATTAAATGCGTGACATGTTGTCTGTTAAGCCCATAAACCATTATAATTAACATTTCTCCGTCTTTGTAGGCCCAATTGAATCTCTGTCTTGTTGTATTTCTTGCATTCCGTCAATCAACAGATTTTTAGTTCATTGACATAAGAAATTGTAACAAAGTGGACAAAGGCCAAAAAAGCCAAGATAGTACACATACTGCAGCCTGGCAAAGCTTTGAAACAAATGCATGTCATTAACACAAAATCCATGCAATATAACACTGGCTCTGGAATATCTGTTCAACGTATGCAGTGGATAGGGATGCAGAGACAAACATCTCTACCAGCCAGTTCAGACACATTGTTTTGTCTCAAGATGCTCACCAGAATTTTTTCATTTTAAAGCATTTTTAAGAAAGTGCTAGTGTTTCGTCTGATTTACTTTACTACTTTGGGCATGCAACAAGATGTTACAGCATGACAATGAGCAGCATGGCTTATTTGGCTAAATAACAGTTTGGCACGACGTTGAGATAAGTAACACTGTATAGTACCATTATAGTAGGCATATCATGAAACTACCCAGCAACAGCTAAGATTTATGTCAGTAATGCTCTGGTTCATGGCTGGCTACATTGGTAGCAATGTCAATGTCCACAAGGATGATTGAGCCATAAAACAACTGTAAAAATACTGGAACACTGTTACACACATCACATGTTTGGTTTCAGATCCAAACAGTACACTTGGCCCTTGGACTAGCTTGAAGTTTGTTCTTGTTTACGGTTTAATAGAATGGTTTTGAAGGGTGATGCAACAACTATTTTCAGTGGTACTAAACAGCTTAACTGGCACTGAACCCAAAACATTCCTCTAAACTAAAAGTTCAATCACACCACACCTTGTTGAATAGTGCAATTATAATTCTGAACTTTGATGGCCGTCTCAATGGTAACAGTTGCCTCACAAATTCCAAAAACCTGGTGGACAAAATAGACAACAAACTTTTTATTCAAACATGTTCTAGAAAATATAGACCATAAAAATAAACTACAGTATGTCTGTCCATTGGTCATTGAAGCTCTAATGAACTAATGAGAAAGATTCATACCGGTAGTTCACCCACACCCTTAACAGCACATGATTTCCATTTTCTCCTGCTGATCACATGACACTTTGTTTCCAGCACATCTATCGTTAGTTGTAAATGTGTCACACCTTCCTTTTGAAGCAAATTTGAATGAAAATAACATGAATAGTAAAATGTATTTAAAAAGTTTGATGTTTCTTTTTGTGAACACAAGCATACAGTCACCATCATTTCTATATTAAAACAATTCAAATGTACTTATCATATACTACATATCATTTAAAGAATGACAATGATTTGTTGAAAATGTTATTAGCCTTTTTGCCAGTGACCTGTATGTACATTAGTAACACTAGCTTACCTTTATTTCCTGTTTGAAATCATATAGTCGGTTCAGTGAGAGAATATAACCCCCCTGACTGTCTGCATTTATCTGATCTAAAGTCTCCTCAGCTGCCTTCACCACAGCAGTGTCCTGGCATGTCACTGGCATGGGAGAGGTGATGTCATTTTGCCAGCACACACACATGATCAAGAACAGAAAGAAATGCTCCATCCTCACTGATATACAGTATCTGAGCAGTTCAAGAAATAACAGCCAAAACCTACTTTTCTCTTGTCAAAAAACACCCTGAACTTTCACCTGCAGCTTTCAGCAAACACACTGTTTACCAGGAGCTGCCCTGCATGTATGTGCACTGGTAAACAGTGATGCAATGCAGGTCAAATTGCACAACAGAGACACTGAAAATATTGAGAAAGTTGTGGCATCCTGAAGTAAAACAGAGACACAAGACATTTTCTGAACAGTTGTGCTAGGACTGGCCCTAAATTGTTCTTATCTCTCCTTTATTATAGATGTTTATTTATTTTTTATCATAAATCTCCTTATTTAGAAAAGTTAAAGTGCCTTTTTTGGCAGAAATGTCTGTTCTTTATCGTGGTGCCACTGGATCTCGGTTAGAATTAAACAGAACTGTTCTCCTGTGTGCTCTGACAGCTTAAAGAATGGATATCTTTAAATAAGTTTGCACTGTGGTTTTTGTCTAACTTTAGTGCAAATGCAGAAGGGGACCCCAAGCATCCACATTACAATCATTGAACAGTCTAATTGAAAGGATTGGTAGAACTTGCATAACGTTTGGTCCTTGCTTGTGGTAATGTCAAATTGCTTAGCTTTAGGAGCAGTACATACTGACTAGATCTTTAGGAGAGTTTTGCTTTGAAAAAAACTGTAAGAAAGGGAAGACTTTTTTAGACACTCCCCTGTCATGAACGTGGAAGGAAGAACCCAAGTGCAGGCAGCGGTGAAGGGGTTAACAAGATTTTAATCTATCAAACACAAAACAAAAACCCACGATGGCGGAAAACACTGACAAAACTGGCAATAAAATCCAATGGCAACATGACAATACAATAAACCACAACGGGGAAGAACAAGAGTCCAAGGGAAGGGGCACACAAGAGTCCAAACAGGGGAAGTCTAAACAAGGGAAGACACGGACACGATAGCCGGCAGACACGAGCTGGATAGCACAGAGCGGGAATGCCCGGCTGCACCGACCTGCACTGACCTGGGCGGTCTCGACCCTGGAAGGTAGTCCGGCATTCTCGACCCTGGAAGGTAGTCCCCAATCCCGGTGAAGGGGTTAAAACTAAAACTAAAATCCAAAACTGAAAACAAAGACTTCCCACAAAGGGGCATGAAACAAAAGACAAAATGCTTAAAGCTAAAAAGACTAGGACAAGACTTACTACACAAACATCCAAACAAGGGGCAAGGTAATCCACAGCGAAACAGGACACGACTGAGAAACAAGGCATGGAAACAAACGAAATAACACCAGACAATAAACATGAGGGCATTATATAGGGAGACTCTCCACACAAAACATGAGATTCTGTCATGATCCTGCCACTAAACCAATAGAAACATGACATGATGCGGGAGAATCATGATACTCGTCAATATGATAATTTCCCTTTAATTGATTGTCTGGATCAGTGTTACTCATTGCTGTGGGTAATTCATGGCTCGCATGTCACGCAGGTCAAAAAAGGTATTTCATTAAAAAAACTAAATCTAGACATTACCAATTAGAGAATTCTGTGTCTGCTATATAACAAATAATTTATATAAAAATACCCAAAACAGTGGCATTGTGATATGGAAATATAGACTAGAAAAGAAATTCTCTCACCCGTTACGTTACGTCCATTAACGTAATACTGACTGACTGCGCAGGTGCCGGTTTTTGGTGCTCTTTCCAGCACGTAACACTTGACGTTTGCTACTGCTATTTCCAACATTTCATGCTAGTTAGTTTGTGTTTCACACAGACTACAAAAGTACAAATGGATCAATTTCTTATCAAACAGTATCATGCACCAAGTGGACAGCAACAAAGCTATGTGACGGTGACAAAAGAGGGAACTAAAGATTTGGAGCATGCAACAACCGGAAATCAACAGAAAATTGCTGGAGAAGCAATTTAGCAGCAGAAGCGTACAGAATCGTGTAAGTGTATTTAAATTGTGTCTTGTTGAGTTTTAGTGCTGTGTTAAACTGAGAAATCGCTTTGTATTTACTACCGCTCTGTCACGTGGTGAAACCGATTGTAGTATCGTTCGTTCTCGGGCTAGTATAATTGGTTGCTTTGTGTGCGCATGTCATCTGAGGGAGCGGCCTGTTGAATTAAATTAATTATACGGGTATTTAAAAAGCGACTTCCCACCGCGGCAGCGGTCGCGTGAAGACCTCATCGCGTGAAGACCGAAGAGAGTAAAGACATCGACTCTACCTGCGCGCGACTCCACCGAGCTGGGAAAAACAGACAGGACACTTGAGTATTGCACATTTCTTTTGTACCTACTTTGTTTTGAATTAACACTTGCACTTTTTGTCTCACTTGTTTGCACTTATGCACTCCTTTATTGTTATTTTTTATATTTCTCCCTTTCTGCTTCTCTTAAATATGTGTTTTACAATCCTTTCTGTTATCACATCACGTAAACCATCTCCCACATGCCGAAGGCGACGCAATACTAATAATCTTTACAATGTATCTGTGACGTAGAGGCGGAGACAGTCGAATCCATTTGCAGATGTTTATTAAAGGTGATGACAAACTGAGAACAAGATGAGGATAACTCAAAAGACGTCAAGGGTAATCCAGAATCAAAATCGATCAAGCAATAGACAGAGGCAGGCAGCAAAGGTTCACAAAAACGAGTTCAAAGTCCAAGTTCAAATACACAAGATAAAGACAAAGCACTGAGTAACAAGCGCTACAACCTGAGACAGAGGTTTGGTAAAAACAATACTTCACGAAAGGGAACAGAACAGAGCAGTCCAGATAAAGGGTAGTTGAGGGTACACAGGTGAGACTGATGAAACTAATGAGGTGATCAGGGAATGACGCGCACCATCGCACCTGTTTTTCCTCTGCTGTCTTCTCTGCACTCCCCCCCCTCTGAGGAGCTCTCTCTTTTGAATACAGACAATGCCACAGACACCCTGTGTTCCACGCCTACATCCTGCTTGGGCAACCTATGCCCTCTTACATCTGGACCAATGATCGATGATCGGCTTAACCTCACAAGTCATGTTCCCAGCACCACCCGGTCCTGTAGATTCATCCTCTACAACATTAGGAAAATTAGACCTTTCCTATCAGAGCACTCCACGCAAGTCCTAGTCCAGGCTCTTGTCTTGTCCAAACTGGATTATTGCAATGCGCTTCTGGCTGGACTTCCTGCTTGCACAATCAAACCTCTCCAGATGATCCAGAATGCGGCGGCAAGAGTGGTCTTCAATGAACCGAAGAGACGCATGTAACTCCGCTCTTCATCAGGTTACACTAGCTCCCTGTTGCCGCCCACATAAAGTTCAAAGCTATGCTCCTGGCCTACAAGACCACCAATGGGTCTGCACCATCGTATCTCCACTCGCTAATGCAGACCTTTGTTCCTGCCAGATCACTGCGGTCTGCAAAGGAACAACGACTAGTGGTACCATTCCAAAAAGGAAAAAAGTCCCTCTCCCGTACCTTCTCTGGATCTGTTCCACATTGGTGGAATGATCTACCTGCTGCTATAAGATCAGCAGACTCGGTTGTCATCTTTAAAAAACGCCTGAAAACGCATCTCTTCCATCAACACGTCTCTGATTGATTTAACCTAATTCTTTTCCCTTTCTTTCCTCTTATTCAAAAAATAAAAAAATTACTAACCTCACTATTCTTAGCTTTGTATACTGTGCTAGGCTTTAATGGACTAGTTTTGATGCACTTATGTATTTTGTTGCCTATGTTGTTATAATTGCTTCCAATGTTTCCTCATCTGCAAGTCGCTTTGGATAAAAGCGTCTGCTAAATGACTAAATGTACGTGTAAATGAAAAATGATGGAGACAGAGTTTGTGGAGAGTCAGCACCTGCTAAAAAGAGAAAGGTAGGAGTCATAGAGGATGAGCATAGAAAATTTCAAGAAAAGTGGACAGATGAATTTTAACTTTAAGCTCTCTGTCTGACAAGTATGACCTAAACCATTCTAATCCCCACGTCATGCTCGAGGCGAGAAACAAGGATGTTTTGGTCCACTGTTTCAAATGCAGCTGTAAAATCTAAAAGCATAAGAACTGTACAATCTCCAGAGTCAGTTGAGATTAAAAGATCATTAACAACTCTCAAAAGGGCGGATTCAGTGCTATGAAAAGTCTTAAAGTCCGATTGGAACACCTCAAGAATATCATGTGTATCTAAAAACGACTGCAGCTGTAGATGAACTGCCTTCTCTAAAATCTTAGAGACAAATGGAAGTTTAGAGATAGGGCGATAGTTTGAAAATACTGATGTGTCCGAATTAGTTTTTTTGTTAGTTATTAGTTATTAGGTGCATGACCAGAAAAAACAGCTTCGGGTACGCCTATATTATAAATAGGTACACCGAATGACAGAACAAGATCTAATGTGTGACCATGAACCTGTGTCGGGCCAGAAACAAACTGTGTAAGATTTAAAGCATCGATAATATTTAAGAAGTCTTTTGCCAGCGGATTAGTAGGACAACACACATGGATATTCATATCACCTACAATTAAAATCCGATCATATTTAGGCATGATTTCAGACAAGAAAACAGAAAAGTCACCGATGAAGTCCTTGTTGTACTTAAAAGGTCGATATATAACTGCACATAGTACCAGCTCAATTTGACCCAATTCAAACTTGCTTAGTTCAAAACTTGAGAAGGAGAGCAGTGACGGCTGTCTGCACCCATACTTTTTCCTGAAGATAGTAGCAAGACCACCTCCACGACCAGTAGACCTAGGAGAGTTGAAATAGGAACAGTCAGCCGGTAACAGTTCAGAAAAAACGCTCACCAACATTCAACCAGGTTTCAGTCAAAAATAAAAAATCTAAATCATGACAGACAATAAAGTAATTCAGGATGAAGGTCTAATTCAACCAGTGATCTGGCGTTAACCAAGGAGGAGAGGCCTGAATTTCCGTGCTGGCCGTCCAAGGTCAAACAGCATTTGGCGATCATAGACCAGCAGAGAGTTATAATTTTATATAAGTAGTGACAAAAACAACAGAAATACAAACAATTTTAACAGCGACAGACGGCTGGCCACATACACAGGCACCATCTTGTTCAATGTTAATCAATGTTAATTTTCTGGCTTCAGCAGAAATATTGTTTGCAGAGTTTGACAACAAAGATGCAATTGTAAAGCAAATTAAAGGATTGTAATTGTCAGATTCCACCATAATGAGGCGGATTGAAAACATCTGCACAGATGTGAGTGACCAACTCCGTGCAGATGTGTCAGCAGCTCCATCTTTTAGTATCGCAGTGGATGAGAGTGAGGTTCCCTAAAGAAAAGTCTTTCCGAGAAGAAATGCTTTGCTTACTTCCACTTGTTGCCCAAACGAGAGGTGAGGACAGTCTGAATGCACTTCTGGCTTTTTTTGATGAAATAATCAAATGATAAAAGATAAGCTTCCAAACAACATGCTGAATGCAGAACAAAATTCATTCACTTTCGGAGTTCATTCACTTTCCCAAACTCAGAGCTGTCGCCACAAATGACCCATCTCTGCAGCAGCACTTCAGCCACAGAGAGTTTGTGAATGTTTTGGAAGAGCTAAGGGGGGAATTTGAATATTTGAAACCCCTTCCATGTGGATGTGTCATATCTCACTCCAACTATCACTCTTCTCTGCCCTACTCAACGTGCTGCTGTAGAAAGTGAAATTGTAGAACTGCAGACAAAAGACATTAGCTGAACTTGGAGCAGGTGTTGAACACTTCTGGAATTTGGTGTCTGAAGAAGATTTTCCCACTTTGAAGCCACTTGTGAAAAAAGTCATGTCCGGTGAAGACCACTGGTCTAGATGATACCCTAGGTACTTTTACTGTTATACCACAGGAACCTCCTGTCTTCCCAGAACAAGTGGTGCTGGTTGTTCTCGATATTTAGCAAAACATATCCTTAATTCGAGAGATTTTTTTTCCATTTAGGAGAATGTTGTTACTTTGTGGCCAAGTTTCCAAAGCAAGTGCCTCATTTCTGTCTTTTTTTGTCTATTAGCTTTCCTGTAGCTCAGTGGTAAGAGCATGGCGTTAACAATGTCAAAGTCATGGGTTTGATCCCAGGGGATTGCACATACTTAGATACAAATGTATAATATAATTCACTTTGGATAAAAGCTTTTAGCTCTATAGAATATGGCAGTTGTGCTTGGTATCGGAGGTCTAAATTCAAAATATTTTTTTAACACTGTTTAGGAGCAGACCCCGAACGGGACCTCGACAGCCGGCGCGGGGCTTACCAAACAGCCCACCCTGCGAGATGGGAGTATCGAGAAAGCGTACCTTCTCGGCGTCCCGCATCTGGGCAAGGTTGAGCCAGAAGTGCCTCTCCTGGACCACCATCTTGGACATCGTCCGACCCAGGGCCTGCGCCACCATCTTCGTCGCCCCGGAGGGCGAGGTCGGTGGTGGCGCAGAGTTCCTGCATTACCTTTGGGTCGGCCTTCCCTCGTGTAACTCTTTCACTGATGGACCTGCAGGACGGCCATGGTGTGAAGAGCGGGGGCAGCCAGTTTGACGGAAAACGCGCCGAAAAGGGGGCGTTCCATATCTTAGCCAGATTCTCATGCACCTCGGGGACAAACAGGCCCGGGGCTGGGCGCAGCTTATAGTCGCGCCCCGCCACGATGACCAATCGTCCAGCCGCGAGCGCCGGGTGGGCGGTGCTGTGCATCGCCTCCGAATGCTCGCGGCAGCCCGAGAGCGCACGGCCGACTTTTCGATGTCCGTTTCATCCCGAGCTCAACCTCTTGGGGGAGGGAGCTCCAAGGAATCATCCGGGTCGGAAGCCAGTACGTCACCCTCCGATGCTGCAAGGGACATCTCATTTACGTCACGCATCGTGTCCGAGTACGTGGGAAAGGAGCAAGACGGCGAAGTGCCATCTTTTGGGGAGTGGCCAGACGAGCGAGACGGGGCATGAACGGTCCGCGAGCCGGTGGCTGACGGATTAACGCTCACGGAAATCCCCATGTCACCCACGCTGCTCGCTGTCGCTGAAGGCGTGGCCGGAGCCACCGCGGTCACAGGACGGGAAGCAAACGAGGTGGTGGCAGGCTCTTAAGAGAACACAGCCACCCGTGACTGCAACGTCTGAAAAGCCATCCGCCCGCAGTGCGGGCAGGATTTATCCACAACGGCTGCGTCAGCGTGTTGGACCCCCAAGCACGCGAGGCAGACATAGGGCAGTCCCTCCCCCTCCTCAATGAGTGTGTTGCACCCGTGAGATCAGCGAGACATGCTGCACTGTAGAAATTTGCTCTTTTAGAGCGAAAAACACCTCCGGAACTGCTGAGACGCCAGGGGAAGTCACTGATGAGGGACAGTCCGCTGCACCACGTCGAGAAATCAGCTATTTTAGAAGGATTGTCATCAGATGCGAAGGCTCCGAAGAACAAAAGGTGAATGAATGCAGCACGCCGTCTCCCTTTTATACCCGGATATCCGGGGGCGGAGTCCGGCATGCAAATTTCATTCGCCAATTTCATTGGCCTTTTCAAAATAGTCAGAAGATGATAGGTTCTCAAGTCAAACCCCATCTGTCGGTTCGACACAATGTCAAGAGACCGACAGAAAGGGAACCTATCATCTCCGATTACACTTTGAAAAGGCCAATTAACCTAGGGAATGGGACGGCAAGCCAGACTCCGCCCCGTACATATGGGTGTAAAAGGGAAGATGGCGTGCCCATTCATTCACCTTTTTGGGATGAGGAACATGAGAGGCACTCTTGTTCGCTACAGCAGGTCAGCGCAGCGCTCGTGGCATGATGGACAATCGTATCGTTCCCTCCATCAGGGAACCGAGATTACATACGTAACTGAGACATTACCTTTCTGTCTCTCTTGATGTTGTGTCAAGACTGACAGAATGGGGTCCCTGACGAAAATGCCACGGTGCTGCGCCACATCACGATTTCCAGCGGAACGACACTGTCACGAATGCTCGTCCTCACGAATCGTAACCATCCAGTGGTGTGGTAAGACATAAATTTGTATAACCATGATGAGAGGTTCTTACTACCGGCCTTACAGGCGGTGGCCTTACTACTCTAGAGGCGAGTAGGCAACCCAACACCGTAAGGAGCACTGGGAAGTGATACCCCCTCGGCCTGAGATTGGTAAGCCAAGTGACGGCGTCCACGATCCAGTGCGCTTTTGATACTTATTTTTTTTAGGGAAAAAAATCACAAAAAGAGGGACACAAATATGTCTGCTGAGCAACTAATAGGTAATGCTTACACTTTAGTCTGTGACGTTGGTGTCTGTCAGGAAAGATATTGTGATGATTCCGCTATCATGTCATGTTTATTCTTGGTCTTGCAGCGGAGTCATGGCATAGCCTTAGGTTTTGTGTGAGAAAGACATGGCTTTGTTTTGATTCTGACTTGCCATGTGCTTTCTCGTGTCTCGTCAGTGTTTCCCGCCCTTTTGTCTCGTTAACCTTCCCTGAGTGTTTCAGTACCCGCACCTGACCCTTGTTAATTATCCTTTGTTAGTCTCCCTATTTAATGCCCTCTTGTCTATTGTCTCGTGCTCGTTCGTTGTACATGTTTCCTGCCATGTTCCCTGCCATGTTCCCTGGTAAAGTTTATGTTCTTGTACCCTGTTTGTATAGTTCTTAGTTGTTATTTCTAGTTGTTTCTTTTTGCCCCCCTTGTGGGAAGTCTTTGTTTTCAGTTTTTGATTTTAGTTTTGTCAGTGTTTACCCATCAAGGGTGTTTTGGTTTTTTGTGTTATTATTAAATTCTTGTGTTAACCCCTTCATCCCCGTGTCTGCCTGCACTTGGGTTCTTCCACCACGTCCATCCTCCACATTCACGACAGAACGAACGAGCCAGAACCGAACCCAGCAGGCAGCCATGGACAGTAACCATTGCCACCTGAGATCTCGGCAAAGTACATTCCAAGTACATTCCCATTAAGCAGGGAGTCGGGTCCCCCACCGCTTCTCTGCTGCCGGCCACATGTTCTGTGGGTCGGTCCAAGCCTCGGAGGGGGCAACCTCCCAGTCCTGCTCAGCCGCAGGCATCAAGTCCGGTGGTCCCGTCAAGTCCGGTGGTCCCAAGTCCGGTGGTCCCGCAGGCGCCCAGTCAAGTGCCCTGTCAAGTGGCCGGTCCTGCCCAGGTGCCGGGTCCGGCCTTCCAGCCGGCGTCATGTCCTGTTCCTCAGCCGGCCTTCCAGCCGGCGTCAAGTCCGGTTCCTCAGCCGGCCTTCCAGCCGGCGTCAAGTCCTGTTCCTCAGCCGGCCTTCCAGCCGGCGTCAAGTCCTGTTCCTCAGCCGGCCTTCCAGCCGGCGTCAAGTCCTGTTCCTCAGCCGGCCTTCCAGCCGGCGTCAAGTCCTGTTCCTCAGCCGGCCTCCCAGCCGGCATTAAGTCCTGTTCCTCAGCCGGCGACCCCTAGAGCCTCTGGGACTTCGCGCTCCTGAGCGCTGCACCCCAGGACTCCGTGCTTCCGAGCGCCAGGGACAAAAACTGTTCCCCCTTGTCCCAATCCCTTCGGACTTCCCCCCATGGACTCATGTGTTCCCCCCATGAACTCTGTTGTTCCCCCTCCCCCTCCCTTGTTTGTTATTTTTATTATGTCACCCCAACCCTTTTGTAATTTATTCTTGTCTGCCCCAAACTTGTTTACCATGTTTTGCTTTGTCTTGTCGTTGTCCCAGTCTGCCTTGTCTTGTCAGTCTACCCCTTGATGAACACCTGGAGGTGTTCATTTAAGGGGGGGCTTATGTCATGATTCCGCTATCATTCCTGCCATGTTCCCTGGTAAAGTTCATGTTCTTGTACCCTGTTTGTATAGTTCTTAGTTGTTATTCCTAGTTGTTTCTTTTTGCCCCCTTGTGGGAAGTCCTTGTTTTCAGTTTTGGATTTTAGTTTTGTCAGTGTTTTCCCCATCGAGGGTGTTTTGGTTTTTTGTGTTATTATTAAAGTCTTGTGTTAACCCCATTCACGACAGATATAGTGATTTGAAAAACTTCCTTTTACACCTCAAGTCTCATATCAAAGAAGGCACCAGAGTGCCTTGCCCATTTAGGTGTAATAAAAGCTTTTCTTTTGCGTCAACACTGACCTCACATATGTCCAGGTATCACCGCAACCGATCAGCAGATAGACTTCGTCATAATATACTACATTTGAACTTTTCAGTACAGAGGCCACATGGTGAGGCATGCAATGTGACTGAAGACTCTGATTCGTTTATTGATTGTGATGATGGTGCAGAGCAGTTGGATATTGCACTCTTGCCAGATAATGCAACTGAAACGCTGTTTTTAAAGGATATGGCACTGTTTTATCTCAAATTGCAGGGAAAGCACATTCTACCACCATCTGTCGGTCATTGAGGGGCTGCAGGACATCCATGATATTAGCCAGTCTCATTTGCTACACATGACGAGTGAAAAATTAACTACACTTGAAATTTCTGAAAATTATATCAAGAATGTTGTAGACATTATGAAAACTGATTATCTTTTTCGGATGTGTAATTCCCATGCACTACACACTGATAAGAGGAGAAAGTCTTTCTATAAAGCCATTTTCAAGTATGTTGAACCTGTACCCATCTGCCTTGGTAAAAATAAATCTGGCAAGGAAACCTTTGCTCAGTACATTCCCATTAAGCAAAGTTTAGAAGCTTTGTTCTGCTGTAAATCAGTTATAGAACAACATAAGAATTCCCGATATGATATTAAAGCAAACAATGTTCTTTGCGATGTATGGGATGGCAGTAATGGTGATGACAATGTGCTGTTAAAATGTGATACAGATTCACTGGCTTTAATCTTGTATCAAGACTCTTTTGAAGTGGCAAACCCACTTGGATCTGGCAAGAAAAAGCACAAAATTCTTGCTGTTTACATGACACTTGGAAACCTGTTGCCTTACTGCAGGTTAGGAATTGACCACATGCAGAAATCATTCTGTGTTTCACATTCATGGCCTGAAATTTTCAATGTTCCCTGGAACTTAATGCCTGCAGGTATACAGAGTGCTAATGAGAATGGCCAGAGACCTTCCCCAACTGACCGGCGACAAATTATTAGAATCCTTGCTGATGAAATGAGGAAACTTGAGGAAAACCCAACCAGATCACAGTGTCTTACTGTTTCTCGACAAATAGTCAGAAGGTATCCAAAAGTGTTTGCCGACATGGTAGGTGACAGGCAGATTGGGGGTGGATATGCATCTTTTCTGTCACAACTGAAAGTACGTATAGAGCATCTTAAACGAAAAAGTACACTCAGTCATCATATGACTTAAAGGAAAGACACTGGAACTACTAAAAAACTAAGTTCCACTGATTCATATGGCTGTACAAGCTGGCAGCCTACTCTTCCACCTGGTGAAAGTTACGAAAGTCTTTAAGTTAAGTGTCAAAGGATAGAGGAAATACATCGTCATTAGGGAATCTCTGGAGCATAGAGAGGGGACGTTAGCAAACTCATTGGATTGGATTGGATTAAATTTATTGTCATTACACACATACAAGTACAGTGCAACGAAATGTATTGTTTTGGAAGTTTTGCCTCCAGCTTCAGATGATCAATGAAATCCCATCCCATACAATTGCAGATATAAGAACCAAATGGCCGTATCTCTTCACACAGAGGCATAAATATGGCCATTTGAGATGCTTACTGACAAAAACTGCTCAGACTTTTGGAATTGTCTATTAAGGAGGGTGGACCAAACATTTTCCAGTTTTTCAAAGACAAACCAAATAATGAGGATGTTCGGAACACAATCTCCGGTGATGAAAATGATGTCGCTGCCATGGTCTTACAATTACTATTTGCACACTTCTAAGAGAAATTAGATGGTCTTATCCTTCTGACAGATGCAAGTAGAGATTATTCAACATTTCACATTCATTTGCAGCAGGTTTTATCTTTTGGTTCTGTTGATGAAGGTTGTACTGTTTTCTTTTACATTTTTTTAGGAATTTGCAACACCTTCAGATGCCCAGCAATCTTTACATTTGCCAGAAAGTCCACGCCTTATAATTCTTGGTAAGTAAACCTTAAAGCGATACTTCCGGCAGGAAACAAAATTACCTGATTTATTCTAGATACAATGTATGTCCATTGGAAGTTTACACACCCCTGATTATTAATACTGTATGATAACAATGAATGACACTTTTTATGTTTTGTTATAGTTGTTTTAACAGCCAGTATTAACAGTATGATGTTGAGATTCATCTTTATACATAACTGTTGTAAATTGTTATTTTTTAATATTATAATATTATAAATTTATTAAGTAATGTCCATCAGAACATTTAAAAATACATATGTTTTTCAGGACATGATATATCAAAAAATTTCTCCAAAACCCTTTTAGTATTTCAGATTTCATTTTTGAACAGAAATTGTTTTTACAAAATGTTGATCTTCCCCAGTTAACAATTGGGTTCTTCCTACCACGTTCCTGACAAGCTCATCTTCTCACTGCAAGAGATTAAAAGACGGTGTGAGCATAATTTTATTAAGAAGACTAGATGGAAAAAAACAAGAAATGTACTTATCTGCTTTGTCCTGGCCGGTTATTCCTGGATCATCTCACTGCAACATATCATGTATGTAACAATAACAAACATGAACAAGAAATTTAATCCTGAGAAATTCATCAAGTTCTTCTTTGACAAAATGTGAATGGTTTTAGAAACCAACTTATTCACATTGCGTTGTTTATCAGGAAAGGAGAAAATGAAGTTTGGTGGAAAAAATGTCAATGGATTTGGAAGCCAACTCATTCACACTTGCGTTCTCCATCCGGAGAGGAGAAAATGACATTTGCTGGACAAAATGTCAATAGCTTTGGAAGCCAATTTATTCACAATTGAGTTGTCCATCATGAGAGGAGAAAATTAAGTTTGCTGGACAAAATGTCAATGGTTTTGGAAGCCAACTCATTCACACTTCAGTGTTGCCAGATCTCGCTAGACAAATAAGCAACCAGGCCTGTGAAAACAAGCCCAAAACAAGCAACTTTTTCTACGGAGCCATGGGGACGGATGTTAAACTGTGGGTAAAGATTGTCAATTTACATCCATGTGGACTCTCTGCATTTTTTCAAAACAGTAGACACGGTTAAGTTTATTTATTTTTCCCCCCCCTGAGCTTCAGGAAAATGACCACAAGAGGGAGTTAAGCCACCTTTTAACATTATTAAACTGATCGGATATCAAATATCCTACTGATGTACCAAGTGCATTACATATGCTACACAGTAAACCTCTGATTATATTTTGCGCACACAAATAAATATCATCCTGAATTCATAAATTCTTTATTTATAATTGCAGGGACTGCAGAATATCCCACTTTTAAATAAGTATAACCCAGAAATAGGATAAATTATTGACAATCTAAGTGTGCAGCAATAAAGTGCCTCCTGCTCTGATAAACAAATGAGTGACAGATATACTCTCCACAGTGCTTTTGAGTCGTCCCCCACGACGGGTTGAATCCATACTTTTACTCCTTTCTTTTTCTCCCAGTCTTTTTTATATTTCTTCCCATATTTCACCCACTTAGTCCCGGGCATTTGGTCTTCAAAAACTCTTTGGCAGTTACCAAAAAAAGTTGGTTACCCTGCTCTGCCTCTGATTGGCTAGTACTCATTGCCATCTGGGTCAGAGCCAATGAGAAGCAGGATGTGGGTGGGAAAAAAACTCTGCTGTCTCCTGTGTGTATGGGGAAAGGGGAGGGACAGAGAGAACAGCCAAGACAAACTCCTACGTTTATAACATATATAATGTACGCTTCTAAACACCCCTGGGTTGGCGCACTACTACTCCCATGGTGAGACTGTGTAGGCATTCCACATATGATCTCCTTTCGGCAGATGTGGTCTCTGTAGTGTCCCCCCCCTCAGGCAAGGGGGTAGCGCTACCCAGTGCTCCTTACGGTGTCAGGCGGCCTACTCGCCTCTAGAGTAGCAAGGCCACCGCCTGTACGGCCGCTAGTAAGAACCTCTCGTCGCGGTCACACAAATTGATATCTTACTACACCACTGGATGGTTACGATTCGTGAGGACGCTCATTCATGACTGGCCTAGGCCGGTCAGTGTCGTACCGTTGGCGTTTTCGACAGGGACCCCATTCTGTCAGTCTCGACACAATGTCGAGAGACCGACAGAAAGGGAACATTGTGGTTACGTATGTAACCTCGATTCCCTTATGGAGGGAACGATACGTTCTGTCCATCATGCCACGAGCGCTGCAGCGAACAAGAGTGCCTCTCAAGTTCCTCAGCCCAAAAAGGTGAATGAATGTACGTACGGGGCGGAATCTGGCGTGCCATCCCATTTGCCAAGTTCATTGGCCTTTTCAAAGTAGAATTGGAGATGATAGGTTCTCAAGTCAAACCCTATTCTGTCAGTCTTGACAAAACATCTCGTGCCCTCCATCAGGGAACTGAGGCATTACATACGTAACCGAGACGTTTGCGTGGAAGCCAACACATTCACACTGGCGTTGCAATCTTTGGTGTTCCAGAAGTCGGGGTCTATTCCCAGTTGAGATCTAGGCCCTCTCCCCTGTAGGACTTCTTCTTGTCTCCGTAATCATACCAGAGTGCTTCATTTGACTGGATTTTTCTGATTGCCAGAAACAACATAACCTCCTTGTCAATCCCATCCTCCTGAACTGTAAACAGCCTGGGACGCATATTAGCGTGCTTCCCGGAGTGGCAAATGCTGTGACAGAACAGCTGCCCTTCGGGGTGGCATTCGCAGTGGCTGGAGTCTATGCACATCGGCTCACCCTTCCTGTTTGTATAGAAGAACAAGCCAGATTCACCCTTTGCTTGTTTGGATAACTGGCCCTCACTCGCCGTGACTACACGTCCGTGATAGTCACATATGACCTCTCCGATCTGGAAAGAATGTTTTGTGACAGCATCCTTATTAATCGCTTTAAGGCCTTTCCAAATCTGTGAGATGGTGAGTTTGAGGATGTGTGTGCAGTCACAGCACGGACGGGTCCCGGCGCCTTCCAGTCACTGACGATGTGGCCGAAGGAAGGGGTGTTTCTTTTCCAGCCCAGGTGCGTAATCCAACCAATTAAGTTTTTTTTCTTTTGGAAGTTGCTGGCCAAAGTGTGCTGCAAAAAAAACGAAGAACAATTTTGATACTTGTAGTGCACTTAACAATCTTCAGTATCATACACAGCGATGTAAAAATTTTTCCAAAATCAACATAAAATACTTACATTTCACTTTAGAGAAACACAATAGCAGGGGTAACAATTGATTTATTGAGCTGCTACACAGGTTGAGTCAGGGAGAGTCCAACATTAATGGGAATGAACGACGAGCCAGATGTCCGGGCGGTCTGCATGGCCAACCCAATGTACGGCAGCGCCAGCTAAAACGGGAAGCGAACATCCGACCATCCGCAGGAGCACCCAGTGAGCGCTGGTGCTGGCAACAGGATAATCAGTGACCCCGTGCGGAGTTAGAGCCGGGATCTGTTCTCAGGTGTAGCAGTGAATGGAGAGTCAACAGCCAGCGGCGTCGACGATGGGTGACGCTGAGGTGGTGGGAATAGTGCCAGCGGATGTGGGGTGACAGGGCTATCTACGAGAAAGTGATAGAGAAAATCCACAAGACGACATGCATTCACTCGACAAGGTAATCCAGAGAACGGGACAAGACAAGAATATCCAGGGAACAGGGCAAGACAAGAATAGATAGGATACAAGGAGCTGTGGTACAGGAGAACTAAAGTTAACGATTGCACAAAGTGAGTGCGCAATGGCAAGGACTAAATAGGGAAAACAAAATGAACACCAGGTGCAGATGGTGAGAGCTGGTGTGGCACATAAACACGCAGACAGTGAACACGTGTGGCTGTCAAAACAGTCCCCACATGCTCAATCATTCATACACATACAACAAGGACAAAACAGACAGGTGCTTGCCCCGGGCCCGACACTTACAGATGACAGACTGCAGTCTCATCTGTGCTTTAATCCAGCGCTCATAGAGCTGCCTCCGGAATGTCACAGACACCACTGAGCACACATTCCTGTCAGGCACATTCCTGTTCAATGTCACCGGGTGTGCGAGGAGCAGTGTGCCGTACGCTTTCCGCATGTTGATCTTCTCCTCGGGGGCTTGCGTGCTCTCAGCCTCACTGCCAGAAGAAAGGGGAGATGGAGCTTTTTCAGCCTGTGCTTCAGGCTCAGACTGTGCTTCTGGTTCAGATCTAAAAAAACAATAGACATATATACTTGAATAAGGATAACAAAATGCAGTTATTTCAGTTGTGTTGAGATGATACAGCCATGCTTACCCAGGAGGAACACCTTCCTCGCCATCTGACTGGTGACCGGCTTCACTCCATATCAAAATAGAAATATGTAAACAACGTATTATTACAAGACCTGAGACTAAGAAAAGTCCATATCAAAGTGGTCACGGTGGTGAACTTACTTCTCGTGAAGCTGGTTGATGTCAAGCGAGGCATTGTAGATCGTCTAGTCCAGGGGTGTCAAACTCATTTTAGGGTAAGGGCCGGATGGAGAGAAAAGTGACAATGTGCAGGCCGAATCACCTTTTTTAAACCATATTGCACCAAATTACAAATGAAAAACTAGAAAGACATACTGTTCTGTAAAATGTCCATTTAATAAATCCTCAGAACGGTTCAATAACACTCTTATTCCTCTTTGAAAAAACTATTTTGTTTAGGTAAAGGCAATCAAAACCCTTTCCTTTGAATATGAATATTTTTTGTCAGATACTTTTTAAACTAGTAATGACAAAAATGCAACAGACTCTATTTTTTTACAGACGGTCACATTAAATATGAAACATACAAGCTATACAATAGAATTCACTAATAGGAAAAACAGCCTTAACATATTTAACAACTAGTACAGTAGTACAACTTTACTTTGGATATGAACATTAAATATATACTAGAAATTTCCTTTAACAACAAAAGATCTAGATCGCATCTGCATTATGATTTTAATTCCTGCTTCCTGACATCTCTTTTCTTCAACCACATCAATCTCATAATGTCATTTAGCTGTCTGTTTGTGAGTCGAGAGCGCAGGTTGGACTTGTTAATGTTCATTACCGA
Organism: Barbatula barbatula; assembly: GCF_947034865.1. Taxonomy (NCBI): domain Eukaryota; kingdom Metazoa; phylum Chordata; class Actinopteri; order Cypriniformes; family Nemacheilidae; genus Barbatula; species Barbatula barbatula. Next base: position 8,708,203 of record NC_136776.1, on the reverse strand, counting down.
TTCTTGACAAATTCTCCCTCTGAAAATGGCTTTGATCCCGCTGCGATTTCGTTGGCAATCAAATAGCTTTACAGCTTCATCAGTCCCTGTTCTTTTTGTGAACATTGATTGCTTTTTTCCGATGCTAAAGTTAAATTATTGACTTTTCGAAGCTGTCCAGTGTATTTATCATATTTCTCTGCCTGTATCTCATAGTGCCGTATAATATTGTACTCGTTTTGCACAGCCACGGCTTGTGAGCAGATTAAACGTACCGGCCTACCGTTGAACTCACAGAAGAAATACGTCTCCTTCCATTTCTCCTGAAACATCCGCCGCTCCAGATCAGTTTTCTTTATTTGGACATTTTAAAATCACTAGTCCTTGCCGCACAACTTAGCCGACTTTAAGTTTTCGAAATGTAGGCGGCGCTTTAGAATGCACATGCTTGTTAGGGGTTCCGGCAGAAGCCCAATTAAATGATCAATGATAAAATAAAAAATGTAATAAAACAAAACGATATGGCAGCGAAAACCTGACTGTATTTTTTTTTTGTAATATATTTTATTGATTTTACATAACCAACAACCAAACAAACCCAGCTATTACCAACATACAAAACATGGGGAAATTATGTTACATAACACATGTTACATCACATAATCTACATTATTGTTTACAACAAAACACATACATGAAAAAAAAAAAAAAATAAATAAAAGAAATAAATAAATAAATAAAGGGGGAAATTACAAAAGAATTTATGACTTATTGGTGAAGACAAAATGTGGTCTCCCATCCTGCAGCAAACCAGCAAGATCACCAGGAAGGTAGTCAAGAAAAGGTTGCCAGACATTATAAAACAAATTGGTATCACCCTTTAATATGGCACTGAGGCGTTCCAGAGGAAAAACCCTAAATATCTCTCTGTACCACTGTGTGACCGAGGGTGGTCTTTCCTCAATCCACTGGAACAGAACACAACGCCTTGCTAGAAGTAAGAGTTTACCCATTAACAACAGTTGCCCTGTAGGTAGAGAGAGCTGCTCTAAATGTAGATTCAGAAGGAACGAGACTGGTTCTGGTTTAACTGTTTTGTGAAAAATTGAGCTTAGCTCCTGAGAGATATTACTCCAATACCTGAGTATTAAGGGACACTGCCAAATACTATGATAGTAGGTCCCTACATCTTTCTTACACTTCCTACAGAGGGGAGAGACTTGGGGGTTAATTTTGTTTAGAAAATGAGGAGTGCGCTGCAACCTATGCAATATCCTGTACTGACTCTCTCTAAGTCTATTACACATAAACAGTTTCTTAACAGATTCGAATGCATCTGACCAGATATCCGTATCAAGATCAATCTCCAGATCCTTTTCCCATGACTCCCTGCTTTTGTTAACATTGGCACAATTAAAGGAGTACAGTTTTCCATAAAAGAGTGAGATAAATTTTCTGTTATTGGATGCAATTGAATTAAAAGTAAGGAGGAGTCTATCAATTGGACTCTCTATTGATTGGTCTGTTGAAAGTACAAGATTGGACTGTACAAAATGTCTAACCTGAAGAAAACCAAAAAAGTGGCTGTGTGGTATATGGTATTTATTCTGAAGTTGTGAGAATGACATAAAATTGCTGTTTTCAAATAAATTACCCACGAATCGTAACCCCTTTGAGTACCACAAGTTGAAAATACTTTTCCCCACACCAGGAGGAAAAGCTTTATTTTGGGTTAAAGGTTGTAAAGCTAATGAGAAGCCTCTCTGACCAACATGTTTAGCGATATCACGCCAAGTCTTTAGAGTGTTAAGCATGATGGGATTATTTTTAACCTCTGCCATGATTTCATCTTTGTTAATTGAAATAAGACTAATGGGGGAGAAAGGGGCACAGCACCAGGCATCCACCAGGGTTCCCTCCTGGTGAAGAAAATGATTGAGCCAGCCTGATATTATGCGTGCATGACAGGCCCAATTATAATACAAAAAATTGGGAAGGGCTTGACCCCCTCTGTTAACGGGTAATTGTAAAGTTTTCATCTTTAGTCTAGGTCTCTTTCCGTGCCATATGAAGTGTGAGAGAGCTTTCTCTATACCTAAAAATGCCCTTCTAGTAATCCTAAGTGGTAGCATTTGCATTGGATATAATAATCTAGGAAGCACGTTCATCTTTATCAGGCTGATCCTGCCCATCCATGACAGAGGGAGATCGAACCATCTTTTAAGATCACATTTAACTGCTGTCAAAGTTGGCTTAAAATTCAATTTATACAATTCTTCCACCTTAGCTGATACTCTGACGCCCAGGTAAACAAAGCCAGCACTCGACCATCTGAATGGAAAATTGACAAGGGTTGCACGGTCTCCAAAATCTCCCAGAGGTAGGGCCTCTGATTTGTCATAGTTAATTTTGTACCCTGAAATTTGACCAAATTGACCTATAATTTCTATCAAAGCGGGTATAGAAATCTCTGGTTTGGTGATAAACAGTAATATGTCATCAGCATAAAGCGATATTTTGTATTCAATGTCTCCTAAAGTTACACCGGACAGTCCTTTGTGATTCCTAATAGTCTCAGCAAGTGGTTCGAGAGCAAGTGCAAATAAAAGCGGTGAGAGGGGACAACCCTGACGTGTACCTCTGCTCAAGGGAAAAATATCAGACATCGAACCATTTACCCCGACCTGGGCGACAGGAGACCTGTATAGAAGCTTAACCCACTGAATAAAATCTGAGCCCAGTCCAAATTTATCAAGAACATCAAAAAGGTACTCCCACTCCACCCGGTCAAACGCTTTTTCGGCGTCTAATGAGACCGCCAGGACCCTCTTCTTTGTACTATGTGAAAATTGTATTATGTTTAGGAGCCTTCGAACATTAGAGACAGAAAATCTATTTTTGACAAATCCAGTCTGGTCTGGTCTAACTAGGACGGGAAGCATCTCCTCCAGCCTTCTAGCCAGGAGTTTTGATAATATTTTGCAATCAACACCAAGCAAACTTATTGGCCTATAAGACCTGCAACAATCAGAAGGCTTGTCTTTTTTTAAAATCAGAGAGATGTGGGCCAGATTTAGAGTTGGTGGAAGCGTGCCTTTTTCAAACGATTCAGTAAACATGCTAGTCAGGGGACCAACCACCAGCCTGATCATCTTTTTATAAAATTCAGGTCCGAATCCATCTGGACCTGGGGCTTTCCCACTCTGTAGTGATTTAATGGTTTCTGTAACTTCTTGTGCTGTAATCGGTCTACATAAGTCATTTCTACAATCTTCAGTTAAAGTGGGAAGATGTATTCCATCAAAAAATATTTTTCTCTGCTCTGAAGTGTTTTGGCATTCGGAGGAATATAGTTCTTGATAAAAATCCTTAAATATTTTGCACATGGTTTTGGTTTCGAAATGCTCTGTGCTTTTACTATCCCTAAGTGATGGTACAACGTGAGGCCCCGTTTGGCCCCTGGCTAGTCTAGCCAGGAGCCTCCCAGGTTTATTGCCAGATTCGAACAATCTATGCTTAGCAAAAAAGATGGCAGATTGTGCTTTTTGAGACAAAAGTTGGTCTAGGGCAGAGCGGGCTGCCTCTAATTTTTTAAGTACAGATAATGAGGCTGTGGTCTTGAGGTCCCTATCCAGAGCCACAATTTGTTGCTCAAGTTCTATTTGTTTTGCCAATATACTTTTTCTCTTTGCAGCAGTATAGGAAATTATGGCTCCCCTCAGGAATGCCTTGCCTGCTTCCCACAGAGTAGACGCAGAGATCTCAGGTGAATCATTTGTTGAAATGTAAAGGTCCCATTGTGACTCCAAGTATGTTAAGAATGCATGGTCACTTAGAAGAGAAGTATTTAAACGCCAGCGTCTGGATAGGGGATGATAGTAAGGTGGCATGAGTTCTATGGAGACCGATGAATGGTCTGAGAGGGCACATGGATTAATAGAGCAGGCTATAGAACCTGACTGTATTTATAAACTTTATTTAATAAAAAGTTAAAATAATAATAAACTTTTATTTCATATTTGTATTATTTTTCAAATCTTCCCTCGGGCCGTATGTTTGACACCCCAGGTCTAATCCTTCCGCCTCATCCCATGTCCTCTTCCGTGTTTTGCTGCTCAGGAGTTCTAGCCTGATCTCGTCATGGTAAGCACCAAACCACAGTTGGCAGAGGACAAACATGAATGATTATTTTCTGGTAGATAAAAACAATGTACACGAATCTGATGAACCTACGCTCTTCTCCTCGCCCGACAGAACAAATGTTGCCACTTGTTGATCTGACGTTTAATGTACAGCCCCGCCCTAATTGGGAATAGCTGTCTGCTCTTCTTCTCATCCACCTGCACCAATCAAGAATTTCAACACTGGTTAAAAAGAGGAAAAAAGTGAAAGGTACATGTTGTGGAATTTTCTTATTCCTTAATCATGGTGAGTTTGATACACTTTAGATAAATGCAACACACAGAGAGCATGAGTTACCTTGCAAGGTATTTTATATTTTATTGACGTTCAGTCTGCATCACAAGCAAAGTGCAGAGAGAAGGCCCTCTTTCCTCCTGCACACAGAGTTTATATATTAAAATGTGACACCCCCTCCCTTTGCCTCCCTTGAGCAAGAACGCATCTTTGGTAACAAAAATGTGTCGCCATCTCTTATCTTCACCAGAACCTCTTGGTCTTTGCTCAAGGGCAAAGGAGCTGAGTGGTCTGCCACGTAGCAAAATATTTCTATGGAATTTAACAACAACAGGATAGACAGTCTTGAACCAATTTTTTTCAGAGATTAGAATGAAGAAACCCACTTCATGGAAAATTTCCACCAAATACACAATGCAGACACTGCAATAATACTCACAGTCATGTGCTCGACAACTCGCGGCCCGCTTGAGATTTTTCAGTATAACTACTACCTCCAAGTAGTAGAGAACCAGTGTGCACTCTGTGATAGCCAGTGTTTCCTCAAACGCTATCTCCGGTTCCCTTTCTGTCGGTCTCTCGACGTTGTGTCGAGACTGACAGATGGGGTTTGACTTGAGAACCTATCATCTTCTGACTATTTTGAAAAGGCCAATGAAATTGGCGAATGAAATTTGCATGCCGGACTCCGCCCCCGGATATCCGGGTATAAAAGGGAGACGGCGTGCAGCATTCATTCACCTTTTGTTCTTCGGAGCCTTCGCATCTGATGACGATCCTTCTAAAAGAGCTGATTTCTCGACGTGGTGCAGCTGACTGTCCCTCATCAGTGACTTCCCCTGGCGTCTCAGCGGTTCCGGAGGTGTTTTTTTCTCTAAAAGAGCAAATTTCTACAGCGCAGCATGTCTCGCTGTCCTCACGGGTGCAACACACTCATTGAGGAGGGGGAGGGACATGATGTCTGCTCCCGTGTTTGGGGGTCCAACACGCTGACGCAGCCATTGTGGATAAATCCTGCCCGGGCGGATGGCTATTCAGACGTTGCGTCACGGGTGGCTGTGTTCTTTTAAGAGCCTGCCACCACCTCGTTTACTTCCCGTCCTGTGACCGCGGTGGCTCCGGCCACGCCGTCAGCGACGGCGAGCAGCGTGGGTGACATGGGGATTTCCGTGAGCGTTAATCCGTCAGCCACCGGCTCGCGGACCGTTCATGCCCCGTCTCGCTCGTCTGGCCACTCCCCTAAAGACGGCGCTTCGCCGTCTTGCTCCTTTTCCCACGTACTCGGACACGATGCGTGACGAAAATGAGATGTCCCTTGCAGCATCGGAGAGTGACGTACTGGCTTCCGTCCCGGATGATTCCTTTGAGCCCCCTCCCCCGGGAGGTTGAGCTCGGGATGAAACGGACGTCGAAAAGTCGGCCGTGCGCTCTCGGGCTGCCGCGAGCATTCGGAGGCGATGCACAGCACCGCCCACCCGGCGCTCGTGGCTGGACGATTAAAGCATCGCATAAATTTTAAAATCTTGCTTATTACCTATAAAGCCTTGCATGGTTTAGCTCCTCACTACTTGAGAGAACTTCTTACGTATTATAGTCCATCACGTGCACTACGCTCTCAGGCGTCAGGTCAGTTGGTAATACCTAGAATTTCAAAATCAAGTGCAGGCGGCAGATCCTTTTCCTATCTAGCGCCTAAACTTTGGAACAGTCTTCCCTGCAATGTCCGGGAGGCGGACACACTCTGTCAGTTTAAATCTAGACTAAAGACGCATCTTTTTAATCTTGCATACACTAGATTATCATAATATATGTATTTCAAAGATCTAGGCTGCACTAGTTAGATCAACCGGAACCAGGGACACTTCCAATAACAACTGATGCATTTGTTGCATCAAAGAGTGCAGAACAGTACTCTACTCTCAGCCAGTCTTGTCTCATTGTTCCAAGGTTACAAGAGCGGAGCGGGCAGGGCGCAATCCATTCCTAGACCTGACAAATGCTGGACGAAGGAAGTGACGTCCCTACAAAACTTCAGCCACTATTAGATTATTAATGATAATTTTAAATCTAATTTTTTTTTTATTTTCGCCTTGTTGTGCAAGCACTGTTGAGCTTGTGCAGAGGCTGCAGTTTTTGCCAGAGGGGAACTGGAATCCCCTGGTTAGGCCTGGTTTCCCTCCGAGGTTTTTTTTCTCCTCCAATGGAGTTTTGGGTTCCTCGCCACCGTTTGCATACTGTTTTGCACTGTTTTGCCTGGCCGGGGGGGCTGCTAGAATTTGATAGTCTTATTTAATTAACTCTGCATATAGTAATTTATTGTGTGTCTGATATTTGACCTGTGTTTTGAATTCCATAACCTTTTATGTTTTACTTATAGTCATTTTTTCTTGTACAGCTGCTTTGTAACAATGAAAATTGTAAAAAGCGCTATATAAATAAAGCTGACTTGACTTGACTTGACTTGACGATTGGTTATCGGGGCGGGACTCCAAGCCGCGCCCAGCCCCGCAGCCTTTTTTGTCCCCGAGGAGCATGAGGAGCTCGGTAAGATTGGGAACGCCCCCTTTTCGGCGCGTTTTCCGTCAGACTGACTCTGTCACTTTCTCTTCCCTCGATGGGGGGGGCAGCTAGGGGCTACGTCGACGTACCCCGGGTGGCGCGTGACGTCGCGGTGCACTTGTGCTCCAGACGCCGGCCACCTGGGGGGGCCGACCTAGCCTCCCGTCCGCGGCTTGTGGGTTCTCGGCACCCCGGTGCCGGGAGCTTGCAGTGCCGCGGACCGAGCTGGAGTCTGCTCCTGAACAGCCCAGGCCACCTTTGTCGTCACCCCCGGTTCCGGCGCCCCCTCCTCAGGCGGCCCCCCGGAGGAAGACGTCAAGGAAAGGTCCGCCGTCTCATCAGCAGCCGCCGCGGAAGCACAAGCGCTCCTGATGAGGTGAACCCAAGGAGAACAAGATTGGGCCTGTCCCCAGCCATTCCATCGCTGCCGGGTCGGACTGGGATGGTTCCTGCCCCATCCCAACATCTGCTGGGCCCCTTCGGGGGCCTGGTGCCCACATGTTCACAAGACCTTTCGTTCTCCCTGGGTCTCTCACACAGCCGCTCTCACCCTCTGCGGACGGTGTTCGGCGACTCGACATTGCGTCACGGTGACGCGCAGTGTAGAGTATAAACATAGCCAGCCCTCAGCACTCTCACCTCGCCGGTGCGTTGAGCTGCGCCATCGCCAGGCAGGAAACACAGCGGAGCTGGTCCCTTCCCGTGAGGGTCTCCCCCGGCGGGGGACCGGCACTGCTGGCTGTTGAACCATCCCCCGCGGGTGCGATGAAGCAGATCGTACCTCTAGTCCCCCTGTTTCGGTCTTTGGGTGCTGGGGAGCACTTCCAAGCCGTCACGGTGGCTACAGAATACGGTCCGTCTCGGCTATGCGATCCAATTCGCCAGGCCTCCGCCCAGGTTTCGAGGCATCCTCTTCACCTCAGCAGAGGCAGAGATGCTCCTGTACTACGGGCCGAGATTGCCCGTCCCCCCGGCCGAGATGTCCAGCAGGCTTTACAGCCCGTACTTCATCGTCCCCAAGAAAGGCGGAGGGTTGCGCCCTATTCTTGATCTGCGTACCCTGAACAAGCTCCTGCAGAAGATGCTGTTCAGGATGCTCACGCAGAGGCGCATCTTGACGTCTGGCAGACGTCAGGATTGGTTCATAGCCATCGACCTGAAGGACGCATACTTTCATGTCTCGATTCTCCCTTGTCATCGGCCGTTCCTACGGTTCGCTTTCGAGGGACGGGCATATCAGTACAGGGTCCTCCCATTCGGCCTGTCTCCACGGGCCTTTACGAAGGTCGTGGAAGCCGCCCTCGCTCCCCTCAGGGAGAGCGGTGTGCGGGTACTCAAATTTCTCGACGACTGGCTTATCTTGGCACACTCGTGAGATCTGTTGTGTACACACAGGGACTTGGTGCTCCGGCACCTCGACCGATTGGGATTACGGGTCAACCGAGAGAAGAGCCCGGGTGCAGAGCTCCCTTTTTTCTCGGTATGGAACTCGACTCTGTCTCCATGACGGCATGACTCACCCTAGAGCGTGCACAGTCAGTGCTGAACTGTTTGAGCCTTCTCAGCAACCAGCGGTCCCCCTGAAATTATTTCAGAGGCTCCTGGGGCACATGGCATCCTCGGCGGGGGTGGCCCCCCCTCGGGTTGATGCACATGAGACCGCTCCAGCACTGGCTACAGAGACGAGTTCCCTGGAGAGCGTGGCACACAGGCAGCGGGCGTATCGTCATCACGCCTCTCTGCCGTCGCATCCTAACCCCCGGGTCCTTTTTGACCTGTTTTTACGGGCCGGAGTCCCTCTTGGGCAGGTCTCGAGGCGAGTCATGGTGTCAACAGACGCCTCCTCGCAGGGTTGGGGTGTGCAACGGGCACGCAGTATCGGGTCTGTGGACGGGCCCCCGCCTGCGCTGGCATTCAATTGCCAAGAGTTGTTAGCTGTTCTACTTGCGCCCCGGTAGGTGCTGGCAGGTCGGACAGTTCTACTGCCGTAGCGACAGCCAGGGTGGCGTTCGCTGACGGCAGTTAACGCAAGTCGCCCGACGCCTCCTCCTGTGGAGTCAACAGGTGACGAAGTCCCTGCGTGCCACACAAATCCCGGGCGACCTGAACTAGACAGCCGATGCGCTCTCTCGTCAGTCGACGCCTCGGAGAAAGTGCCGACTCCACTCCCGCGCAGTTCAGCTCATTTGGGTGCAGTTCGGGCAGGCGCAGGTGGACCTGTTTGCCTCCCTGGACACCACACATTGCCTGCTTTGGTACTCCCTGCCTGAGGGCCTCCTCGGCACGGATACCCTTGCGCACAGCTGGCCGCGGGACAAGCGGAAGTACGCCTTCCCCCAAGTGAGCCTCATTGCACAGGTCCTGTGCAAGGTCAGGGAAGAGGAGCATCAAGTCTGAGTAGTTGCGCCTTACTGGCCCAACCGGACTTGGTTCTCGGAGCTAATGCTCTTGACGACAACTCCCCCCTGGCCGATTCCTCTGACTTTGCAGGGGAAGGGCATGTTGTGGCATCCGAGACAAGACCTCTGGGACCTCCATGTCTGGCTACTGGATGGGACGAGGAGACCCTGAGTGGTCTACCCCCTGAGTGGTAGAGACCATTACACAGGCAAGGGCCCTGGCCACAAGGCGGCTATACGCCTTTAAGTGGCGCCTCTTCTCGTCCTGGTGTTCTTCTTGCGGAGAAGAACCCCGGAAATGCTCGATCGGGTACGTGCTATCCTTCCTACAGGAGAGGCTGGAGAGGAAACTCTCCCCGTCCACACTGAAAGTGTATGTAGCCGCAATCGCCGCTCATCACGGTCCAGTTGCTGGCAAGCCCCTGGGGCAGCATGACCTGGTCATTAGGTTCCTGAGGGGCGCGAGAAGGCTGAATCCGGCCCGTCCGCGCTCCGTTCCCACTTGGGACCTCAATGTGGTCCTGGCGGGCCTTCAGAGGCCCCCCTTCGAGCCCCTAGGAGGCCGCTCTTCCTCACCTCTCGATGAAGACCGTCCTCCTGCTGGCGCTCGCTTCCATCAAGAGGGTAGGGGACCTACAAGCTTTTTCCGTATCCCCGGATTGCCTTAAATTTGGGCCCGGTAATTCTCACGTGATCCTGAGACCCCGGCCTGGCTACGTGCCCAAAGTTCCTACCACTCCCTTTCGGGACCAGGTGGTGAACTTGCAGGTGCTCCCCACTGGGGAGGAAGACCCAACCCTGTCCGTGTTCTGGCGGTACGCGCGTTGCGCCTCTACCTAAACCGCAAGCAGAGCTTCAGAGCTCTGATTCACCACACAACCACAATGAACCGACAGAAGACACAAGGGCATTAAATAAGGGACCAAATCAAGAGGGGAACAGCTGAATGGCATGAATCAATAACGAGGAGACGAGAGGGCGGGAACAGAGACGAGACCGGAGATAATGTATGGCAAGCCAAATAAACAATAATTGCCTCTCTCCACATTAAACATGAGGTTCTGTCATGATCCTGCCACTAAACCAAGAGAAACATGACATGATGCGGCAGAATCATGACAGGTTTGTATTTGTATTGTTTAATTTAGAAATGATAAACTCATCATTATTAAATAAATAAAATTCACTTTTGGATATGCTTATGAATCAAGAATAAAGCATTTATACCTGTATTTATTTAATTAAATTAAATTCAACTTTATTTATATAGCGCTTTTCACAATTTGCATTGTTCCAAAGCAGCTTTACAGGGAAAAAATTTAAAATAAAACCCCCAAAAAAGGGTAAAACACGCTACATGGTGTTTTATATAGTAAATTAAATTATTCTAGTAAATAATATCTAATGTCAGCATCTCCTGGTGGTTTATTTAGCATATGTTGCATTAAGTGAATGCTTGGCTGAAAAGATGCATCTTTAGTCTAGATTTAAATTGGGCCAGTGTGTCTGATCCTCGAATAATATCAGGAAGGCTATTCCAGAGTTTAGGTGCTATGTATGAGAAAGCTCGACCCCCTTTGGTGGATTTAGTTATTCTAAGTATTATCAAAAGTCCTGCGTTTTGAGATCTTAGAGAGCGTGATGGGTTGTAGTGTGATAGAAGCTCTGTTATGTAGGTAGGGGCTAAACCCTTTAAGGCTTTATAAGTGATTAAAATAACTTTAAAGTCAATACGATACTTAATGGGTAGCCAGTGAAGGGTTGATAAAATTGGTGTTATGTGATCCTATTTTCTGGACCTGGTTAGAACTCTGGCAGCTGCATTCTGAACTAACTGTAGTTTGTTTATTGATGATGCAGGACAACCACTAAGAAGCGCATTACAGTAGTCAAGTCTTGAGGTCATAAATGCATGAATAAGCATCTCCGCGTCAGCAACACATAGAATATTTCGTAACTTGGCAACATTTCTTAGGTGGAAAAAGGCTGTTTTTGTGACATTTGAGATGTGATTTCGAAATGACAGGTTGCTGTCTAATATAACGCCTAGATCTTTTACTGTATTTGTTGGAGTAACAGTACATCCTTCTCCTTGCAGTTTATAATCAGAAATATTCGGTTTCCGTGTCTTTGGTCCGATAAGTAATATTTTTTGTTTTATTAGAATTTAAAAGAAGGAAATTGCAGGTCATCCTATGTTTTGTATCTTCAATGCACTCTGCCAATTTGGATAGCTGGGAGGAATCATCTGGTCTTGATGAGATATATAGCTGAGTATCATCTGCGTAGCAATGGAAGCTAATTCCATGTTTTTTAATAATGTTTCCGAGGGGCAGCATGTATATGGAGAACAGCACTGTCACGGGAGGAGTGGTGGAAAGAACCCAATTGCAGGCAGCGTTGGTGATGGGGTTAACAAGACTTTAATATATACACAAAACAGAAAACAAACACCCACGATGGGGTAACAAAACAAGAACGGGGGACACGATAAACTGATAACTAAACACACTTGACAAGAACACTAACTACAAAATACCAGGACTAAACAGAATATTCACAAAGACTATAATAAACTTAAAGGATTCTCAAGATGATGGACCAATGAACAAATGCATCTATACGTGGAAACAAGTACAACGAACGAGCACAAGACAATAGACATGAGGGCATCTTATAGGAAAACTAACAAAGGAGATAACAATGGGCAGGTGCGGGTACTGAAACACTCAGGGAAGGTTAACGAGACAAAAGGGCGGGAAACACTGACGAGACACGAGAAAGCACATGGCAAGTCAGAATCAAAACAAAGCCATGTCTTTCTCACACAAAACCTAAGGCTATGCCATGACTCCGCTGCAAGACCAAGAATAAACATGACATGATAGCGGAATCATGACAAGCAGGGTCCCAGAACCGATCCCTGAGGTAATCCATAATTTACTTGCGTTAGATTTGATGATTCCCCATTTAAATGGACAAATTGATGTCTGTCTGACAAGTAAGATCTAAACCATTGTAGTGCCTGTCTCTCAATACAGGTATAATTGTATAAACGATCTAGAAGTATGTTATGGTCTACGGTATCGAACGCAGCACTAAGGTCAAGCAGGACCAGGAGTGAGATGTTACCTGTATCTGATGCTATAAGCAGGTCGTTTGTAATTTTAATGCGCAGTTTCAGTGCTATGATGCGTTCTAAAGCCTGACTGAAATTTTTCGTGTATGTCGTTATTTTGTAAGAAAGAGCACAACTGAGTGCACACTACTTTTTCTAGTATTTAAGACAGGTATGGGAGATTTGAAATCGGTCTATAGTTTCCTAGTTTATTTGGGTCTAAGTTTGGTTTCTCGATTAGAGGCTTAATGACGGCCATCTTAAAGGGTCCTGGGACATGGCCTAGATTAATTGACGAGTTGATAATGTTATAAATGGGCTCAATTGCAACAGGTAGTAACTCTTTTAATAATTTAGTTGGTATTGGGGTCTAATAAGCAAGTTGTAGGTTTAGATGTTGCAATAAGTTTAATTAAATCTTCCTGTTTTATAGGTGAAAAATGCTGTCGACTTTTTTTTGGAGCGATGGTTGGTGCTAATTCATAGAACAGATTTGGGGGTTGATTTTTTTACTATTTTGTCACGAATGTTTTAGATTTTCTCTGTAAAAAGTATCATGAATTCATTGCTACCGAGGTGCGGCGGACTCAAACTGCTTACTGCTTACTGATGTATTTTAATGTAGGGACAATGCTTTGTAAGCGATGAATTAACTGTTTACTAATGCTTAACTAATGATTAATAGCATGCAGTTATAAAAAAGGGTTACCTATCATTCTCTATGAGAAAATCCAATACTATATTAGAAAAAACACCATATAATGCCAATGACAGCAAAACATACGTGAGCATTCAGTTTTAGTGACATGTTGGCAGGTTATTTTATTAGGAAATTAAGATATTTCGTAATCTTATTTTATTTTTATCTTCTTTGGAATTGTTGAACGACTTTACAGTTCACATGATATTTCATCAGTAACGTTTGCATCCAATGACAGCAAAATATACGTGAGCGCTCAGTTTGAGTGACATGTGGGCAGGTAATTTTCTTAGGAAATGAAGATTACAAAGGAATTTTCTTCTTTGGGACAAAGCTGAAAACTGAACCCCACATTTTTGAGAAAGAAACAATACATAAAATACATATAGTTCATAAAGTAAAGTGACCACCTCGATCGCATGAACCTGAAATATGACACATACTGTATATATGATGTATGCAATAAACAAATGCGACCTCCGGAGGATGCAGCTGAATTCCTGGGCCCCGGAAAATGTCATGTCTGGTCACATTATCATAAAGCCTTTGCACTAAAAGTATAGGTTTGGTGTCATTTGAAAGCACACACTTGGCAGTTTATTTTAAAGTCAGAATTAAGCTAGTAAACCTTAAAAATAAATTTCTAATAACTCCATAAAAAAACATTGAAATTGGCCTTGTTGCAATTTAACATGTTCTGTTTTAATTCTGAAGATGATAAATATTTTGTCGACTCCTTTATGAAGTTGCCATTGACTCAAATTGTTAAAATTGTCTTTGTGATTGGTGCACAGCAACAAAAAAACATTTAAAAAACAATCATGTTTAATGTAAAAGTCATACCTCCACTCTGTCTCTGACTGTACAATGACATTTAAAATTATTAAGTGCACATTTACGGACCCTTAAAACAAAACAATGAATCATGGTTTCTTTACTGTAACCATAATTAATATAACATTATAAAAATATAAAAATAAGAAATGAACCTAAAGTCCTACCATAGTGTTAGACCCAGGCCGTCATGTCCTTACGCTGCATGCACTTGGAAAACTACATCGGTTTAGACCAGGGGGTAACTGGCAGCACAAAAAACTATCTGTGATGGTAATAATAATTACTATTGAAGTAATTCAATAATAATAATATTGGCTCATTCAACTTTTAAAGTTTTACCACAGTAACTCATAATGTTTGTCAGTAATGTGCATGACCCTATGTGCCGTATGAACTCCCTGCAATGTCTGGGCGTACTCCTGATGATTTGGCACATGGTATCCTGTGGATCTGGATCAGAGCATACGTGAGCTCCTGAGCAGTCCATGGTGCTACTTAATGGCTTTGGATACATGAGATCCCAGAGGTTCTCAGCTGGATTTAGGTCTGGGGGACGTGAGGGGCCAGTCAATGTCATTAATGCCTTAATCATCCAGAAACAGCCTTGAGACTTTGGCCACATAAGGTCGGGTATTATCATGCACCAGGAGGGCTCTGCACTGCACCAGCATAAGATCTGACAATAGAGTTGAGGAGGTCTGTAAGACACTCTGAGAATGGTCCTCCCCAGACCAGCCTTGTTGTTGCCTCTCCAGTGTACCTGTTGTCCCTTTTATTTTGCACCAAAACAAGTGAAAATGGTTCACAATCACTTATGCTTCCTTACTGGGATGATTGATAGTCCTGAGGGTTAACTGACTTGGTGTTGAGCAGTGATGATCAGGTGTCCCCTCTATTTTTTAAAGCAGTGTACTTTAAGTCTCCAACACACCTTTGGGACATTTTGAGTATCGGGTTCTCCCATTTGGTTTGACCAATGCTCCTACCGTCTTCCATGGCCTCGTTAATGCCGTGTTGGGCGATATGATTAATCGTTTTGTCTTTGTGTACCTGGATGACATTCTCATTTTCTCCCACTGTCCAGGAACACATCCAACACGTCAGTGAGGTTCTCCAGCGGTTATTAGAGAATCAACTTTTTGTCAAGGAGGAGAAGTGCGAGTTCCACGCCATGACAGTTTCATTCCTTGGCCATATAGTTTCTCCCAAGGGCATTAACCCTGATCCAGCCAAGATCAGAGCCGTTGCCGAGTGGCCCGTCCCCAACTCACGCAAGGCGCTTCAGCGGTTCCTGGGTTTCACATATTTTTACAGGTGTTTTATCCGGGGTTTTGGACAGATTGCCATTCCGCTGTAACTATGACATCGGTAACAGAGAGCTGCTGGTGGTCCGTCTGGCCTTGGGAGAAGGAGCAGTGCAGCCGCTCTTGGTCTCAAGAACCTGGAGTATATTCGTTCAGCCAAGAGACTTAACTCACGGCAGGCCCGTTGGGGACTCTTCTTTGGTCGTTTTTGCTTCACCATCTCGTACTGGCCATCAAGAACATCAAGCCCGACGCACTCTCTTGTCTCTTCGAGGTTCCGGGTGCTGAATCCCCGCCCACTGCCATTCTCCCTAGGGGCATTGTGGTTGGAGTGATCTCCTGGGATATCGAACGACGAGTGGAGCAGGCCCGTCGAGGGGTACAGGCAACGTGAGAATGTCCGGCGGGAAGGTTGTTTTTTCCGACCGTGTTGTGTCCCGAAGTCCTGCGGTTGGGTCATTCTTCCAGGTTGGTCGGCCATCCAGGTAATCGGGTAAACCTGGCCTTTGTCTGTTAGTGGTTTTGGTGGCCCTCCATGGCCTCAGATGCTAGACAGTTGTGTTGCCAATGTAAGCTCTCCCACCACCCTCCCGCTGGTCTGCTCACATACCATCCCCTCCCGCCCTTGGTCACACATTGCCTTAGACTTTGTCACTGGTCTTCTCCCCTCTGACGGCAACTGTCGACCGTTTCTCCAAAGCAGCTTTTTTCATTCCCTTGCCCAAGCTTCCCTCCGCCCGGGAGACCTCTCAACTGATGGTGGACCGATAGGGGACCTCAGCTCACCTCCCGGTTTTGGACAGAGTTCTGTAGACAGATCGGGGCCTCAGCGAGTCTGTCTTCCAGTTTCGACCCCCAGACCGATGGGCAGTGTGTGCGAGCCAACCAGGATCTCGAACGTAGACTCCGCTGTCTAACATCCCAGACTCCCGGTTCCTGGAGCTTACAGCTCTCCTGGATTGAATACGCCCACAATTCCCTGCCGTTATCCTCCTCAGGTATGTCCCCCTTTGAATGTTCTGTGGGTTACCAACCGCCTTTGTTCCCTTCTCAGGAGCTCAAGGCTGCAGTTCCTTTTGGTCTGGCCTTCGTTTGGCATTGTCTGGGTTTTGGCCCAAACTTCTCAGAGGAACAAGGTAGCGGTGGATCGTCACCGGTCCTCTCCTCTAACCTATGTGTGTGGTCAGTTCTACTATGGAGCTACCTCTCCGGGTGCCCTCTCGAAAGTTGGCTCCCAGGTTCATTGGCCCATTCCACATCACTAAGGTGGTTAATCTTGGTCTAAATCACCCTGCTTTTCATGCTTCCAGGGTCTAGCCCGTTGTCACTTCCCCTCTGGGGGGTCTGGGCACTTGCATGTGAATGAAAGACACACACACACACACACACACACACACACACACACACACACCATTATGATATAGTATACTACCCCAATGCTGTGTTTTTATTAAGGCTTACCCAATTGGATAGGTGTTAAACTTTATTATTGTTAGTGTTTTGGGTATCAGACAAGGTTTTCTATGGTTATGATATAAAAACACATACTTTAAAATATTATGGTTTTGTAGTTTTTGTTTGATGTGGTGAAATACAGATGACCTTTACTGAAACACCAGCTATTGAAAATCAACTGTTGGTTAACACAAGAGAATGAGAGGGGGAACACTTACTGAACAACATCTTAAAATAAATTTTCTAACAAAACAAACCAATATAAACACATGCACATATGCGTTCCAAACACTTTATTCAAAGAATATGACATGATGGATACACTTTGACCATTACACAATACAATAACAAACATAAACATGACAATTCATCATGAGACATTCAAAGTAAAGTAATTGAAAATCTAGTTGCAAATAAAATACAAATTGTAGACATAAACCAGAATAACTGAAGTCTCTTTTTATTAGTCAGAAATGGCAAGGAAAGACAGCGGGATAGACAGCTCTTACAGTGAAGTAAGTTGAAATGTTTAATTATAAACATACCAATGTTCAATTGTAATTATATACTTCAGTTAAATATACATCCGTCAATGCACTTCGACGCTGTCAGGGTTTGGTAAGGAAGAACCCAAGCGCAGGGATGAAGGGGTTAACAAACAGACTTTAATCAAACAACAAAAACACCCTCGATGGGGAAAATACTAACTATACAAGATACAAAAACAGAAAACAATCACTAAGTAGCGTGTACCCACGGATCAACCCTCTTGATCCACAACCCTCCAGCGGCCTTCTCAGCTGCCTCTGTTTTGGTCTTACGACCTCTCTGATCTGGAAAGAATGTTTTGTGACAACATCCTTATCAGTTGCTTTCAGGTATTTCCACATCTGTGTGATGGTGAAGTTCTGGATGTGCGTGCAGTCCGTCATAGCACGGACAAGTGCCGGCGCCTTCCAGTCACTGACGATGTGGCCGATGGAAGGGGTGTTACTTTTCCAGCCCTGGCTCGTAATCCAACCAATAACATGTTTTTCTCTGGGTGTGCTTAAAAAAACAAAGAGCAATTTTGTTACTTGCAGTGCACTTAACAATCTTCAGTATCGTACACAGCGGTCTAAAACTTTTTCCATAATCAAAATAAAATACTTACAGATGACAGACTGCACTCACAGTCTCATCTGTGCTTTAATCCAGCGCTCATAGAGCTGCATCTGGAATGTGACAGACACCACTGAGCGCACATTCCTGTCAGGCACTTCACCGTCCAATGTCACTGGGTGTGCGAGGAGCAGCGTGTTGTATGCTTTCTGCACATCGATCTTTTCCTCTGGGGCATTCGTGCTCTCAGCCTCACTGCCGGAAGAAAGGGAAGATGGAGCTTTTTCAGCCTGTGCTCCAGGATCAGGCTGTGTTTCTGGTTCAGATCTAAAAACAATAGACATAATTTTTTGAATAAGGATAACAAAATGCAGATATTTCAGTTGTGTTGAGATAATACAACCATGATTCACCACCAGCCAGCTGGCCCAGCAGCTTGCGAAATACCACATCCTTCGGTGTCTTCATGCGGTAATGCTTGTCTGTAATGTACCTGTGGTATCTGGGAAATTAAGATATTTTGTAATCTTATTTTATTGTTATTTTCTTTGGAACCTTTGAATGACTATACGTTTCACAAGATCTTTCATCAGTAAAGCATGCATTCAATGACGGCAAAACATGCGTGAGCATTCAGTTTGGTTTAATTATTGGCAAGTTATTTTCTTAGGAAATGAAGATATTTTAAAATCGTATACTTTGGAATTTTCAGTAACACGTTATAATAACTGCATGCTATTAATCATTATTTAAGCATTAGTGAACAGTTAATACATAATTTATAAAGCATTGTTCCTACATTAAATTACATCAGGAAGCAGTTTATAAATACAGATATTAAATGTTATTATTATGATTATTAAGTGTTTAATAATTGTATTTTCACTCTTTATTGATGATCAGTTACTGGTTCATAAGATCATTTAAAAAGTGTTCATACATTATTAATAGATTTAATTTCAATGTAAACATCTTATTATGTAGTTAAATAGTAATAGTTTCTCTGTGTCTTAATAAATTATTTCATTTATTAACACACAGTCCTACTGCAATTCATCCAATCCAGTGCTGGCACTGGTAACGGTATATATAATACGATTAATTTAGTTATAACACATTTAGTACTTGTCAGTTTGAAATGTAGAATTTATTTAGATTTTGCCACACTAAGATTTTTTACGTAATTTTGGCAACTTTTTTTGTGACTTACTTTACTGAATTTTCACTCAGCCATGAAACTGAAAAATGTCTTACTACACCAGTATTTTCCTTATTTTCTTAATTTTCTAGCTTATTGATAGTTTTGTTAGCTATTTATTAGTACTTATAAAGCATTACCATATTTGGCCTCCATAGTCCAACCCAGTGTTTCTCAAAGTGTGGGGCGGGCCCCACTGGTGTGCAGTGGTGGATTTAGCAAATTGGGGGCCCAAGGCGAAGGTGTGTGTGGGGCCCCACTGTCCGAGCTTTAAAAGAGAACGAAAAATGTTTTCTTCAAAATGAAGTTGGAAAGCAGAGAACACACAAAGTGTACCACTACACAAACTAATAGTCACGATGGAACCCAATAGAGAATAAGGTTTCAGATAACACGGCGCAATCAGCGTCGCCATGGTAACCAAAGGAGGAAACGAGTCACAGCTGTCGGTCGTCAGACAATCATCTAGACCGGCATAAAAGCGGTTTCACAGACAACACAGGTAGCTACAACTCCATGGCAATAGCTTTGTCTAACGATACTTTCTCCTGTTGTTGAAACCAGGTTCAGACTGCTGACGACCGGCAGAGGCCGCGTGCCCACGCCTCCCGCAGCCATACTGCACACGGAACTGCACGGACACGAAGGATTACACGGACACGGAGGAGTATTTGACACAACGATTGTACGGAAGCACGGGATAGCACAGAGACAGGGATTGAGGAGGAGCACGGCTCACCACCCCACACCGTAAACCCGGAAGCACCGACACTACCTCTACCTATATTGTTTTCATCACCTGTTAATAAATTCCCCTCCGGGGCGTTAAAAGCAACACACGTCTTTGCCAAATTGATAAGATCAAATCAATATCAATGTAACAGGATATTCTCAGTGAATTGACATACATTTGAGATTGAACATTTCAAACATTCTACAAATAAACCTATGTACATGATTGTCATGAATGCCAGTGAAGAATCCTCTGTCGGCCACCGGAGGTCTCACTCTCCTGAACATTAGCTTTGGCGGAGAACTACATTTCCCAAGAAGCCACATGCTGGGACTGATTACTGCATACCTGATCCTCATCAACAGACTATTTAAACCCTAGCTGCCCATGCACAAATTGTGAAGTCTTGTTTGCCCCGGCTGCATTTCTGAGCATTATCTTATCCTTGTATCGACTACCTGTGTTTGAACCCTGCCTTACCGTTGATGACTCTTCTCTGCCTGCCCCTGACCTCGGTTGTACCTGTATTCCTACCTCTGATGTTATCTGCCTGCCTCGAACTTTTGCCAGTTTTGACTACGTTTATTGCTCTGTCTCTGATATTGTTGTCTGCCCTGTTGTTTTGATCCACGCCTGTTTGTACGTCGAGCCTGCACCTATTTATAAATAAAGCTGCATATGGATCCTACTCAGTCTGAGTCTTTGTTACAATGATACATGATAGGGAGAAAAAAAATTTAATCTGATGCTGTACAAAAACTAACAATGCATCAAAGCCAATGTTGTTACTAATCTTTCACATGTCCAAGACTGTGAAAAAATCCAGTCCACAATCACTTTTTATATTGAAAATGAGTCATTTTGTGTGTGTTTTATTCAGTTGTTGAAAAAAATCAGTGGAATCCAGGATTTTCCACCTTAGTATGTCCTGATACCTTGGAGTAACCTTGTTGCTGGTCCCTGGACTCAAGTTTGTGGACTTATAGTTTATTTATTATTCTTATTACCTCGTTTGTTTTGTTCCCCTTGTGGGAAGTTTTAGTTTTCAGTCTTGTCTAGATTTTGTTCATGTTTTCACAGAAGTTTAATTGAGTGGATGTTTTCATCCCGAACATAACGAAAGGGTTGTGAAATTGCTCACAGTGTATTGTTGAATTTTAGAAAAATATTCAAAGCGTTTTCCCAAAATATGTGTCAAAATAAGATTTGTCACCAAAAATCATTCCAATTGCTGTGACACAGAGAAAGTTGTGGCCAAATTAAGACTCAACAGCAACACATAGTGGACGAAAACATCCCCAACATAACATAAGGGTTAAATTAGCTTTTTCTGTAGTAACGTTATTTACTTCACCACAAAATATTTTTTTATCAGTGTAGGGCTGTGGCTATTACTAGCAAAACTAGGCGGTTGACTCACCAAAGCCCCATCATCGTCATCATCAGTGTCAAAGTGGCCATCACTGGACAACTCTTCCACCTCATCTGTGTCAACGTCATTGACACTGTTGCTGGTGACAGCGGGCGGCAACAACGTGAAGTCCTCTTCAATTTAACGTTAATTAAATAACGTTATTTAGCGCAACTTCACTGCTAGCTGCTGCTGTACAGGCCTTTTCAACACTTTGGACGTCGTTGTTGTTCCTGTCATTATCCTCAACAACAGTACTAAAACAATTTGTTATCTTTGGCAGCGTTGCCAAGTATGTATCGCTGCCTTTTCGCTTTTTTCTTTTATTTGGTCCGCTTGGGTAAGATCGTTTCATTTCGTGTTTATATTCGTCTTGTTGCGTCTCTGATTGTGTACATTCCCAGTCCTCCTGTCACTCTGTGTTTATCTTTCGCGCCGCGCAGCGCGCATGGTTACGGACTAGTCCATTTCATTGTGAAAGAAGGGGGTGTATGTGTGTAGTGACAGATAAACATGAACGGGACATTTTAACTACTACAAAGTTTCAACGTATTTCTTAAGAATATTAATACAATCTACCATGCTTTTGAAGTGTTCATGATGATAAGGGTTTTGTTTATTTTTTACTTTTTAGGTTGGTTGGGGTCCCCCGCTGGTAGGGGGCCCCAAGCAGCCGCCTACCTATGCCTCTATGTTAAGACCGCCTCTGCTGGTGGGGAATAGAGACATGACAAGTGGGGCGCAACAAATGGGTGGACATTTTGTCATTTTTTGTCAACTCTATTTATTACTTTAATAGTCAAGTCAAGTCAGCTTTATTTATATAGCGCTTTTTACAATTTTCATTGTTACAAAGCAGCTGTACAAGAAAAAAATACTATAAGTAAAACATAAAAGGTTAAATTCAAAACACAGGTCAAATATCAGACACACAATAAATTCCTATATGCAGTGTTAATTAAATAAGACTACCAAATTCTAGCAGCCCCCCCGGCCAGGCAAAACAGTGCAAAACAGTATGCAAACGGTGGCGAGGAACCGAAAACTCCATTGGAGGAGAAAAAAAACCTCGGAGGGAAACCAGGCCTAACCAGGGGATTCCAGTTCCCCTCTGGCAAAAACTGCAGCCTCTGCACAAGCTCAACAGTGCTTGCACAACAAGGCGAAAATAAAAAATAAATTAGATTTAAAATTATCATTAATAATCTAATAGCGACTGAAGTTTTGTAGGGACGTCACTTCCTTCGTCCAGCATTTGTCAGGTCTAGGAATGGATTGCGCCCTGCCCGCTCCGCTCTTGTAACCTTGGAACAAATGAGACAAGACTGGCTGAGAGTAGAGTACTGTTCTGCACTCTTTGATGCAACAAATGCATCAGTTGT
Source organism: Barbatula barbatula (assembly GCF_947034865.1). Taxonomy (NCBI): domain Eukaryota; kingdom Metazoa; phylum Chordata; class Actinopteri; order Cypriniformes; family Nemacheilidae; genus Barbatula; species Barbatula barbatula. Next base: position 8,685,611 of record NC_136776.1, on the reverse strand, counting down.
TATTGGAAGTGTCCCTGGTTCCGGTTGATCTAACTAGTGCAGCCTAGATGTTTGAAATACATATATTATGATAATCTAGTGTATGCAAGATTAAAAAGATGCGTCTTTAGTCTAGATTTAAACTGACAGAGTGTGTCCGCCTCCCGGACATTGCAGGGAAGACTGTTCCAAAGTTTAGGCGCTAGATAGGAAAAGGATCTGCCGCCTGCACTTGATTTTGAAATTCTAGGTATTGCCAACTGACCTGACGCCTGAGAGCGTAGTGCACGTGATGGACTATAATACGTAAGAAGTTCTCTCAAGTAGTGAGGAGCTAAACCATGCAAGGCTTTATAGGTAATAAGCAAGATTTTAAAATTTATGCGATGCTTTACAGGTAACCAGTGCAAGGTTGACAGAACCGGGCTAATATGCTCATACTTTTTTGTACGTGTAAGAACTCGAGCTGCCGCATTTTGGACCAGTTGGAGTTTTTGTAATAGGCCTGCAGGGCAACCACCTAATAGTGCATTACAGTAATCTAGTCTTGATGTCATAAAGGCATGTATAAGCTTCTCCGCATCTGATGATGACGGCATATGACGTAATTTAGATATATTTTTAAGATGGAAAAACGCAATCTTACAGGTGTTGGCGACCTGGTTCTCAAATGACAGAGTACTATCGAATATAACGCCAAGATTCTTAGTTGAAGATGAGGGTTTTATGGAACATCCATCAATAGTTAAACAGTATTCTTGGTTGTTACGTAGGGCGGTTTTCGGTCCGATAAGTAACACTTCAGTTTTGTCCGAGTTCAGTAATAAAAAATTGCTACTCATCCACTTTTTTATATCGACAATGCATTCCACTATTCGATGGAATTGCTGTGTTTCGTGAGGCTTCGAGGAAATATAAAGTTGCGTATCATCAGCATAGCAGTGAAAGCTTATTCCGTGTCGCTTTATTATATCTCCTAGGGGTAACATGTATAATGCGAAGAGCATAGGCCCTAGTACTGAGCCCTGTGGTACACCGTACTGGACTTGCGATTTGCGTGATACCTCATTGTTTATTTTTACATATTGGAAACGGTCGCATAAATAAGATCTAAGCCATTTCAAAGCTATTTCCTTAATACCGACATCATTTTCAAGTCTATGTAGGAGCATGCTGTGGTCAATGGTGTCGAATGCAGCACTAAGATCTAGCAGCACCAATAAGGAGATACAACCTCGGTCGGACGCCATAAACAGATCATTTGTAACTCTAATCAGAGCAGTCTCTGTACTGTGATGTGCTTTAAATCCAGACTGGAAATCTTCATTAATCTCATTCCTTTGGAGGAAGGAACATATTTGAGTTGAGACTACTTTTTCCAGAACTTTAGATAAGAAAGGTAGATTCGAAATAGGTGTATAGTTAACTAATTCTCCAGGGTCCAGATGGGGTTTTTTGACAAGGGGCCTTATAACAGCCACCTTATATGCTTTAGGCACATGTCCTAATGTCAGATATGAGTTAATAATGCTAAGTAGAGGATCTATAATTTCTGGGAGCATCTCTTTCAGAAGATTTGTAGGTATAGGGTCTAGCATGCATGTAGTCGATTTAGATGATCTAATGATTTTCGATAGTTCATCGTGATCTATAGTTGAAAATAAACATAATTTCTCCTTAGGGGTGCTGTAGTAAGTCGTTTGTTCAGCGGGTTTCGCATCTGGTTGCATAGTTATAATTTTCTCTCGAATATCTTGGATTTTATTAGTGAAATAGTTCATAAAATCATCACTGCTATGCTGGTATACAGCATCAGAAGTCGCTGACGATTTATTTTTGGTTAATTTAGCCACTGTATCAAATAAAAACCTAGGGTTATTTTGGTTTTCTTCTATTAATGATGAAATGTAGGCGGATCGAGACGTTTTTAGGGCTTTCCTGTATTTTTTTGTACTATCCTTCCAGGCAGTACGAAATACCTCTAATTTAGTCTTCTTAAAGTTGCGCTCCATTTTTCGTGCCGCTTTCTTTAGAGCCTGAGTGTGTTCATTTTTCCACGGTGTCGGTCTGTCATTTTTAATCTTCTTTAAGCGCAAGGGAGCAACTATGTCTAGCGCTTCCGAGAAGGTGGCTGTAGCAAAGTTCGTAAGAAGGGAAGGAAGGAGGCGGGAACCGGCGAACATTCAAATAATAAAACTTTAATTAAACAAACAATAAACACGGAAGTTGCCGACAGCCACCTCACGGTAGACTGTCGGCCATAAAACATACATAAACTAAACACATTTCCGGGCCCGGTCCTCTCTCGTCAACAGTCCTGCCGAACATCCATTTAAGCTCCCAATCTCCTCCGTGATAAGATGCGGGACCGGTGCGCGCACAGCTGATTGCACTTATCACTCACGCCACCGGCCCCGCGTCACGGCTCTCGTCCCGCCTTCCTCACCACATACCCCCATCACCCCTTACAGGCCGGGGGGCACCCCCGAGACTGTACCTACTCCCCCCCCCGGGGAGCCAGTCTCGGAGTCGGCAGCGCCTGGGGGTATGCACCGGCGAGACGAAAGAACGGAGACGGGAGCCCCCGGAGCGACAGGGACGAGAGAGGGGAGAGAGGAAAAGAAAAAAAATTGTCCGGTTCCCTGACACGCTGTCGCTCGGTCCTCAGCCAGCCGAGAAACTCTTCCTCGCGGTGCCATGCGATGGTACTGGACGCTCGGTGGACGGCTCGATCCTCCTCCGCCCCCTGGCGGCCGGCGATGGCCCTCCAGCTGAGGGCAGCTGGTCATCCGTTCCCTGCTCCTCCCCATCATGGCGGCTGGCAGCAGGCTCGGCCCACGGCGAACGGGCCTTGGCTCCCTCCTGGACGGCAGCCACCCCACCTCGACCCAGGAGCACGGCAGCGAGGTCCTCGTCCCATCCGACTTCTTGATCCAGCACCACCGCCTCGGGCAGCCACTCGCGGACTTTCCTCGTCCGCGCTGCCCGAACTCCTCAGCACCGCGATCACCCTCGGCAGCGAGGGCTCTTTGACAGCATGTCCCTCCTTCCTCCCGGGTTTCGGCACCAATGTAGCAAAGTTCGTAAGAAGGGAAGGAAGGAGGCGGGAACCGGCGAACATTCAAATAATAAAACTTTAATTAAACACACAATAAACACGGAAGTTGCCGACAGCCACCTCACGGTAGACTGTCGGCCATAAAACATACATAAACTAAACACATTTCCGGGCCCGGTCCTCTCTCGTCAACAGTCCTGCCGAACATCCATTTAAGCTCCCAATCTCCTCCGTGATAAGATGCGGGACCGGTGCGCGCACAGCTGATTGCACTTATCACTCACGCCACCGGCCCCGCGTCACGGCTCTCGTCCCGCCTTCCTCACCACAGTGGCATTAATATTTTTAATGGTAAAGTCAAGATCTTCAACGTTATTACTCATGCTAGAGATTTGAGACAATTCAGGCAAATTATCAAGAAACGCACCTTTTGTAGTCGAAGTTATTGTTCTACAATATTTGTAACTTGGAGTTTGATTTGCCACCATTGGGTATTGAAGCAAGCATGATACCAGATAATGATCTGAGATGTCTTCGCTCTGCTGAAGGATTTTAACATCGACCACGTTTATACCGTAAGACAAAATTAAATCTAAAGTATGATTACGAAGGTGAGTAGGTCCTGACACATGTTGACTAACGCCCATGGAGTTAAGAGTGTCTTTAAAAGCCATTCCTAACGCATCTGTATCATTATCTACATGAACGTTAAAGTCCCCAGCAACAAGGACTCTGTCTGCAGACAGTACTAGTTCTGATAAGAACCCACCAAATTCTTTAATAAAATCTGTGTGGTGCCCTGGAGGCCTATATACAATAGCCAGAATAAATTTTAAAGATGTTTTGTCCTTAGTATTAGGTATTGATGCATCAAGTACCATGACTTCAAAAGAATTGTATTTAGGATTAGACTTCTGGGAAATGCTAAAAGAGTTACGGTAAAGTGCAGCAACACCTCCCCCTCTGCCTTTTAGGCGAGGCTCGTGTTTATAATAATAATCTTGGGGGACAGACTCATTTAAAGCAATATAATCATCTGGCTTTAGCCATGTTTCTGTGAGACAGAACATGTCTATTTTATGATCTGTTATCATATCATTAACAAAAAGTGCTTTATTAGAGAGAGATCTAATATTTAGCAATCCGAGTCGTAACAGTTGATTATCTGTATTATGTTCATGTTTAGTTAGTTTAACGTTAACTAAATTACCTTTGAGAGGTTTACGCTTTATTTTATGTTTACTAATCCGGGGGACAGACACAGTCTCTATTTTATGATGTTTGGGAGAAAGTATTATCGCATGTTGTGTATTATGTGTGTTCTGCAACGTGAGACGGCAAGCAGACCGTTGGTTAAGCCATTCAGTCTGCTCCCTGACCTGGGCCCCAGTGAGTCAAGTTTTAGCATTAAGACTAATATTGACCATACACTCAAAACAAAGACATTTAAATGTAAGCCTTACTTAAAACAAAGTCAGATTGCAAATAAATTGCAAGAATGATTTTATGTGAGAGGTTTGTGACATGGAATGAAAAGAAAGCTGGAGATTCGGCACCAGCAGAGAAAACCAAGACAGACAGTGGACCTTAAGTTTATCACCCTTTTGTTGTTGGTTATTGGTGACAGGCGGGGCTCGCACCTTCAAAGTGGGGAATGGCAGAAATATTTTGAGAAACACTGGTCCAACCCAATTCCAAAAGCTTTGCGAAAGCATAAATAGTGCTCACTTTAGATGACCTCACAAAAATAGTGAATGTTTTATAACTATCTAAATTATCAGAAAGGAAGTCACAGAGAATTATTTAACACACATTCATTAACACACTGAGTAAGGATTACTATCTCACTACATCATAAAATACATTTAAATCATTCATTAATCATTTATTGAGCACTTTATTAATGATAATATGAAGCACAGACAACTCCTAAATAACTGATTTGTATTGTTTCATTTAGAAAAGATAAACTCATCATTATTAAATAAATAAAATTCACTTTATGGATATGCTTATGAATCAAGAATAAAGCATTTTTACCTGTATTTATTTACTGCTTACTGATGTATTTTAATGTAGGGACAATGCTTTGTAAGCGATGAATTAACTGTTTACTAATGCTTAACTAATGATTAATAGCATGCAGTTATAAAAAAGGGTTACCTATCATTCTATATAAGAAAATCCAATACTATATTAGAAGAAACACCATATAATGCATCCAATGACAGCAAAACATGTGTAAACGCTCAGTTTTAATGACATGTTGGCAGGTTATTTTCTTAGGAAATTAAGATATTTCGTAATCTTATTTTATTGTTTTCTTCTTTGGAATTTTTGAATGACTTTACGCTTCACACGATATTTCATCTGAAACGTATGCATCCAATGACAGCAAAACATACGTGAGCGTTCAGTTTTAGTGACATGTGGGCAGGTTATTTTCTTAGGAAATTAAGATATTTCGTAATCTTATTTAATTGTTTTCTTCTTTGGAATTTTTGAACAACTTTACAGTTTACATGATATTTCATCAGTAACGTATGCATCCAATGACAGCAAAACATGCGTGAGTGCTCAGTTTGAGTGACATGTGGGCAGGTTATTTTCTTAGGAAATTAAGATATTTCGTAATCTCATTTAATTGTTTTCTTCTTTGGAATTTTTGAACAACTTTACAGTTCACATGATATTTCATCAGTAACGTATGCATCCAATGACAGCAAAACATCCGTGAGAGCTCAGTTTGAGTGACATGTGGGCAGGTTATTTTCTTAGGAAATGAAGATTACAAAGGAATTTTCTTCTTTGGAACAAAGCTGTAAACTGAACCACCCATTTTTAAGAAAGAAAAAAATACAGAGATATAGTTCATAAAGTAAAGTCAACACCTCGATCTCATGAACCTGAAATATGACACATACATACACTGTAAAAAGGTTGCTGTAAATTTTACAGTAATTTACTGGTAGCTGGTTGCCAGTAAGTTACTGTAAAAACATATTACTGTATTTCTATTTACAGCACATTTATTATTACTGTGTTTCTGTTTACAGCATATTTGCCGTTACTGTGTTTTAATTTACATATCAGTTGCTGTTACTGTATTATTATGTACAGATAATTTGCTATTACTGTATTATTATTTACAGAAAATTTGCTACTACTGTATTTTTAATTTACAGCTCATTTCCTATCACTGTATTTTTATATAGTTACTGTAGTTAAAATAAAAAAGGTCATTTTATACAATCATAAGAATCCATATATACCTCTGTAGAATGTAGAGTTTTAATGGTCAACATTTTGTTAAAAATACAAGAATGTAATTTGTTAAGATTTCAAACATTGTGAAAAATCATGCCTTCCACAACAACAGCACAGCATTTATCACATTTTTGGTTTTTGGTAACACACCTTACATACTTCCACCACATTAACTAGAGTTAATGTTGAATGGATAGTTCACCCAAAAAATAAAAGATGAACGATCCCTTGGAAATGTTTTAATTATTGGGTGCTTGTTACACTGGTAAAAGCAGAACATGCCTTTCACAACAACAGCACAGCATTTATCACATTTGTGACTGTCCACAATCGTTTTTGTCCCTCCAGTTGTGTTTTAGTAGTTTTGCCAATCAAAGTCCACAAGCTCTCTAATTAAAGATGCAACATGTGTCATGATTCTGCCTGCTCTTGTCTTGATTTTCTGGTCTAGGGGTAGAATCATGACAGACCCACGTGTTTTATGTGGAGAGGAACATAATATGGTCAATCAGGACATAATATGCGTTCTCTCCTGTTTCGTCATTTGGCCCCGCCCCTCTCGTTTCTAGTATAGCTTTCCTCCTGTGACGCATTACCCACACCTGCCCATTGTTATCTCCTTTGTTAGTTTTCCTATAAGATGCCCTCATGTCTATTGTCTTGTGCTCGTTTGTTGTACTTGTTACCCCAAGAAGTCTTGTCCTGACAGATTCTATTAAGTATATGCTAGTCTTGTTGAGTATTTAGTTTTCAGTTACGGTGTTTGTTATCGTTTACTCTGTTTGGTTACCCCCTCGTGGGTTCTTGTTTTCTGTGTTATTGCCTATTAAAGCCCTTGTGTTAACCTCTTCACCCCTGCGGCTGCCTGCATTTGGGTTCTTCCTTACCAAACCGTCTGACAGAACGAACGAGCCACGACAGAACCCAGCAGCAGCATGGACAATGACCGGTCCAGCTTGGCCCGTCGCCTCTGCAGGCTTCGCCAAGGAGAGGAGACTGTGGATGAGTATATGGAGAGGTTCCTGGACATCGCGGAACAAGGTGTGTTCGGGGAGAGGGAGCTGGCGGGGCTTTTCAACACCGGTCTCAAAGAGCCACTCTCTCGCTCCGAGATGAGGGCAATGAGGCCGTTGGACTTCGGAGCCGTGTGGTTAACTGCCTCAGCTCGTTCGGAGTCCACAACCTCGGCGAACGCCCTTTACTCATCTCCGCTGGTAGCGATACCCGAGAGTGGTCCTCTGCAGATCGGTGTTGTGGGCATTGCCACGCACCACTCTCCAGCCTCTGCAGCCTCTCCACAACCGCCCAGTCTCACTGGCAAGCGGGGGAGACGGGAATCCTGGGGGTCCGAGGCCTCCAATCCCAAGCCGCCCATCCCATTCTCGTCGTTCCTGCAGCCGACCACCAGGCGGGTGGCTCGGCTTAAGAAGAAGAGGCAACGGAAGGTGGCTCGAAGCCCAGTGGTCCCGTCAAGTCCGGTGGTCCCAAGTCTGGTGGTCCCTCAGCCGGCCTTCCAGCCGGCGTCAAGTCCTGTTCCTCAGCCGGCCTTCCAGCCGGCGTCCCAGCCAGTCCCTCCCAGAGCCTCCCATGAGAGTGATTGTTTTCTGTTTTTGTATCTTGTGTAGTTAGTGTTTTACCCATCGAGGGTGTTTTTGTTGTTTGATTAAAGTCTGTTTGTTAACCCCTTCATCCCTGCTGCCTGCGCTTGGGTTCTTCCTTACCAAATCCTGACAACATGAGGATTCAGGCCGATACCTTTTTTTTCACACTTTTCCCAGACGGCCGGCTGATCTGTGTCTTTGTGTGACATTTTGTCCCATCTGGATTAATTCTCAGAATGAATCTGGAGGTACAAGAAAAAACCATTAGTTATCAAAGCAATAACGCTTCTCCAACAGTCATAATTTGGTGCAATATGAGCTTGAATAAAATGCATAATCAGTATCGTATAGTATCAGCTAAGAAAGTATTACCATTTTTAAAGGCACTTTTCAAATATATTTTATTATCAGAAATATTAAGTAATGATTATCTAAAATTGCACAGTGGGATATTTACCCTAAATGGAAATTAGTCACATTTTACCAATTCCTAACCACATCAATCTTAATAATTGTGTATATAATATAAAATAAAGGCTTGAAGTGAAAGACAATATATCAAATTAAGATGAAGAATGAGGTGTGAAACCATGAGGAACCCTCTAGTCTCCAGTGCCACCATTTTTTAGAACTGGCACCTACCTGGAATCTCAAAGTACAAGGCTCCGAGACTTTTTTATAAAATCTTAACCCGCTGTCACATTATCTTAACCTTTACATTCCTACAAGATTTTTAAGTCTCAGACGGGTCTAAATATCTAGCATGCCAAATATCTTACATGCATCCATGATGCATCTGTCAGATTTTGTCCTTTAAAATGTACACTGCAACATTTTGCCCTTTTATATATAGACAGACAGGTTGAATAATATAAAAAAACACATTACACACTGCATTTTTACACTGATACTGTCAAGACTTTCAGCTCAAGGGGCATGGTCGTGATGCAAGACTGGAGACCACGTGACGTAGGCAAACAATGCCCAGGCCACGCGGTTCCGTAAAACAATCACAAAGACATGGTACTGTCACGGCGCCGCCCCCAAGGCTCTAAGACTAAACCAGACATGAACGGGCAGAACCATGAAAGATACACATCCCTCGTCTTGTACACTGTTGCTTTATATCAGAATTGATTTATTTGTAATTCATAATGTACAAACCTCTGAATGAATTCCAGTGTAGAAGATGCCTCTTCCTGGTACTGCACATTGAATGTATAGTAGCAGCCAAACAAAACAGATAATGCGGACTGAAAATTGCTTAGCTCTTGTGGCTCTATTATAACTCTGCCCTCCATAGTCAGCATCCATTTCTTGGCTTGAAGAACAGAATCTCCTGTAACAGACACCATCATAGCAGCTTTTTAGAAAGGGTAGGTAAAAAATCTCTTCTGTTACTATTGCATATTAATGGAATACTCCAGCCTAAAAATTCTGTCATGAATTACCCACAGTCAAGTAGTTCCAACCTGTATATGTTAATGTATAGAAAGTATAAGTAAAGTACAGTAACAGATTTTATACAAGAAAACACATTTAATAAAAAAGAATATAAAAAAATTATGCATTTATAAAAGCATAATGTTACCCTTACCAAGAGCAATCAGCCTTGGTGTGGTAGGCAAAGTGAAGCTTCCCTCTACATCTGCTGCAGTTGCCGTTACCTTAAAGTGTAGTAATTAAAAAATGGGAGAATTAATTGCAAATACAAAACATACCCTGCAATTGTTACGACAGAGAGACACGGAGCACAGAAGTCTGAAACAGAACAAAGGTTTATTAAACAACGACTCTTAGGACCTCGCGGAGGAGGATTAGGGGTGAGCAAAACTGGAACCAGGGAGGACACAGGAGACTGGAGACGAGGAGGATGACGAGGAGGAAGACCAGGGCTGGGAAGGCAGGTTGGTTTGTTCTTAGGAGTCCTTGACATTTACGTGTGACGTTAACGAGACCGGACAAGGAGTGAGGGAAACTGTGGTGGTTTAAGTGCTGGTGGTGATGAGGTGATGATGAGATGCAGGTGATCGTGATCAGAACTCGGGGGAGGTTGCTCGTGATGCTTGGGTGGAGCCTGGCGTGTTCGTAACATTACCCCCCCCTCCACGGCCCGCACCCGAGGGCCGAGGACCCCGACGACGTGGTGGTCGGCCTCTGCCTCGAGGTGCTGGTCGATCCGGGTGGGATACATGAAACTCTTCGAGTAGGTTGGGATCAAGAATGTCATCTCTGGGTACCCAAGATCGTTCTTCGGGACCATACCCCTCCCAGTCCACCAGGTACTCGAGACGACCACCACGCCGCCGGGAGTCCAAGATCTCCTGGACCAGATAGGTTGCGCCGTCCTCCATGATGAGTGGAAGGGGGGGTTCCGGGGTTGCACCAGACTCTGGGGAAACAGAAACAGACGGATGGTGAGGCTTGAGAAGTGATACATGGAAGGTAGGGTGAATCCGATAGTGTGGTGGTAGTTTGAGTTTGAAAGTGACAGGGTTGATCTGCTGGATTATTGGAAACGGGCCAATGAACCTGGGACTCAGCTTTTTGCAAGGTTGACGAAGACGGATGTCCCGGGTAGACAGCCAGACCTTCTGTCCTACTTGAAAGGGTGGAGTGTCTGAGCGGCGAAGGTCGGCTGTCATCCTCCGTCGTCGTCGAGCACGTTGTAATTGCTGGTGTGCTGAGTCCCAGACCCTCTCACTCTCCCGGAACCAGAAATCCACAGCCGGAACGTCCGATGTCTCCCCATACCAAGGGAACAGCGGCGGTTGGTAACCGAGCACACACTGGAATGGAGTGAGACCCGTAGAAGGTTGACGAAGCGAGTTCTGTGCGTACTCGGCCCAACCGAGGAACTGGCTCCAGGAGTTCTGGTGGCCGTGGCAGAAGGTACGGAGGAAGCGACCGATCTCCTGGATTTTCCTCTCTGTTTGCCCGTTTGACTGTGGATGGTATCCTGACGTGAGGCTGACGGTCACACCTAGGAGTTGGAAAAACGCCTTCCAGACCTTAGATATAAACTGGGGCCCTCGATCGGATACAATGTCTTCAGGAATGCCGAAATACCGGAATATGTGGTTAAACAGGAGTTCCGCCGTCTCCATGGCGGTGGGTAACCCCTTCAATGGAATTAGGCGGCAGGACTTGGAGAACCGATCCACCACCACCAGGATGCAGGTATGTGTCTCAGAGGCAGGGAGGTTAGTTAAAAAATCTACTCCTAGGTGTGACCAGGGTCGATTAGGCACAGGTAGAGGAAGGAGCTTGCCGGAAGGAAGGTGGCGGGGGCTCTTGGACATGGCACACTCCTGACATCCTTTCACGTACCTTCTGACGTCGAATGCCATACGTGGCCACCAGAAGCGCTCCTTTAGCAGCGAGAGGGTCTCATTGACCCCCGGGTGGCCAGTGCCCAAAGAGGAGTGAGCCGAGTGAATGAGGGGGATACGCCGAGTGCGGGTGACATACTGGAGATCTGGAGGGCAGCCCGGCGGAGCCTTTGTGGAGGTATTGGAGGCGGGCAAGGTTTCTTCTGACCAGATAATGGGGCTGACAAACACTTGGTCTGGGAGAATAGGTTCAGAATCCTCCTTTCGCTCTTCAGGACTGAAAACACGGGACAGGGCGTCTGCCTTCACGTTCTTGGATCCCGGTCGGTAGGAGATATTGAAATGGAATCTGGTAAAAAATAGTGCCCATCTTGCCTGGCGAGGGTTCAAACGTTTAGCCTCTCTGAGGTATCCCAAATTTTTGTGGTCTGTTATTACCAAAAAGGGATGTTTAGCACCCTCTAGCCAATGTCTCCACTCATCCAAGGCCAGCTTGATGGCTAGTAATTCCCTGTTTCCAATGTCGTAGTTGACCTCCGCCGGGCTGAGTTTCCGGGAGAAGAAGGCACATGGATGAAGTTTACTAGGGTTCCCCTGCTGCTGGGATAGGACTGCTCCCACTCCGGTGGTTGACGCATCTACCTCCACGATGAAAGGGATCTCCGGGTTGGGATGGACGAGGAGGGGAGCAGTAGTGAAGGCAGTCTTTAGAGCTTCGAAGGCCTTCGTGGCTGTTGGGGACCAGGACAGAGACTTTGGTTGGTTGCGAAGAAGATGGGTGAGGGGACTGGCAATGGAACTATAACCCTGGATGAAGCGTCGATAAAAATTTGCAAAACCGAGGAAACGTTGGAGTTGCTTGATATTTGTGGGAATGGGCCAGGACCTAATGGCTTCCACCTTCCTCTCGTCCATCCGGATGCCACTGTGATCAATGATGTAACCAAGGAATTGTACTGAGGATTGGTGGAATGAGCATTTTTCTGCTTTCAAGAATAGCTGGAAGTTTCTCAGGCGTTGGAGGACCTCCGCAACGTGACGGCGATGTTCAGCCATGTCTTTGGAGTAGATTAGGATGTCATCTATGTAGACGAGTACGGATCTGTGGAGAAATTCTCGAAGTACCTCGTGTATGAAATCCTGGAATACAGAAGGGGCGTTGGCCAATCCATAAGGCATGACCAGATATTCATAATGGCCCGTGGGTGTCACGAATGCGGTCTTCCATTCATCCCCTTCACGTATCCGGATGAGGTTGTATGCGCTGCGGAGGTCCAATTTCGTGAACACAGTGGCACCACGGAGATGTTCGAGCGCCGCAGGGACGAGAGGAAGGGGATAACGGAATTTTACGGTGATTTTGTTGAGAGCTCTATAATCGATGCAAGGTCGTAGTCCTCCATCCTTCTTTGCCACAAAAAAGAAGCTGGATGCAGCAGGGGAAGTAGACGGACGGATATATCCTTGTTCTAGTGCCTCCTTGATGTATTCTTCCATGGCCTTCTCCTCCGGTCGTGATAGTGGGTATATCCTTCCACGGGGCACTGGCTCACCCGGCAGCAGATCGATGGCACAGTCCCATGGCCGGTGTGGAGGAAGCTTGGAGGCACGTGTGGGGCAGAAGACGTCCTTGAAAGAATTATAACAGGCAGGGACGTCTATGGACCGCTTCTCAACAGGACTCTCGATAGATGTGGAACAGAGGGGTACCGTTGTGGGCACAGGAAGCGCGTTGAAACATTCTGGAAAACAGTCTTCACCCCACTTTAAGATTTCCCCGGTCCTCCAAGAAATCACTGGACTGTGTTGTTCCAACCACGGGCGCCCTAGGATGATGTCAGCGGTGGATTCCTCCAGAACCAGCAAATATTGTTGTTCCTCATGGAGAAGTCCCACTGTTAGTTGTAGCGGCCCCACGAAGGAACGCACATGGCGGCGACTGAGGGGTTTTCCAGTTATCGAGTTGACCTGATAGACGGATGGGGTGACTTTCGTCTTGAGTTTGAGCTGGCGGCAGAGAGGCCCCGAGATGAAGTTCCCGGCTGACCCAGAGTCGAGGAGGGCGACAACTGTAAAAGATACACCAGCAACAGTAAGCGTGACAGTGGTAGTGAGGGGTTTCATCTGACGAAGAGAAGGGATGACGGCACTCACCACTGGTCGCGGAGGACGGATGGGACATTCAGTGATGTAATGTCCCGATGCTCCACAGTATAGACACAGATTCTGGGTCAGCCGTCGTTGCCTCTCTGCCATGGATAACCGGGATGAGTCTATTTGCATGGGCTCGGGGGCTGGTTCTGGAGGGCTGACAAAATCTGGTCGGCGGAGGACCGGCATGTGGGATTGCTGGCCCTGTTGTTCTTCCACACACGACTGCATACGAGTGGCGAATCGTATAGACAGCTGTATGAAACGCTCTAGCCCGATGGTGTCCTCGTATGCAGCGAGATGCAATCGCACCTGAGGATCCAATCCTTGACGATATGATGTCAACAGGGCTTGTTCGTTCCACCCACTCGCGGCGGCTAGAGTACGGAATTTTATGGCATACTCCGTTATCGGGTTCAAACCTTGCTTCAATTGATATAATTGTTCACCTACTGCCGAATCCCACGAGGGTTTTCCAAACACCTCCTTGAAGTGATCGACGAATCCAGAGAAGGAGCGCGTAATAGGATGGTCTTGAGACCACAGGGGTTCTGCCCACCGGAGAGCCTTGTCAGATAACTGGGAAATGATGAATGCCACTTTGGATCTCTCTGTAGGATACAGGTACGATTGCATCTCCAGGACCAGCGAGCATTGGAGTAGAAATCCGTTGCAATCCTCCGCCGAGCCAGAGAAGGGCGCCGGTTTGGCCATGGGACTGGCGTTCACCGTAGGCGAAGGAGGCGTGATGTTTGTGCTTGCGGTGCTCGTTGATGCTGAGGCGGGTGGAGTGGTGGTGAGTGTTCGCCGGAGGACATCCACCAATTCGCGAAAGGGATCTGTGGCACTCATGTCGACACTCTGTTTTAAAGGTCCGGTCTTCTGTTACGACAGAGAGACACGGAGCACAGAAGTCTGAAACAGAACAAAGGTTTATTAAACAACGACTCTTAGGACCTCGCGGAGGAGGATTAGGGGTGAGCAAAACTGGAACCAGGGAGGACACGGGAGGACACAGGAGACTGGAGACGAGGAGGATGACGAGGAGGAAGACCAGGGCTGGGAAGGCAGGTTGGTTTGTTCTTAGGAGTCCTTGACATTTACGTGTGACGTTAACGAGACCGGACAAGGAGTGAGGGAAACTGTGGTGGTTTAAGTGCTGGTGGTGATGAGGTGATGATGAGATGCAGGTGATCGTGATCAGAACTCGGGGGAGGTTGCTCGTGATGCTTGGGTGGAGCCTGGCGTGTTCGTAACAGCAATGATATACTTATGTTACATTGTGCTACAATACCTCCCTGACCAGCTGATTACTGTATAATGAGTATGTATTATGTTTTAAGAGCACAACCTTATTACCTGTAAAATTTTTATATTTAAATTACGATCAACATTAAATTGAACCTCAAATGCATCAAATGAAAAGTCTTCTAACTAATGTACTAATAACAATTATTATTCTCCAAAACCAGATGTTCAAATAACATTAGCATACTCACATCAGCCAAAAGAAAAAGTGAATCCTGGTTCTCTCTGAAATATGTCATTAGGGTAATCATAGATGCAACACCACAGTCGATATCTCCTTTTTCAGCACAGTTTATGTCTTTCAGCACTGTCCTGACATCCTCTTTCCATCTTCTAAGTTGACTTTGAAAGAAATGTAGCACCTTTTTTCCTTTTGTGCTAAGCGATTCTGTGAGCCTAGTGTTAATATCAATCCCAGTCAGAGTGTTGAAGTGATCAAACAAATATCTCTTCATGAAAAGAAATGGCCACTGTTCTTTGAGTGCCTCAATGCTGGGAGGGGGGTCCTTATTGATAGCATAGCGCTGAGAAACATGTGTTGTTTTCATCAGTTCTTCCACCTGACCACGTTCTGCTGCTCTGGGTCCCTCTTGAGAAAATAACTTTACCATTTCCTCTCTTTTTAATTCAACTGATTCTGGAGTCTCACCTTCAGGAAGGTCAATTGGTTGCCGGTTGATGCAGCCGTAACTATCCGTTTTTGAACATTTGGATGGAGTAATCTCACTGCTTGGTGTAGACTTGTCACTATTGCAACGTTTTGCTGTTCTAACTCTCACAAGTGTGTTGTCACGATTGACATGTTCAGTTCTTGTTTTTAGTTGATTTTACAAGGATCCATAGCCACAGCCAGTGGCGGTTCTAGACAAAATTTACTAGGGGGGCCAAGGAGGGGCCAGTGTTTAACCAGAGGGGCACATTAAAAAAATTGCAACAAATTATATTTAAAGATTACAAACTTTATTTTACTTTACAATCATATAAACATTTATTTTGTACAGTAGTGCAAGAGTGAGTTCAGGTGCAAAAGAGGTAGGGCCATAAAAAAAATGCATCCAGGGTACAACAATGTGCCATTTCCTATTGTGGACAGTTGAGTCCACACTTAACTTGGCATAACAATGCTGGATCAATTATACCAGTTTGGCCTGAGCTCCGTTTTCTGTCCCCCATCAAAGTGGTTGGGAATATATTCAAGATGGGCTGTACTGCTACATCATTCTTGGACTTGCTGATATCTGTAGAAAGATGTACAGTAAACACACATTTATTTACTTATGCATGTATATCTTCATGTATTTAAATTTATAAGCCAAGTATTTACTTAAAAAATAAACATTAGAGTCATATTGTCACAAAAAGGAATTTACAGCAGAAAGCACTATTTTAAGGACACACAGTAGACCAACATGATAACGTTTCATGATAACTATATGAAGAAAAAGAAATTAGGGGCATGCATGACATTTATTTGCCTATTATGGGAACATGTGTGCAACATATGTACACAATAAAGGATACAACTGTGAATATAACATGTAATGCAATTTTTGTCTTCATTTATAAATATTGTACATGTATTAGCCATTCATGGTCAATGCATATATTGCAGTATATTGAAAAATATAAGCACTAGTTTCCCATATATGGAAATGCATTATGTAATATATCGCATTACATTTTGAAGTATATTCCCATATATTTTTGTTCCGTGAGGGCATTGTGTAGACCTAGTAGCAAGGATACCGACATTTAGATATTCGCTTCTGCTTCAATAAGTTTGCTTAGATATGAATACGTTTCTAAACATATCGAAACCAGACATTTACAAACTTGATTTTATTATCAATGTAAGGAACAAAAGTAACATGGTTATGTGCAAGAACAAGTCACTTATGAGATCAAATCATTTTTTCTTACCTGCTTCGACTCTTGCACCAGGAGAAATTGTAGCTCCGCTCTCCAAGAGTAGTTGTTGAGCCGAGCAGCACCGCAGGCGGCTACAGTGTTTGGGTGCGCCGCTTTAATTTACCCGTGTAGAACGTTGAGTGGTATTAGTTCCGCTTTTTGCGCTCGCATGTAAAATCATAATTAATTGATACTTTTTTTTTGGTCAGCACAGGGGGCCACAGGGGTGGCCAGGGACATGTCTACAGAGGCACGGGCCTCCCTAGGCCTCCGTGTAGAACCTCAACTGGCCACAGCCAATCAGCTCTCCTTCCATTGTTACATCAGCAAAGCTTTTAGGGTGATTCTTCTTGCAATTTCAGAACAGTGGCTTCTAGAAGGGTTCAAGCATATTTCTCGAATTGAGTCTACAATAATTCTCACCATAGCCAAATGCTCCTGTTTCGGGGTCGCTGTCCTTGTGCAAGGCATTGTCGCAAATTTGGTGCCATTTTCTCCCACGGTACTTCAAAAGATGAAATCCAGTCAGGCATTTGAATAGGGACATGGGCTGATTCCCCTGAAGATGAAGAGTCTCTTGAAGAGCTGGATTGCTGTCCAGAAATAAGGTTTTGATGCCCTGTGCGAGGAATTAGAACACCTTTATTCTTGCAAACAAACTATATACAAATATACACTAAATAGGCAAAACCAGAACAACCATAACAAAATGTAATATCTATAAGCAAATCAATGTAGTTTAAACATATAATTAGAGTTAGTTGTTAGGTAAGGTGTATCTGTAGAAGTACAATAAGGAAGTAGCTTGTCCCAAAACCTTTCGAAATTGTCATCTTTAGACTAAATATTATTAATATATATATCACGTTTCAACCCACAGCAAACAAACTATACACAAATACACATAGACACAGGGCCACGAGACACAGGTCTCTTTTTTCATACTTTGGTGTCAGATGTACACCTTAACCTAAAAACAGGTATAAACAAATTTGTATTAAGAACACACGGAACACAATATTTATAGATAGCAAACAAACAAACAAAATCTAATAAAGTCTAATAAAATGTAGTCATACTGGACTTCGTGAAGTAGATTGAGGAAACATCAGTAGCTAATAAAATGTTCTCTTTAAACGGAATATTCTCTTATATTACAAATGTTAGTAAACCACTTGTTAAATTGACTAATAAATCAAACAACATTTTTAGATTTTGTGTATCGGTATTGGTAGCGTTTAATACTTTTTTCATTTTTAAATATGACTTTATAAAACAGTGTTCAATATTTTAACTATCTCACAGATTTTATGTATTTGTAGCATTTATAAAAATGTAATTTCAAATAACAGAACACGGAACAGTGTTTTATGTTTAACATTTAGGAATTATACATTGATAACAAGGAACATAAAAAATATTTCCTACCTCTTTTTTTGATGTAGTGTATGAGTTTACGGCCAGCAATAAGAGGAACAATGCCTTTCATGTCTTCTAAGGTAACAAATTGAAGATCACTGTCTGTCTGCACACCCATATCAGCCAAATGTGTTAAAATGTTGTCACAATCCCTTTCCTGAAGCATGGGTAGTGCTTTCTTGATGATGTCCTCCACTGGGTCCATCTCTTCATTTACCTTAAACAGATAGAATGATGCAAAGCCACAAGATTAACATCAAATAAGTTGTACAAAGACAATGGGTAGTAATCAGCAAGGTCCTCTACACTGACGCAGACATAGGAAATAGAGTCAAGAAGACAATGCACACCTAGGTCAACTAAAAGTACTGATTGGTATTTTTCAAGAACAAAAAGAACATCTGATGAGTTTGCCAAAATCAGTGCGATTTTTCCAAAGACGAATCCCATATCACTGTCCTTCATAACTACAACCATGGTTTTCTGGTATTTAGTGCCCTTGTAAGTAACAGCTGAAGTCACTGATGTAGCCTCTTGTATGCCTCTGAACCTAATAGCTTCCTGGATGCCAAGGTTATATAAGTGGCAGTCAAATTCATTAGCGTGCTGCACTTGAACACTTGGTGTAAAGAGACTGCCAGCCAGAAGATAGGCTTGCAGAAGCTGGTGTCTATGTTTAGATTTTTGAAGTTATGCAGCTTCCTTGCACACTGCTTAAAAAATGTGTGCTTGCTTTCGAAGCGCAAAGTCCACAAGCGAATCAATGGACCAAAGTGAAGAATGAGTTCTGGATAGTGCAGTAAGAAATGGTGCTTTGGTTTTAGTGGTGTAGTTGAAAAATGTGAGACTCTAGATTCAATATACTGCTGAATAAGAACTTTCAGATATGCTACCTGGTTAGCGTGTATTTTGGGGGCTGTCACCATATTAACTATATCTCGAAGCTGCAGACACAACTGCCAAATCTCATCCTCTAATCGATGGTAGAAACCGGAGCAAACACCAGTTTTGAGCTGCAGTACCTCCCAACTTGGGACTATCTGCTCGAATTTCACATGGTTTATTATTGACATCACCCCCAGAATATTTGAACATAGATATGTTCCTATTCAGCTGTGTGTAAGTAAAATGTTTACCTACATTGACAAGATTCTTGATGTACAAAGATAGATCTGCTGAAACAACACCTTCAAAAAGGTCATGTCCCAAGCATGGTGGAAGTCCTGGGTCACACACATGGAAGTGTTTTAAAGTATTAAAAACGAAGTCAAATTTTATGCCATTGACATCATTCAATTGAGGATTCCTGGAAAGCTCATTAACAGAGTTATTATAACTTTGTTTTGTGCGTGGGTGGCCTAATTCTGTTGGATCATTTTGAAAACTTTGTCTATAACACAGTAGCGACAGAAATATTTACTTCTGCTGAAGTTCTCTGTGAAGCCGCCAATCATGTGTGACCCAAGATTATCTCCAGATATAGCAAGCACTGCGCTTTTCATTATAAGACCACTGTCTAGCTCAACCCCTGTTTCTTCAAGATCACTCAAATCTCTTACAAGAGGGCCAAACACTTTCTCTTGGCCAAAAAACACCAAATCCTCTTCCTTACAAAGCATTACAAGCTGAATGGGGTCTAAAGTGGACCTATTGTGAGGAGAGATTTCTGACAGTGTCATGTAAACGGCAAGTTGCTTGTGCTTTTTTATGCCAGAGCCTAGTGTATTTACCACTTCAAAGGAATCCTGGTATAAGATAATGGAAACTGAGTCCAGACACTGCTGTAAGAAAACATTGTCTCTAAAATTCCTCCCGTCCCTTACATCCTCTAGTAAATCTGGGTCATATGATCTGTGTGCCTTTGCTGCAGTATATTGTGATTTGACTGACTCGTGTCTCAAAAGGGCTTTGAGGGTCTCCTTCACTGGAACATATTGCAAAAAGCAGTCTTTTCCTTTTGTGTTTGTAGCTAAATAAACTTTATTAGGTGCAACATAGTTAAATCTTTTCTTGAAATATGTCTTCCTTGTTTCATCAGACCTAAATACTCCCTCATTGTACAACCTCAGAAGATTGTTCTTGTTTAGACCAGTTATGATGTTATCAATATCGATTGATGGTATATTTAGATTTGTTAATTCATCTCTAAGTTTAGAAAATATGTGTTTCATGTTGCTGTAATGCACCACATGGAATTCATCGATTAAACACTGTATAGTGGTGGCTGGTAGCAGCATTTGTGCTTGCATCCGCAAATAGAACAGTGCCAGATTTGTTAAAAATGTGTCTTTTCCATCTTTGCAATAAGCATCATCCTGAAAATGCATAAAACTTTCATCTTGGATGTCACTGTCATTTGTACAGTCTGATGCATCATTGTGTAGTTGTACAGGGTTCTCTAAAGATTCTTTGTGTTTTCTGCTAACGTGAGATGAAAAGGATGATTTAACATGAAAACGTTTTTCACAGTTCGGGAAAGGACAGGTAATCTTTTTCCCATCTCTTATATGCCATTTTAAATGGTCACACAAACTATTCAAATTGTGAGATGTATACACGCACCCCACGACATGACATAGCAAAGCATCCATTTGTGCAGGTACACAGCTAACGTTGACATTTTTTGGCTTCGAGTGCTTGCGATGCATGTGTGACTTTAGTGGAGACAGCGTGCGACAACTACATGGGCAAGTTGGCATGCCACAGGCGAACCTGAAATTAGCCAGGTTCCTATGCTTTTTCAAATGGTGGTAAAATTGGCAAAGAGTTCGCACAGATAAATTGCATTGCTTACACAAAAAATGCGCGACCATTTTGAAAATTAATGTACATAGATATGAGATCTATGTTGAGAGGATTGCGATTCTGTATGTTACCTTGGTTTGGCTTCCTCGAGGTGACTGCCACTGAAATGCTCCAAAACAACCACGAAGTCCTTCCAAACAATAATGTTAACGTTAAATCCAGACAGCTTACGTTAGCTTGAAATAAAAAACAAAAGGTTCACTTTAAAATGTTGTAGAAAACTTCTGTTCAAAAGCAAAAGAGGTAAACCCCCTCACTATTTTCTTGACTTCGCCTTGGTATTTTAATTTAAAGAGGCAGAGAAACAAAATGTTAATATAGCTTTTTCATTTTTCATTTTTTCTACTGTAAATTGAATTACAGTACAGGGGAATTACAGTATTATGCATATATTTTCCCATAATCCTTTGCTTTTTACAGTATTATACTGGATATATGTTTTAAAATATGTTATTGTACATATTACAGTAAAATACTGTTCAAATTACAAAAATCTGTTGCAGTGTAGCTTTCCTTTAGTGTTTCATTCATGTCTCCTGCCGCCACTCCTCCCTGTGTGATCAGTCCTCGTTAGTGTTCCCCTTTATCAAGCCCCAGTTTCCCTCTGTCCCTTGTTGGTTCATTCGTCACGTTTACCCACCTTAGTCTGTCCTGATACCATGCCTTCTATTGGAGTAACCTTGTTGCTGTTCCCTGGACTCAAGTTTGTGGACTTATAGTTTATTTATTATTCTTATTAACTCGTTTGTTTTGTTCCCCTTGTGGGAAGTTTTAGTTTTCAGTCTTGTCTAGTTTTTGTTCATGTTTTCCCCATCGAGGGTCTTTGTTTAAATAAAGGTTTATTATTTAGCAAACCGCTGCCTGCGCTTGGGTTCTGTCCATTCCTCATGACATTTTCCTTAAACATTTAACAGTTTTGATCAGGACTGAGGTTGATTAACAGATTTATGCAAAAAAAAATTAAACCAAATATTAATCTGATTTTTACAGAAGTTTAATTGAGTGGATGTTTTCATCCCGAACATAACGAAAGGGTTGTGAAATTGCTCAGTGTATTGTTGAATTTTAGAAAAATGTTCAAAGCGTTTTCCCAAAATATGTGTCAAAATAAGATTTGTCACCAAAAATCATTCCAATTGCTGTGACACAGAGAAAGTTGTGGCCTAATTAAGACTCAACAGCAACACATAGTGGACGAAAACATCCCCAACATAACATAAGGGTTAAATTAGCTTTTTCTGTAGTAACATTATTTACTTCACCACAAAATATTTTTTTATCAGTGTAGGGCTGTGGCTATTACTAGCAAAACTAGGCGGTTGACTCACCAAAGCCCCATCATCGTCATCATCAGTGTCAAAGTGGCCTTCACTGGACAACTCTTCCACCTCATCTGTGTCAACGTCATTGACACTGTTGCTGGTGACAGCGGGCGGCAACAACGTGAAGTCCTCTTCAATTTAACGTTAATTAAATAACGTTATTTAGCGGAACTTCACTGCTAGCTGCTGCTGTACAGGCCTTTTCAACACTTTGGACGTCGTTGTTGTTCCTGTCATTATCCTCAACAACAGTACTAAAACAATTTGTTATCTTTGGCAGTGTTGCCAAGTATGTATCGCTGCCTTTTCACTTTTTTCTTTTATTTGATCCGCTTGGGTAAGATCGTTTTATTTCGCGTTTATATTTGTCTTGTTGCGTCTCTGATTGTGTACATTCCCAGTCCTCCTGTCACTCTGTGTTTATCTTTCGCGCCGCGCAGCGCGCATGGTTACGGACTAGTCCATTTCATTGTGAAAGAAGGGGGTGTATGTGTGTAGTGACAGATAAACATGAACGGGACATTTTAACTACTACTTCAAAGTTTCAACGTATTTCTTAAGAATATTAATACAATGTACCATGCTTTTGAAGTGTTCATGATGATAAGGGTTTTGCTTATTTTTTACTTTTTAGGTTGGTTGGGGTCCCCCGCTGGTAGGGGGCCCCAAGCAGCCGCCTACCTATGCCTCTATGTTAAGACCGCCTCTGCTGGTGGGGAATAGAGACATGACAAGTGGGGCGCAACAAATGGGTGGACATTTTGTCATTTTTGTGCCTAACTCTAATTATTGACCATACACTCAAAACAAAGACATTTAAATGTAAGCCTTACTTAAAACAACGTCAGATTGCAAATAAATTGCAAAAATGATTTTATGTGAGAGGTTTGTGACATGGAATGAAAAGAAAGCTGAAACCAAGACAGACAGTGGACCTTAAGTTTATCACCCTTTTGTTGTTGGTTATTGGTGACAGGCGGGGCTCGGACCTCCAAAGTGGGGAATGGCAGAAATATTTTGAGAAACACTGGTCCAACCCAATTCCAAAAGCTTTGCGAAAGCATAAATAGTGCTCACTTTAGATGACCTCACAAAAATAGTGAATGTTTTATAACTATCTAAATTATCAGAAAGGAAGTCACAGAGAATTATTTAACACACATTCATTAATACACTGAGTAAGGATTACTATCTCACTACATCATAAAATACATTTAAATCATTCATTAATCATTTATTGAGCACTTTATTAATGATAATATGAAGCACAGACAACTCCTAAATAACTGATTTGTGTTGTTTCATTTAGAAAAGATAAACTCATCATTATTAAATAAATAAAATTCACTTTATGGATATGCTTATGAATCAAGAATAAAGCATTTTTACCTGTATTTATTTACTGCTTACTGATGTATTTTAATGTAGGGACAATGCTTTGTAAGCGATGAATTAACTGTTTACTAATGCTTAACTAATGATTAATAGCATGCAGTTATAAAAAAGGGTTACCTATCATTCTATATAAGAAAATCCAATACTATATTAGAAGAAACACCATATAATGCATCCAATGACAGCAAAACATGTGTAAACGCTCAGTTTTAAAGACATGTTGGCAGGTTATTTTCTTAGGAAATTAAGATATTTCGTAATCTTATTTTATTGTTTTCTTCTTTGGATTTTTTGAATGACTTTACACTACACACGATTTTTCATCTGAAACGTATGCATCCAATGACAGCAAAATATACGTGAGCGTTCAGTTTTAGTGACATGTGGGCAGGTTATTTTCTTAGAAAATTAAGATATTTTGTAATCTTATTTTATTGTTTTCTTCTTTGGAATTTTTGAATGACTTTACGCTTCACACGATATTTCATCTGAAACGTATGCATCCAATGACAGCAAAATATACGTGAGCGTTCAGTTTTAGTGACATGTGGGCAGGTTATTTCTTAGGAAATTAAGATATTTCGTAATCTTATTTAATTGTTTTCTTCTTTGGAATTTTTGAACGACTTTACAGTTCACATGATATTTCATCAGTAACGTATGAATCCAATGACAACAAAACATGCGTGAGCGCTCAGTTTGAGTGACATGTGGGCAGGTTATTAGTTTAAGAAAGAAAAAAATACAGAGATATAGTTCATAAAGAAAAGTCAACACCTCGATCGCATGAACCTGAAATATGACACATACTGTATATGTGATGTTTGCAATAAACAAATGCGACCTCCTGAGGATGCAGCTGAAATTCTGGGCCCCGGAAATTGTCATGTCTGGTCACATTATCATAAAGCCTTTTCACTAAAAGTATAGGTTTGGTGTCATTTGAAAGCACACACTTGGCAGTTTATTTTAAAGTCCGAATTAAGCTAGTAGACCTTAAAAAGACATTTCTAATAACTCCATAAAAAAAACATTGAAATTGGCCAATTTAACATGTTCTGTTTTAATTCTGAAGATGATAAATATTTTGTCGACTCCTTTATGAAGTTGCCATTGACTCAAATTGGTTAAATTGTCTTTGTGATTGGCGCACAGCAACAAAAAAAACATTTAAAAAACAATCATGTTTAATGTAAAAGTCATACCTCCACTCTGTCTCTGACTGTACAATGACATTTAAAATTATTAAGTGCACATTTACAGACCCTTAATACAAAACAATGAATCGTGGTGTCTTTACTGTAACTATAACTAATATAACATTACAAAATATAAAAATAAGAAATGAAACTAATTGTCTTAGCTTTTCCTAAGTGTTAGACCCAGGCCGTCATGTCCTTATGCTGCATGCGCTTGGAAAACTTCATCGGTTAAGACCAGAAATGGGTAACTGCCAGCACAGAAAACTATCTGTGATGGTGTGCTCATTGCACAAATGCATGTGTATTTGCTAGTGACTTGGGGATGCCAAAGTTTGGTTGCCAGTCAAAAGTTCCCAAACTTGTGAAGTTACATTCATATTCCTGACCCCATTTTAAATAACAGTTAATGGAGTTGAAGTTTCGATTCCATCGACTCCAAAAGTTGGAGTTGAGAATTGAAGTCGGCTTTAAAAAACACGAAATCAAACAGCCCTACCAATACCGAATCCTAACAACTACCTTACTAACTATTAAAAAGCACCATTTTAGGAGTTTATTGAAGGAAATGTCGTTGTTAATGGTTCGCTTATAGCTAGAATTGGACCTTAAAATAAAGTTTGACCTGTAATTTAGACCTCAGTATATACTGTAAGTCTCCAATAGTGCACTGTTCTCTAAAGCATATCGTTTTATTTTTTTATTTCAAAAATATAATTTGGTGCCAATACAATAACATAAATGTTGCTTTACAGTGAAGATGAAAGTGAAAAAAGTTACCTATTTGTCAGATATGGTGACCCTTACCCAAAATGTGACCTCTGCATTTAACCCATTCAGAGTAGTGAACACATGTACACATACAGCTATCACTGCAGCGCCCGGGGAGCAAGTAGGGGTAAGTTGCCTTGCTCAAGGGCACCCGCCCGGCCCTGAGGATCGAACTGGCAACTTTTTGGTCACAAATCCGACTCTCTAACGATTAGGCCACGACTGCAGGTTTAAAGGGGAATTCCGACAAAAATTAAAATACTACAATTAATTACTCACCCTCAAGTAGTTTAAGACTACTTATCCCTTTTGGAATATAGTCATTAATTTTGATTGTTTGCTCACAAAAAATATCCTTGTCACATTATATTAATTTGTACTGAACCACCGGAGTCACGTGTAATTTGGAAATCACATATGTTAGAAAAACAGCTATTTTCCACCTTAGAAATGTTGCAAAATTGCGCAATTCTATGTGTAAAATTCAGGAAAACGTATTCATGCATTTGTGACCTCAATACTTGACTACTGTAATGCACTACTTAGTGGTTGTCCTGCATCTAGGGCGACCAGACGTCCCGAAAACTGTTGACCCGAATCTGACCCTAATTGTCCCGAAAATTATACTCAAGCAAAATCTTGAGTCTATAAACACACTCAGGTACCCAAATACTCTCTTTACCATTGGCTCTCATTTTTGTGAACACTCCTTATTGATATCATCATTCTTACTGCAATTGTTCTTACTGCTGATAATAATGGTAATAATCCAGTGACCCTCTGCCCGCACCTCTTACCATGGTCCATTTACAGGTACCCACATGGACACTCCCTAGTTATATACTTCTTGTGGGTATTGCTGTTGCTGTAACTGTTACTGTTGCTGGTACCTGTTCTTATTCCTAATGTCTTCACTATGGTGGATTTTCTAATATAAAATGATACATTCAGTTAGTTATAAGTCTCATGCATTTTTTTAATATAATGTATGCCTCATGAACTGCACGGGCACCACACATAGTTTTTTAGACGTGTCTAATTTATGGCACATATTCATGGACACTGAGTTGCTCATTATTACATTAAACCATGTGCCAGAGTAAAAATGTGATGATAATTCATGTATCATCCGATCAGCCCAGGAAATGTGTCCAAGAAAAGTGTAGTGTGAAGGGCAGATGTCTCTTTAAAATTCTGGGAGGCACTCGCCACGTTCCATTCTAAAACAGTAGGCCGGAAAGATAACTGTGGCGAGCAAGATTGTTGGGCCTTTCTGCCTTGGAAGGCCAATTTGCCACAACATATATAGTGTGTGTGTGAGAAAGTGCATGAAACATGCGTAGATACCAAGAGGGTATTAATCCTGTTTAGATGCAAGATGTAAAATCCTGCTAGGTAACAGGTCACGTATGGTGTGTGTTGTGTATTGTTATATACCATGTTTTTCATATATTTGAAAGGAGAGCCTGAGGGGCTTTATGTCTGGGTGTTGTGTAGGAAGCTAAAGAAGCGGTTGAGCGAGTGAAGGAGAACCTGCTGGGCTTTTATGTCTGGGTGTGTGTTTCACTCATTCTTCACTTTCATTATTCATAAATACTTATCAATAACATTTTATTTTGACTTATTTTAATTACAACAAATATGCGATAAATTATGAGATTAATCAGGACACGTTGTGGTAATGAGAATTTCAGCAGAAAAAGCGATAGAATACATAATGTATTCTGATGTTAACTTTGGTCATTTTTTTGTGTACCAAATTATATGTTTTTTTTACCTAAAATCATTACTGCCATGTTGTTTTAGTGGTTCAGTGAGAATGAACTTATAAATACTTTGGTATTATGGTAGTATATGCTCGGAGAGAGGAAGGATAAGGGTTTTTGTGTTTGGGCGGGTGCCACCTAAAGGCAGAGTACACAATAGCCCTGAGCCTTACGGCAAAAATGAATGAAATTCTTACGAAGCTTTTCTGATTTGTTTTTAAGTAAGAATTAAGTACGTTTATAGTAAAAACAAGCAACAAAATCTGTCCATTTTTGCTTTTATTTTGCCATAAACTTACTTCATAAATCAAGAACAAATATCTTGGGTCACTTTTTTTTGTCACGTTATTGTATTTTGATTTAAGAATGTTAAGATATTTGTACTAAAAAACAAGACAAATACACTTAGTAAGAATGTCATTTTTTGCAGTGCTCAGGCTTTGAGGCGGGGCATCTATAACTGTAACTATTCTATACACTAGTTTAACCAATCAATGAAGGGAGGAGAAGACTGGGCTCTTTGTCCACTGACTATAAAAGAGGTGTCGCTCACTCACTTGTAGATCAAACCTACATGATGCAGTCAAAACAGGCAAATTCTTCAGGGGCTGATAAGCAAACAGCTAAACTGGCACATACAGAAAATGGAGCTTATAATGCAGGTATGCAAGTTCGTCATCTATTTGTTGCCTTAAAATGTAATTTCGAGATCTTTTGAGATTATTATTTGCCAGTTTATTACAAATATCTGCAAGTGCATTTAAATGCCAGACTTCAATGATGCATTACAAACTGAATACTAAATGTGTTTTGTGTGTACAGATATTAGCAATTTGACAAACGAAAATTTGTCAAAGGTTTACAAATCTTTTTGCCTATGTGAAGAATGTTAAGAAGTTTAATATGCAAACCCAGTTAGTATGTCTGCTAATATGCATGTACAAAATGTAGTGGCCGTTTTCCAGACAGGGATTAGATTAGTTAGGATGCACATCAATACTGTTTGTAAAAACTACAACTAACTATGCTAACCTAAGACTAAACAAAGAAGCGTGCGTTTATATTTATACAAAACAAAAGTCTTTTCAAAGGCTTTGTCACATTTCATTAAGTCAATTGAGTTGGCTCATGCGACTTTGTTAAATTGATTTTTTTAAATGTCATGTGATTTCTGGTAAGGGGGCATCAATGCTCACTTATTTTGCATTGAATTGTGGGAATTTTGAGCAAACGAACATTTCAGTGCATTCGAATGAGACAGCCCTTAAACTGTCCTACTCGCTGATCAGTGCCCTGACTGCTGAACAAGAGAGCTGATTGAGACACACACAGACATCAATGATACAAAGGCATAGACAATGGACTTTATAACAATGTGTTGGAATGATATGATACAAGGAGTTCATGATATACTATAATAATATACAGTAATTTTAAAATGTTAAATTTGGATTGGCAACTTCTTTATACAGCAGTGAGTGCAACGTAGAATGTGCGATTGAGCAACTTTATTATTTTAAAATAGTTTTAAAACTCAATTAAAATTGAGCAAAACCGTGCCCAAAATGCATTTGTAATTGCATTTTCCACAAAATCGTACAGCTTAACTTATAACTATTGTAAGCTTACCGTTGTAAATTCAGGGGAATGTAAATGAGTATGTTAATGTAAAATAATAAAACTCATTTTAAAATAATAAAATATTTGTAATTTCTTAAATACATGGTGCCATACAAGGCAAGCCAAGTTTATTTATATAGCACATTTCATACATAATGGTTATTCAAAGTGCTTTTCATAAAAATAATTAAAATAACCATAGAAAAGTAATCACAACAATAAAAACAAGGAAATTAACAACTTGTAAAATGATTGAAACATTGATTCAAAATGAATTAAGAATCAAAATGATTATACATAAAAAAAATCTGTTTGCATACTGTTTTGCACTGTTTGCCTGGCCGGGGGCGGCAACTTACTTATTATTAGCAAAGTGGGGACATCTTCCAGATCCCCTGTTGGTCACGCTATAAATCATGCGAAAATCAAGTTAAAAACAGTCTGGTGAAGTTTATTGAATTTAAGCCAAGTGGGGACTTTTAGGTGTGTGTGTGTGTGTTTAAAGTCATTCTCAGCAGCGCCCCTGGAGGCTGGAGCAGGAACTGTAATAACAGATTAACACACGTCGTTCACACTTGTCAATTGTTTGAATGGCTTGTCCCAGAGAAGCTCTGAGACTGTATGAAGGATATTAAAAAATGTTCTAATGCATTTTTATAAAAGCGAATTTTATATCTTAATTCAAGTCCTGGCTTAAGCAAAGCTGTGTCTGTGAAACTGGGCCATAAAGTTTTAGTTTCAACCTCTAAAATCTCAAGTGAAGCGAAGAAACAACAACACCGTCAAACAGATCGTACTTCACCATCTAACAGGGGACCAAAGTCAATTTGTACAACAAAGTCACTATTTCATGCTATTTGCACACAAGTTCGGTGTCAAACTAATATATACTGTCATGCCATAAATATCTGCATTGTTAAACAGGACACAACTGTTTCCAGATGAAGGATGCATAAAACAAATCTGCACAACAGATATTAAGGTAGAGACAACAGAATCTGAGCTTTACATTAATACTGGCAGGGCTGAAACCACAATGCTATTGTCAGGATCCTGCCTTCTGATGTCTTGTTTTCCTAGTCTATATGTCCAGTTTTCCAGTTTGTAGTATCTGTTGCCTTGCTCGTGTTCTAGTACCTTGTTAGATGTTCATCCTTCCTGTGTTTAAGACGTTGTGGCGTGTCAGTACTTAGTTTGTTTTTGCCCCCTTGTGGGAAGTGTTTGTTTTCAGTTTTGTATCTTAGTTCTGTTAGTTTCCCCCCATCGTGGGTGTGTGTTTGTTTGTATTTATTTATTTATTTATTTATTTATTTATTTATTTATTTATTTATTTATTTATTTATTTATTTATTCCTTTTTAACTTCTTAACTGCTGCCTGCGCTTGGGTTCTCCTTTCTCTTCCCTGACAGAACGAAAGAGCACAAGACAATAGACATGAGGGCATTAAATA
Source organism: Barbatula barbatula (assembly GCF_947034865.1). Taxonomy (NCBI): domain Eukaryota; kingdom Metazoa; phylum Chordata; class Actinopteri; order Cypriniformes; family Nemacheilidae; genus Barbatula; species Barbatula barbatula. The sequence goes on along the minus strand of NC_136776.1, from coordinate 8,655,259 downwards.
GGGAAACTAACAGAGGATAGTTAACAAGGGACAGGTGTGGGTAATAAAACACTAAGGGGAAGCTAACAAGGAAACGAGAGGGGCGGGCCAGAGACGAGACCGGATAGAAAACATATGTCATAACTGACAATAATATGTTTCTCTCCACACAAAACACGTGGACCTGTCATGATCCTGCCACTAGACTAGGAAAACAAGACATGAGAAGGCAGAATCCTGACAGCTATAGAGCAGGGGTATTCAATAAAAGTTTCAAGAGCTCCGATCTTTATATTTTCTTCCAAACGGAGGTCCGGACAATGGTTTTCTAAAAACAAATACATTTTCAATCAATTTAGCCCAGTTGGATATACTGTATAAAGATATGATCTTTTATCAGGCCATTTATTTCATATTTTGATATATGTATGTATAATCTCTGTGGTTTTAGGGGAATGATTTTTTAAAAATTATTTTTGTAATAAAAAAACTACTGACAATATGCAAACAGCAAATGTAATGTAACAGTTAAAATGCTATCTAACAATTAAAATCATAGACAGAATACAGAGTTACTTACTAAATAAGCCTTTCCATGCCATTTTCACCTTTTCACCTTTCAACTATGAACCTGCTTGTGAAAAACCCAGCAAAAGTCCTTCATAAAATCATCTTATATAACACTGTCTTCAATATTGAATGAATAATGCCTGATCTTAGTGAAATGATTGAAATTAATATTTGATGCTTATATTATGTTATAATAATCAATTCGATAATGAGATGTTAGCCTGGGTTTTCGCAGGGTCACAAGTGTTTACATGCTGACCAATAATGCCAAATGCTAAATGTAGATAAAATGTTATGGTTAATAAAATATCATAAATCTGGTTGAAAGGTTGGAGACATATAACAAACAGTAAACAGACTGACGGATACAAGTGACATGGTGTGAAGATTTCACATTTAAAAACAACATTTCACACTCATGAACATTTTCATTACGTTTAATGATACTAAAACATAAGCTCTTGCCATCAAAATAACCTCTTTAAAATATGTTTGAGGTCAAAACTCAAAAATTTTAATGTTTATTGTTGCACTAATATATTAATACAACCAACTAAACATTTTAATGTTAAATGTTCATAATATAATTAAATCAAAAGAAAATATTCAGTGCATTCAATCAACATAAAAGTTTGAGTTTAAACCTCTGAAATCTGTAGTGAAAGTAACCATGACATCCAACAGATCGCACAGGGGACCAAAATGTTAATTTGTTCAACAAATGTTCTCCTTCATTTCTCTTCAAGTTTAACATTGTTATGTCCGTTATGTATGTTCCATTCAGTTTAACTTGTTTAAAAATAACATAGAATGAAAGTCACCTTCATTGAACATATTGACGTCGGGTCCGTTTCTGCACAAGATTTTAAAATGTTTTAAGTTCATTCAAAATTTTTTTGGGTTAAATTATGTAAACTAAAAGACTTTATTTCAGTTAAACACACAGAAAATTTCAACCATTCAAACAGTCAATTTCAACCATTCATGAATTTAAAATGGAAGGGAACAGAATTTTTCTTCAACTCTAACATGTTCGTGTCTTTTTCGGCAAGCTTCTTTATTTCTTGTGAAGAAATAACATTAAATATTGACGTCATTGAACACATTGACTTTGGTCCCCATGGGCCCGTTGGCTGCTAACATTTCCATTATTTAAAAAACATTTTGTAGAAAGAACATTTCAATACAACATACAATGTTAAATTTGTACTAAACATGCACACCCAAATCAACATATGGAAAAGTTTACAAACATAAAAAACCACTGCAACATCAGAGGTTAAGTCTTTTCAGTAGACTACACTAAACTTGCATCGATGTAGATTAAATGCATGTTTGTCTTAGTGTCTTGTGCAGAAAAAAGTTGCCGTATATTTCTTCTATAGTTATAATAATGCAACAAACACCCATGTAACACGGTTCAGTAAAAAGAAGGAAGGAGGCTGTAACCGGCGAACGCAACATAAGCTTTTAATAAAATAAACAAAGAATAAAACGAACTTTACTAAGTAGAAAGCTAAGTCTATACTCAGTGACATTCATCATCCAACTCACTCACTATTGAGGCCCAGACACAAACCCTACAGCCTGAGACATATACGAGTCGACGGTATCATCACACACAAAACACGCTTTTATAACAGCTTCTATCCAGCAGTGGTGAGACTAATGGCTAATTCGTAAAAGGGGGTTATATGGCTAGCAAGCACTGGTGCACTTTATTTATTTATATATATTCTAAGGGTGATGCAGTACAATTCCTATGTATGTGTACAATTCTCTTTGTGCTCTGCAAATGGCAAATAAAAAACTTTAAACTAAAATGCCAGCAGCTCCCTCACAGTCTACTACCAGCAATACAAACACACTAAAATCCAGGCCTGGTCCTCTCTTGCCCTTCCCTGTTGTCGCTCCTCTCTTATGCTTCCGGAGCTCCTCCATGAGCGATGCGAGACCGGTGCACTCGCGTAAATTTTTTACATATAATTACATAACAAGTAGAAATGACACGATTCATTAATCAAATTACCAATGTCCATGTCATCTGAAGACCAGGGGTCTCATTTATATAACTGTGCGTAGGACTTCTAAAACCGTGCGAACGCACAAGTGTAAGCAGTATTCGCTTTATAATTAACAGATGACCTGCAAGTGTTGCGTACGTGAATCAGCCTCATATTCCGCCCTGTACACGCACATTTTTACCCATAAATAATCAATGCAAAGCATCTCCTGAATGCTGATTCACATATTGAGAAGCCATTATCAGACACCATCAAAAATATAACACAAAATGATTGTAGGACTATAGGTATTTACTAGTCCTGCGTGTTCAAAATTTGGAAGGATGAGGGGAACAAACTGTTTTAAAAGTAATAGAGTTTATTCATCAGATTTAAAAGTTTCTTTCCAGCTGGGGTTGCTTCTCATATACATGAGTAAGACAAACAACCACGAGCCTTCCGGTTCACAGATATTTAAAACATATTTGACTTTTCTCTCTTCAGGCTCCTCCCCTGCCCTGGGGCGGGCGTTCATTCCTCTGAAACCAATCACCTCGGGACACGTTAATCTGACTCCATTTCCCAGCAAACTGTTGGTTTTCTGCAAAACATGATTTGAAAACAGCCTGGCCTTGCAGCTGAAGTGATTAACGACAGGAACATTCTTTCACACACACACTCGTTATCTTAAACTCAGCTCCTGCATTCCTCACAGCTCTTGTTTCACACTCCTGCAAACTAGTTTTCAAGATTAAAAGCAAGCACAGCATAAACATACTCATATCAATATATTTTGACAGTAGAACAACAGGAAATATAAACTTATAATGCATAGAACATCGTAAACCCATCATGATGTAAAACTGCCGAATCCTTTACCTCCGTAACAAAATCACAAATGGACACAGATGAGATTCAATGAGATTTACACATGAATAATTGTTATAATTATTAATAACCAAGTATTATTAGAATTATATTAAAGCCAAAGAATGTCTATGCTGCGTTTATATGTATACAGCATTTAGACTGATTCAAATCACATCATTCATTACTCGTGTACATTTGTAAACGTGTAAACGGTTTTGAAAAGTTGCGGTTTTGAAAAGTTTCACGTACACACGACAGCATTATTAAAACAATACGCGTTTACACAGATCCGCAAAAATGACTAAAACGCTGTATTACGACGTCACTTTGTAAAGAAAAAATTTAAGATTGATTGATTTTTTATTTCAAGGCAGACCTCCGTCGCTAAAGAGACAATACAACACAGAGCGCTGCATTTCTCCTCATTCATAGTGAAGAGAAGTGTGCGCACTTAAACAAACAAGATGGCGAAAAGTTTGGACATTCGAAAGGTTTCCTTCTATTGAAGCTCGTCAACAACACCATCGACAAAGTTGTACCACCATCTACTCGTCCTCCCGGGTCTGATCCAAAAGCCCCGTTTAAAAACCAAAACCAACCTTTCGGCGCCCGCTTGCAATAAACTTGCACGCTACAGATCAGACCAGATCAGCCTTTATAACTGTGCAGCTTAAGGTGGCCACTTCCTGTGCGATTTTATATAGTTATCTAAGATCGTTGCATGTCACACTTTACAAACATGATCCCAGGTAAAGTCATGTCACACTCTGCGATCTAACCGGTAATTTATGACAGACTGTACGACACATGCAAGAAGATTGTCCGGCATACCGGGTATTGGCAGTAATACACAAATTAATTGTTTATCAAACGCTAATAAACCCGCAGAAGAAGTTCGTCATCAGACTGTGACGGTGAAGCGTATAACACGCGCAAATACGTTTTTCCCTCTTTCATGATGCAAATAGTCTTCTTGTTGTTTCGTCTACGTCGCTCTTTTCTCTCTATGTGTTTTTTCTCATTGTTGTCCTTGTTGTCCGCTGTAATTGCGTAATCACGTTCTGTGCTCCTATTGGTTCCTGATTAGACGGTCGTCCTAGGAGACTCCACACTGCAGGATAGTAGCACAAAATTTCTGACACTGCCAGAACTTTATTGGGGACAAATTGGTCACAGTGTTCATTGACCGGCTATCGGCGATCATGTCAAACTAGCGATGAAAGACTACAGATCTTGGCCTAGGATTTAAGAAATCGTTAAGAATTTTTCAAAATTGTCTGAGACAGCCGAAGGTAACTTACTCCCTGTGCTCCCTAACCCTAAACCGGAATTAAAAAAATTTACAATTTAGTAACTTGCACATACAACTTAATAATAATAATACATTTATTTTCTATAGAGCTTTTAAATGAGGATCTCAAATAGGGTGGCCATTTCCATAACACCAAAAAGGAGGACACTTTTCGGCATTTAGTGAGGCAAGAATAACTGCATCTGGTGTACTCGCAAATATAATACAATTTTGTCTATCATATCAATGGGATCATGATACAGTGATTCTGAAATAGCCTACTCTATTCATTGCCAGACAATTTGATCAACAACATATCTTGATGTAGACCTATGTGTAACAGAGGCAAAAAAGTGTTTGTTCACAGTATTTGTATTTATTCAAGACACTCCTGTATGACTGGTGATGCTTGACTGCTTGATAGACTTTACAAAGCTCTGCAGCGCAGATTTTGTCATCCTGAGGTGATGTTGCCTCTCGAAATTAAGACCTAAGGGAAGACGTACCAGCAGCTCGTCGGTTACCTTTATGTTTTTCAATGGCGGCTTTCCCTTTAATACTAACTTCCACTTCACAGCGACATAATATGCAAAATCCATGGAAAGCATCTCTACTGCTTTTTGATATGAATTCGTGGTATTTTGTCCATTCCGGACTAAATGATGTCAGACGTTTCGGCATGTTAACATTATGATGTGACGTAGCCAGCACGTGGACTCCATCTCAATTCGTGGAGGCTTGTTTACGTTTTTAACCAATTATATATCAGATATTTATTTGACACCTCTTTTAGCCAATCATTTGTTTGACCGAGATCTTACGGCGTCAGACGCTATGCTGCTGCGTCCCAATAAAGGTTTTACCACGCTTTTTTAAAGGTCGATTCAGCGCAACTCCGAAAAGGAGGACAAATGAGTGTCCGGCTTGAGGTTGCGCCGGACAGGGGGCTTAAAATCCGGAATGTCCGGCCAAAAGCCGGACGTATGGCCACCCTAATCTCAAAGCTCTTTACAACAACAAATAAAACCATACACAATATTTGTTGCGTTTTTAATAATATATAACAATATATAAAAACATTTGTTTAAATGTTTAATTAAAAGCAACCCAAAAAAAGCGTTTTAAGGCGAGATTTAAAAGTACTTGCCTTATCTCAATCGGCAAAGAATTCCACAGTTTTGGAGCTAATGAAGAAAAAAGCCCTATCGCCCATCAATCTTAAATGGGTTAAAGGAACCATTAGAAGACTAGAAGCTAGCATCAGATGAGCAAAGGTCACGTTTTGGAGTATAAGGAATTAAAATCTCAGACATATATTGAGGTACCAACCCATGTAACGCCTTGTAAGTGAGCATCCGTATTTTAAAATCAACCCTAAAATTATCAGGAAGCCAATGCAAAGACTCCAAGACCTGTGTAATATGATCTCTCATCCTAGTTCGAGTAAAGATTCTTGCAGCCGAGTTTTGCACTACCTGGAATTTATTAAGGGTAGCTTTTGACGCCCTAGCCAACAAGGCATTGCTATAATCAATCTGGGAAAACACAAACGTGTTAATCAACCTCTCAGCAACAGGAAAGGACAGCATTGGACGTAATCTGGCATTAATTCTAAAATAAAAAAACTGAGTCGAAAATAACCCCAAAATTATTTAAAAATTAATAAAGATTTTTAACATTTAAAGGTTTACTGCAGCTTTGCCCATAATTTTAGATTAGATAAAATCTATATTATATTTAGTCTACAAAAATCTAACTGGCTTAACTGATTTAATTGGTGTAATAAAATTCCAAATATTTATTTGTTTTGACACTTGACAACAGCAGCATGTTGTGGATGTATTGGCAGTAAATGTAATTGCTCTGCCGCAGCAGCGTCGCAGATCTATTCTGCCAAACCCAAATACATTTATATGTCAAGTACACTACCATGCTAAACCCTAAACTCCATGACTGAGTAACCAGTTCTTTATGAATCCCATTTAAGCGCGACTGATTAGTTTGGTGCATTTAAGTCTTGGGTCATTTACTGTAAGTCTTAAGTTTTGGACTCCTATGCGACTTTTATGAAACAGCCCTCTGGAATATCTGTTTTCATTACATTTCCCATAGACCATTGTCTGGGCCTCATTATCATGATTACATTCACCTGCGACTTTTTAACTGTTGTTTCGGTGTCTTTTTAAACCTTGTTCAGTCTTTTAGTCTTTGCAAAAAATGAGGGTCTCAAAGAGTTTGTCCGATCACTGAAACACAAACCGTTGATTTTGGAGGCAGTTGGTGTTGGAAAAACGAGGATGGCAGGAAGTGGAATGTCCGGAAGTGATCTAGACATAGATGATGTGTATCATGGCGGGGGAAATTGTAAATGGACTTTAGTAGAAAAGAAGGAAAGATTTGAGTCAAACATCGGGAACAGAAAGCGAGAGAGAAGATCTAGAAGAAAGAAGGAGTATAAGGTAATGGTAACTGAAGGTTGCTTTAGGAATTAAAACTTTACTTGGACAAAACGCGACGTGTAGTATTGTGGCGAGAAGGAAATGGTTGAGAGGGGCATTTACAGGTATTCCTGTTGACATCTCTGATGAAGTAATCAAGATAAATATTAAGGTACCAGCGATTATAGATGCAAGAAGGCTGAAATACACTCAAAACAATGAAAGATTAGATAGCCTATCGGTACATTACGCTTTGATGAGGAGAGAATGCCATAGGGAGTATTTTTATAGGAGCAATGAGTTCTGCAGTGAGACTATATTCCTCCTCCGTTGAGATGTTACAAATGTCAAAAATATGGGCATGTGGCAGCAGTGTGCCACGGAAAACAGCGTTGTGCGAGATGTGGAGGGGAACATAAATATGGAGAATGTGAGGAAGGTGTAAAACCTAAATGCTGCAATTGCGGGGATGGGTATGGAGGATGTCAGGTGAGCAAAAATGGTGCAAAATGTGAAGATATCAGAAGGAATATCATATGCAGAGGATTAAGTGACATAAATTGGATTTTTCTGCTTGTGATTATGATATCTTACGTGTCTTTATTACTGTGATCGTTTATACACTTTCTGCAGTTGTTTTAATGTGCTAGAAGAGTAATCATTATATTATATTGTTTTCTTTCAGCCCAAAAAAAGTACAGCGTGTTGGTGTATACTGATGGTAAGAATGTGGGCAGTTTTTACCTGACACTGGTGGACTCAAACAATCAGTCCAGTAAAAGAACCTTTGTGAAAAAACCCTTTTGGTATGGATTTGAAAAGGTAAGAATTTGAATTTTTAAATGCTAAATATAAATATGGTCTTGTCTGATCTTATTTTGTTTGTGCACCTATACTGTATACAGTAAACAACAGAAAATTGCGTCTCAACAAAGAAGCCAGTCGAATGTCTGAAACCCCGTCCTAAACACGCTTCTCTCTGGACCACATGTCACTCAAACCTGTAGTTTAGGGCGTACCCTAGTAAAGGCTCTGTCCCCTCTATGTTTTAGCTTAATTCTACACACAAAGAGTAATCCAAGATCCCCAAACCTAAGCGACCTTGTAGGGTTATGAGGGAGTACCAAGACAGAAAGGTAACCTGGAGCTAAACCATGTAAAGATTTATAAACCAAGACTAAGATTTAAATTCTATTCTAAATGTAACCGGAAGCCAGCGCAGAGAAATCCGGATGGGAGTAATGCGATCACATTTTCTACTATCGGTCAGCAGCCTAGCAGCTGCGTTCTGAACATGGTAAAGACGCCAAATGGATGAACTATAAACTCCGCAATAAAGTGAATTACAGTAGTCAAGACGTGTGGCGGGGAATGCATGAATAACTGTTTCAAAAATCCTGAGGGAGATAAATATTTTAACTTAAGCAAGTCGACGATTTAACAACAGAATGAATCTGTTTGTCGAACTGAAGTCCTGAGTTTTTTGCACACAGAGTAACATGAGATCTTAATCTGCCTAAATCCAGATCACCACATCATAACAATTATGGAAGCATATTGGTAGCAATTTTCAATTTAACATGCAATAAGCAAAATGGCAATGCAATTATGTAATTATACATTTCAAATAACAGATGTGGAACATAAGGTGCAAAATGAAAATGAACATTCAATATGTAGGTTTCAACATCTGTTTTAATAGATAATTTAATTCTCTTTAAGTTGCATAATTAAAATGCCTTCCCCTGATTTATTATATACGTTGATGATAGGAAAATAATAATTTAAATATTATTTTCCCAAAACGCATTAACATAAACTGGTTGAACATTTGATATTGCATTTTCATTTACACACAGCACGTTGAGTGTTGAAAAATTCAATGTGTACTTGTAAATGCTTTCGAGCTGGCCACGCCCCCTCCCTGATACAGCGTATAGCTACCAATATGCTTCCATAAAAATGAACTTGGTCCAAACAACACAATTTCAGTTGTAGAGTTTTCTCATTTAAGGCCAAAATATTCTGTGAAAGCCATAATTTCAGATCCTGCAAGCATGCTAGAAACGCCTCAATAGAACACAAATCTTTGCGTTTAAGTGGAAAGTACAACGGGAGTGTATAATAGCCTACCTTCGCTACAGACTAGAAGCTTAATCTGGATGAACCTGTCGCTCATGAGGGAAGACCATCGAACACTCCTGTATTGTCTGATAGTCTCGGCTTTCAGTTCAAACCTCAGCTGAGCCATTCTTAATTGCTGAAGTCAGCACCGCCATACGAAGCAGCCAGCGCTTCCATCTCACAACATTGGTCTCAAAGCTAGAAAACTCGAAACAGGAAGGACAGAGTCCTGACAACATGAGATTGGTGCCTAAGATTGGTGCACATGTGGCATTTTGTGTACCAAAAGCACACGAAGAGAAGATTAAGAATAATACAAAATCAGCAGTCACAGATGTTAGGATTAGATTTTTCAGAGAATAAACCATAAGTAATACTTATAAACAGTGTTTTAACCACACAATAATGTTCATTTTTTAGAATAATTATATGAGAAATGAACTAGTGAACTGAAGTCCTGGTCAAGTAATATTTGCAATCAGCCTTTTGGCTAGAAAATGGTGTTTAGTATTAATGTTACATTCTAATCATTTGAGATAAAGTCCACGCATGTCAGATTTTCACTCGTATGTAATGAGTATCTCTCCCCAGGAAAATACCCTTAGTTTACCACCGTATTCAAAGGAGATATCAGCCAATGTTTCATTAGCTTAGTGATGACATTTGTAGTATGCACAAATGTAACATTGTTTCACTACTAGGAGCTGAAAAAAGCTAATAATTTCGTCCTTAACTTTTCCTCAGTGAACACCATTTCATAAGAGTTAGATAGAGGTTGGCAGGTTTTTGATTCATTCAGCTGCATAGTGTCACACAGAGTATATGATCCATATTTTAATGGAAAGATCGGCAGAAGCTGTGGTTGTGGTAACACACAGTCACACTGAGCAACATTGGTTAATCCCTCTTTATCAATGCCTGTGTGAGAGATGTTTATTTATTTCCCATACATAATACTGTATGTCTAATAAATTATATTTTGTTCCCCAGGATATCAACATTAACATCAATGTAGAGAAGTACCTTGGAGACATTGTGCAGGTGAACATTGATAAGGACTACACTCCCTGGTATTGTTTGAAAATCGAAGTGAAAACTCCCTCTGGAAAGTCCTTAGAGTTCCCATGTTATTCCTGGTTAGACAAAAAGGAAGTGAAGATCAGAGAGGGCAGTGGTATGTACAGACTCACTTTGTTGTTAATAAAGCATTATTGTTGTTATTGTTTTGTCTTTTATGTATTTCTTTGTTGTTCACTTAGCTCGATTGCCTCAGGATGACACCGACATTTTAAGACAAGAAGAACTTAAATCTAAGAAGACAATATTCTGGTTTGATGAAACAATATTTGTTTGCTTTAGTTTCTCTCTCTATAGACACAGTTCATTTTAATATACTGATTTATTATAAATGTTTTGTTATTAATGTTTTTTTAATAGTAGCGTTGGAGTGTATATTGTTAATGATCATAATAATAATACATTTTGTGCTTAGATGCTTTACACAAAAATGCAACAAAAATAAAATGCACAACAATGCCAATTCAGTCATTTCTCAAAACCAATTTAAAAACCACAAATTAACTAATATGCTAGCCGGAATATACTACGGAAAAAGTATGTTTTCAATGTAGATTTTAAAGCACTAAAAGAGTCTGCATTTCTTAATTTTATAGAGTGAGAATAAACGATGTTTTAAAAAAACATTTCAGCGACGTTGAATGATGAAGCAAATAGGAACCTATGCAACTAAAGAACGTGTGCAACTTATCGTATTCTAATTGCCGCCTCGTCACCACGTTATGTGTGACGGCTGACGCTGGAAGTATAATGATGGGCAGAACACAATCAAGTTGCATAATGTAAACGAATGCAGCATCTCATTCCCTTCTCAGACCCTGTCCTGTAGTGATGCGTGGATTGCGGTTAAATCCACAGGCGCAAGTTTGCACATATTTGCCGTAGTACTTTCCTCCATTTCCCTCAAAATATTTACCCTTTCATAGTATAAATTTGACAAAAAAACTTTTGTACATGCCAGTTCTCAGATATAATTTACCCTAAAAAAAGGCAAGGCGACCAGCAAACGTCTTATTTACTCATTTATAAATTAAACTGGCCTTTACATAAAAAGAACCAAATAAATAAATAAAAATGCTTTTCCTTGTGGTAATTCTCAGTGCAATTGTACAAGTAAATTATGTCATTTTTCTTGTTCAAGTTGGACACCGACCCGCGAAGGCTTTCCTCGGAGCCTAAAAGACACAGGGAAGGAACTGCCTTTAGACATTAATTTTAATGAAGAAAAATTATCACACTTGCGGTGGAATTACATTAAATTGTAAGTTTGAGAAAATGTTTCATGGCCACAGTACTTTGTTAAATTGAGAGAAAAAAATCTATATAAAAACGAGTTGTCTACAAATGTCTAAAATTATATATTCTGTTTCAGGCAGGTGGCAAAAGTAATTGACTGGACTAGAAGTTGGTTTCAGTTCTTGGATGAAATAGCACATTTTAAAGAGCTATTTGTTATTGACATCAATGAGACTCCTCTTCTGGGTTTGAATAGTTTGTTTATCAAGAATGATTGTGGGAAACTAACAATTTGGGGGCATATTTTCCACAAGTGTAAAGCCTTTGACAGTTAACTGAAATTTTATTTTTGACAACTGGACAGTGAAAGTGACGGAAGACTGGAATACGGATTACATGTTTGGCTATCAGTTTTTAAATGGCTGCAATCCTGTCATGATCAAGAAGTGTGTGAATCTTCCAGAGAAATTTCCAGTCACACATGAGATGGTGAAGGGCTTTCTGAAGAGAGGTCTCACTTTACAAGAGGAAATAAAGGTCAGAAACTTGGAATTGATAACTGATAGCTGTTCTGTGTATTTACAAGTCTTGCTGGTTGTGATGTGATTTTAGCTTACAGACTTTTTGTTTCAACTATACAATTGTGTGCGCTTAATAAAATATCTCTGTGTTTACAGGAAGGAAACATCTACATAACGGATTATGAAATCTTGGATGGATTGGAAGCCAATGGGACAAGTCAAAACACCCAGTACTATTTGACTGCACCCATCTGCCTACTGTACAACAACAAACACAACCAAATGGTGCCAATTGCCATTCAGGTATGTGTCCCATAAAGAATCAGTGTGAACTGAATTACCCAAGTTTAAATGAGGGAATTTGCTCAGACGTATGTGTTGTTTGACCAAAATGTCTGCTTGGCTGAAACAGCTCAGTCAAAAACCAGGGGAAAGGAGCCCGATCTTTCTCCCAAGTGACAATGAATACGATTGGACGCTTGCCAAGATGTGGGTAAAATCTTCAGACTTTAATGTACATCAGCTGGTCACACACCTTCTCAAGACACATCTGATATCAGAGGTTTTTGCAGTAGCCATGTACAGACAGCTTTCTACTGCCCACCCTGTATACAAGGTAAGAGTCTTTCCATACACAGTCAAGTAAATAGTGGTGAAGATTGTGTCACTAATACGATGGTGACGTGGACAGGAATGCATGAACCATTGTGAAGAGATGCAGCGTCAGGTCCTCAGGGAACCATTGTTTAACTACATAACCTGAGATGTTACCTTACGAAAGGGAACTTGTGCTGCAGGATTTTTGAACTGGTCCTGGAGGACCCTCAGCCATCCACATTTTGTATGATATCCTAATTGGACGCACCCCATTTAAATCTTCCAGTCTCTGCTGATGAATTCAATCAGGTGTATTAGATGAGGGAGACAAATACAGAATAGCTGTGTCCCAATTCGAAAGCTGCACCATCCATTTTTCACACTGTAACTCAAGAACAGTACATTTCCCACTATAACCTATATTCTTAGTTAAAACAAGTTATCTATAACATAATATAATATAGCATAATATTAAGATCATATTAACAGTAGCCCAGAATGCGAGGGAGTACATGAAACCTATTAAATCAATGTTATAACTGTTAAATAATTTTTGGCCAGCAAATAATTTCAACAAATCACCATTATTATGAAAATGCAATAATGGCTTTTGCTTATATAAATGTTTTCAAATAGTTGTACCTAGCATAGCACAACACAAAATGCTTCTCCTGCCCCTAATCTTACTGCCCTTTTTAGTATGTTTTTCGGCCACTGCCCCTTAAAATGTCTGTGCACGGCCCTGCTTCTCAGCCTGGGGAAAGAAGGTCAGATTTTGAGGCTGCGTTTGAACCAGACTTCGAAATTGGGACAGCCTTACCAGTCTTCAGTCACGCTCCTGTGACGCAATCAGTCTTGAAATGCAGCCTTTGAAAGACACAACCACATCTAATGTGTAGGGCTTGGGGTCCTTCAGGACAGCTTTGAAAACTGAGGAACCCTGCCCTTGTGCACGCATTGGGGAACGAATACCCACACCACCATATTGAAGGGATTCAAGTGGAAGAGGTTCTTCTGCAAAATTATTCTTAAATTGAGAAGAAGCCCAACATCATTCTGTTATAGTGGAAAATAAGAGCTCAAAATCCTAAATTCAACCAAAAGAATTAAGCCCAGAGGGCAGTATAGAAGTGTTAAAGTGTTGCAGCCAATCTACCCAGACAGAGCTAAAAAACAAACTTTTAATTTATGAAGATCCTTGCAGTTCGGCAATTCAGTTCCCTTGGGAGCTTAATTTGTGTGCTCCATTATATACATGATCCATGCACAGACAAGCAGTTGGCTGAACACAAGACGTGAATGTCATGCTCTGCATGGGCCCTTATTTGTAGTTGCACCAGTTGCACATCACTGGCTGTCACCTGTCAATGTCAAATTCATTAAGTTTGTGATTAGACTCATACGGGCCATATCAGATGCATTCCCCAATGTTTTCTTAAGGACAAGCAGCAAAAGTTTCCATTCCACCACTTTTTTGTTGGAGGTTATGCTTTGTTATGATTTAATGCACATGGCTAAATAGATGTTTTACTTCTTACAGTTACTGTTACCTCATGTCCGTTCCACAACTGCAATCAATAAAGAGGCCCGTAAAAGACTCATCGGTGATAAAGGGGTCTTTAGCAAGGTTGGTTTGCATCTAATTTGATAGACTCACATATAAACAGCATCTTGTTAGGATCCAAAGCAATTCTGTTTAAATGTGATTATATCTACAATGTCTTTGGCTGGCAAGCCGTAATTTCTGTCTTTGATGTACTGTTCATTTAAGGGTGCAGTGTTAACCACAGATGTAATTTTTCCATATAAATATGTATTTCCATATTTTTTACCTTGCTGGGATCAAACATAAATTTTATTTATTTTAATTTGTGACGGAGTGGGGGTCATGCACACCCTACATGCAGAGTGATCACTTCATTCAGAACATAATTTTGAGAGTTATCTTTATGTATCCAGAGAGCCTGTGAATAATAGAACACTGTACTCAAAAAAGCGTTTAAAATAAAATAAAACTGCATTTTATCAATAAATAATCACTGCTTGCAAGCAAATGCACAACAAACATTGAAATTATTATATAATTTTTACATGGAGAGAGTAAAATAACAAAATTCATCAGCACCATCACCATGGACACCATGTTTAATGGTGGCACATAAAAAATTATACCTTAGCCCAGCAGTTCTCAATTCTCGCAACCCCCCCCCCTCTGCTAAATATGGAAGGCCTGCAGTGGGTCACAGCTCGAGTTTGCCTGGCTTTATATTGCTTGCTAACATAAAGAAGCTAACATAAAACTGTGTGCTTGTTTTAAGCAGCCAGAAATGCAAGATTAGCAGCATTAGATTTTAGACCTTTATCTTGCTTAGAAAAATCATCCGTCTCACGACGAACTTTAAAACATTAACATTAAAAAGGGACACATGATAAGGGCTTCAATCAAACCATGCACACAAAGAAGACAGAGACAACTGTCCAACAAGCACATACAAGGTAGACACCTCATGCAAAGGGATAAGCTTGCATGTGGGAAATGGTCGAAGCATAGGAAGCCAGTGACGCTCAGCCGTGGTGCTAATGGGCAGTTGTTGCCTTGATGTTGCCTGTTGCCATGATGAATCGTAAAAACGGAGCTCCATTGATCAAGGCTTGTCGTAGTTGTTGCACAAGCGCTTAACTCAAGGTTAGCCTATTTAGTTAGATAGTATTCACTTCCTAAGTTTTTGCAAAGCCTTAGATGCTGCAATGGCTCTGCAAACAAAATAATAAACCTGAATAAAACGTCATCCCTTAATCTCCAAGATGGTCTCTTCAGTATGCTAGACATGTGGTTATGAGCTAGTTCATTTCTGAGAATATTTAAACAATATTTACTGAATTTTCTGTATCCAGATAAGTAGCATAAGTGAGGCTGGGATTGTTGAATTGATGAAAAGGGCAATGGAGACTTGTACCTACAAGTCAATGTGTTTCCCTGAGGACATAAAAGCTAGAGTAATGGAAAACACTCCCAAGTACTACTACAGAGATGATGGCATGAAGATCTGGGGGGCCATAAACTGGTAGGTGGAAAGTAAAAAGAGTTCAGATTCTGTACTACTACGGAGAAAGTTAAAATTTGCCCAGTTAACATATTTGGCATCTAGAGTTTTTTTCTTTCTTGATTCGTAATTTTATGAATCTTCCTGTAGTTTTGTTGACGAAGTGATCAAGATCTACTATGACAGCAATGAGACGGTTAAAAAAGATCTGGAGATTCAAGAATTTGTTAAGGACGTTTCCATAAATGGCATGATGGACTCCGAGGGTAAAAGTGAGTACAGGTTCAGCTTTAGCAGAATGTCAGTGTTCGTTTGTCTGTGCTAGCATGCCTTTTCTTGTATATTCTATATGCATGTTTTTGTGTGCATCGAATCAACTTAAGTTGTACACCAGATTAAAGCAAATTCTCACTGTTTAAAGAGTTTCCCCAGTCTCTGGAAACTCGTGAGGAGCTAGCCGAGTACCTCACTGCGGTAATATTCACAGCTTCAGCACAGCATGCCGCAGTCAACTTTGGACAGGTGAGATAACACACTTTAAGATAATTTGCAAGAGCATTAGAAAGTGATGGGCTGTATTCTGCATGATATCTAAGCATTTGAAAGTGCTGGGCAGTATTCTGCATGATGTCTAAAAGAGAATCTTCTGTGTTCCAGTTTGAGTGGTATGGCTATATTCCCAACAGTCCTTCCACTATGCGCATGGGGCATCCCCAAGAGAAGGGCACAGTGGATCTGAAACATATCATGAATACTTTGCCTGACCGTGTTTGTTCCAGAACTGTTCTAGAGACAGTTTGGAACCTCACTCAGGTCCAGAAAGGAGAGGTTTGTCATCTGATTTGTTTATCCATTGGAAATTGTAATTGACATGGCAGTAGCCTTGTCTAAATCACGTGAAAAAGAATGAACCTGTTACTAGGTAAGGGAACACAGCATCAAAGTACGAATTAAAAGGCCAAAGATTGTTTTGAAATGTATGTTGGTTCAAATACATTTTAAATTCTACTTATTGGTGTAGATTGTTTGCTTGCTACACTCTACAGACAGTTGTGACTGTGGTTACAGTTAAAGTACCAAAGTAGAAAAAATACTGTAGATTTTGAAGAATTTTGGAAAGGAAACAGTTCTGAGGCACGTTTGTCTACCATTGTCAATGTTCCTACTTTGGTAGTCAATGCTGCCCCAGAATTTTCACTTGCTAACATTCTTCCAATTATCTTTCATTTATACAGGTTTGAAACCACTTGAGGGGTAATAAAACAATAATACATTTCACTTTAATTAACACATGCAATCCAGTATCGATAATCGCCATATTGTTAGAGAGACACTCCACCCAAAAATGAAAAACCTGTCAGGAATACAAAAATCGAAGAAGCAATATCAGCTGTTTCCATTGAGCAAGCCAGTGGGAAAAAAACTCAATACACTATAAATGTGACCCTGAACAACAAAACCAGTCATTAGGGTTAAATCTTTGGAATTATACATCATCAGAATCATCATTGATGTTTGGTTTGTTGGACAGGACAATATTTGGCTGAGATACAACTATTTGAAAATCTGGAATCTGAGGGTGCAAAAAGATATTGAGAAAAGATCTTGCCTTTGAAGTTGTCCAAGTCCTTGACAACACATTTGACTAATGAAGGGAAATAAATGAACGGTCTCTATTGGCTCACCGCTGAGAAATTTCAGATCATTATCTGGTATCATGCTTGCTTCACTGGCCTATGGCTGCAAATCAAACTCCTTGTTACAAATATGGTATTTGATATATATACCAAAGATTTGTTTCTTGATGCCTGAATTTTCTCAATTCCCTAGCATGAGTAATAACGTTGAAGTAATAACGATGTTAATAACATTACCACTGAAAATTTTAACTCTACCTTCTCGGAAAGGCTAGACACAGTTGCTCTTCTGCACTTACAGAAGATTTAAGTTAGCAGCCCAACACCATGTTATAATGAACACACTCAGGCTCTAAAGAAAGTGGCACAAAAATGGAGCCCAACTTTAAGAAAACTAAATTAGAGGTATTTCGTGCAGCATGGAAGGATAGTATTTGAAAATACAGGAAAGCTCTAAAGACTTTGCATCACTAATAGAAAAAAACTAGCACAACCCTAGGTTTTTATTTAACACAGTGGCTAAATTGACAAAAAATGAATCGTCAGCAACTGATTCTGGATATCAGTATTGATGAATTAATGAACTACTTCACAAATAAAATTGAAGATATGCAAGCAAAGGTTAACTATGCAACCAGAAGGGACACTTGCCGAACAAACTACTAACTACAGTGCCCCTAAGGAGAAATGGCAATTATTTTCTACCGTAAATCACGATGACCTGTTTTAAATCATTAAATCATCTATATCAACAACATGCATGCTAGACCATATACCAAACAATCTACTGAAAGAGATGCCCCTGGAAATTACAGATCCTCTTCTTAGTATTATTAACTCATCTCTGACACTATGTGCCTAAAGCATGGGTCTCAAACTCAGTTCCTGGAGGGCCACAGCTCTGCACAGTTTAGCTTCAACCAGCTTGGAAGTGTCTTGTTATCCTGAAGATGTTGATTAGCTGAATCAGGTGTGTTTGATTAGGGTTGGAGCTAAACTGTGCAGAGCTGTGGCCCTCCAGGAACTGAGTTTGAGACCCATGGCCTAAAGCATATGAGGTGGCTGTTATAAGGCCCCTGGTCAAAAAACCCAACTCGACCCTAGAGACCCTGTCTGTGCGGCTCAGTCCAAATATCGTTTGAGCCTATTTTCAAAACAATCGATCACAATTTATAGGTCTACTTTTCAAGATGGCTGGTACTGTAATGTGCAGAGTCTTAATGTGAAACATGGAATGCGATAAGCGTGAGGAGTGCATGACGTGCCGAGTACAATTTCTGTAGGTCAATGGGTTCAAAAGTTACAGCTGTTTGTAAAGTGAAATTTTGAACTCCTGGTGGTACTGTAGAGTCAATGCTAGGGCGCCATCACTACGATTGTGTCAAATTCATCATTTTCCAATGTACAGTTCATACGGCTGGCCTAGACTCCTATTGGTTAAGAATAAATATACCAACAGAAGTAGTAGTGGCCATAGCTCCTACCACGCCCATAGCCCCTTTTGGACATGTCAGATTATTACATTTTGAGAACCAAGTTTAGAAATACAGGAAAAAGATTTTAGCACACATGAAAATGGCTTACAACTTTTGGCCATTAGGTGGCACTGTCACCAAATTTATATGGGGCGATCAAGATCACAAAACACAAAGTTTTGCAGTGTCAATTTTTAAGTCAATCAGAATCTATGTAACATTTTATGTAATTATAAGCCAAACTTTCTTAGGAATTACCAAATTTTGACATTTGGCCTGTAATATGTCGTAAAACAGTAAATGTTCTGTATGTATGCTGGTTTCATCACGATCGGGGTGACGGATGCCTTTGCTTTTTAGCTCTTTATCACATTACAGGCCATACCTTAAGGGGAAACCTGGCATGTTTGGTATCGTTGGACATGACTCCCATGAAAATCTGACAAATGGAGACAAAATTATAGGCCTGTAAATAAATGTGTTCACCACTAGATGGCGTTGGTCCGAATCTTTACAGGCTCTCAGGACATGGTGCAGGACATGGTGCTGATGGCCCATAGTGAGTTCTAATGCGTTCGTAAGCATTTTCAAACATTATTCAATATGGCCGACATGCAAAATGGCCGATATGGGAAAACTGGATATTGTTCGACTCAGTGCGATACCCCGCATCTAATGAGACCAACTCTTTTATTTAAGTTATTAGAATAAATAATTATAACGGACAACTAGGTGGCGCTGCGCCGAAACACAGCTTGTTAGCAAGTCTGGTTTATGATGACACCTACGATTTTTTGGTGTCGATACGTGAAAGTTTGGCAAAGATACAGCTTCAAATCCATGTTGGCGAAAATCCTTTAACTTTTTGTCAGCACTGTCTCTTGATCCTACCTACCAAATCGAATAAAATTAATTTAAAAGTATTTTGTTTCTACAGCGCACAGTTAAGAAGTTATGAGCAAAAATGTGAAAAAGTGAAATGTTGGACTGTGCTAAAGGGATTGAAATAGAATCTAAAAATTTTCTCTGAACAATGTTGGGACTGTCTAGTATCTTGTGTGACATTTAATAACTTTCAACGTATGGTTCTATGGTGTGCCATAGACTTCCATGGTGGAAAAACAAACAATAATAAGAAGTAAACTAAAGGATACAATAGGGGTCTCCGCCTCTTTGGGGCTTGGCCCCTAATAATCTTAATACAAAATAAAAGTGAAACAACAGTATGTAGGCTTTCTAAAGACAAAATATTTTTAGACCACCATACCATTGCAAATGCATTTTCCAGAGCTTAAATAAAGTAACAGTTAACCTTGTACAAATAATGACAAATTTTGGTCTTTTCTTTTTCCCCAGCGGTTTTTAGGCGAATATCCAGATATGCTTTTCACAGAGCAACCAGTGAAGGAAGCCATTATGACATTCCGCAAGAAGCTAGATGAGCTGACTGACAGCATCAAGAGCCGTAACGATGGATTAACAATGGGTTACTGTTATTTGTCCCCAAACAAAATCCCCAACAGTGTTGCAATTTAAGAAATATTTTCTAGGCCTAACAGTAGTGTTTTCGCCCTGAATTCTCGATAAAGAGAAGAACACCTCAGCTTACAATATGTAATGCTTTGGCCAATCACAGAGAATTGTGCCTTTTTTATTATGTTTGATTCATGTTTATTGAAAGCGTAAAGTTAACCAGGTCCAGAAAATACGATCACATAACCCCAATTTTATCAACCCTTCACTGGTTGCAAAATATGCTAAATAAACCACCGGGAGACTGCTGACATTAGATATTATTTACTAGGTGCTTATATAACAAGTTAAACTATTCATGTACTGTGTTTTACCCTTTTTTGTGTTTTTCGTTTTTCCCCTGTAAAGCTGCTTTGGAACAATGCAAATTGTGAAAAGTGCTATATAAATAAAATTTAAATGAATTGAATTGTTGGTCCAGCTCATGCCAAGATATAAGAATCGTTTATTTGGCATCACTTTTATAAATCATGTTATAATCCATTTAATGTCTTTTTATTATTTTCTTTATTCATATAAACTTGCATAATAATATACCAATATTATGGTATAAATCGTAACATGCTTTGATTCATTTATATGGTTTTCATTACTCATGGTATATGGTTTGCTCGTTTAAGATAATAATTTTTGTTTTATTGAAATACCTTAGTCATATTGACATCGTATATCTCTATGGATTTAGATTATTTTATGTACACACGTTTTCAGTGGTTGTGTGACTTAAATTAGATTGTGGAGGGAATTATAGTTTTTTAGCTTACAGTTTATTAAGTATGAGGGAGGGGTTTTATTGTGTAACTGTCAAGGTTAGTGTTAGATTTAATTTCTGAATAAATTAATATAAGCAAAATAATGAATTGTGAAGCTGTTGAGCTCACTGAATACATTCCTGGCTAAATACATTGGAGGAACCTTCTGGCTATTTGTGTGGAGGAGGGGATTCCCTCTAAAGGCGGGCATACACGGTGCGATTTTTGCTGTCGTACGAGTTCGCATGCGATTTTTTTCAATCGTGTGGAAATCGTGTATGCTCGTATGGTCGCGGCTCGTATCAAGTGCGAGGAATTACGATCCGAGCAGAGTGCCTTACGAGCACTTCCCGACCTCCCGAACATTTTTAAACATGTCTAAAAAGTTAATGAGCTATCGGTTTGAATTCGTGACGTGTGCGGTTGAACGAGTCGATTTGTTGATCTATCTGAAGTTGACCAATCACGAACTAGGAAAACCACAGAAGAAGATAGACAAAGATGGCAGCGCCACAGCGAATGTGGACTATTTTAAAAGAGGACAGGGTCATCCGTGATGATATTTTACAGCGGATTTAAACATATAACAAAAGGCCTGAAGGCAGTTTTCCCTTTATCACTTTTCTCCCACAATACAATATGTATTCCATATCAAAGATTTGGCCTGTAAAAACAGTATGTATACAATTATAATACCTAGACTCTCCAGCAATAACATTTGTTCAAAAAATATATAAAAACGACGTTACTGTATGCACAAACTTGCGTGACACGCTATGGTTATATACTTTGCCATATCTTCCACGACCACATCAAAGCATGTGCTTTGAACTGAAAGTCCATGCTTTTCTCTGCTCTTCAGCCAAACTCTTTGCCATGCCCTTCTTTTTCTTTTCTTTTTTATTCTTTCACAAGCCATTGCTGCCACAAAAAAAAGCAAATCTTCCTCTGACTCCATGTTTTTGGCGCGGAACTTTGTGCGATTGCTTCGGAAATCGGCAGGTCGTAAAATCGTGTCGTATATCACCTCGTCCGTATGATTTTCAGATAAACTCACTCGTGAAGTGTGCGTGGACATACGATCTTCCGACCATCAGAATTCGCACCGTGTACGCCCGCCTTAAGCTCAACATTCTTTGTCTTACAATGCTGTACCTTATTTGATCATTCTGTGAACCCCTGGACATATGAAACCTTCCAGATGTCTTTTTGGTACCGTATATAAAGACGTGTTGCTTTTTAAATAGAGAGGCATCAAGCTTTTGAACTCATTTGTGTCTTGTTTTTGTGCTCCCAGGTCTGCAGAAGAATTCTCTCACAACATCCAACCTATTTATGATTTGAGATTTTAATGGTGATCCAAAACACAGAAAGTGTTAATGAAATTTTGTGTTCGAAAGGAACCTGAAACTTAACAGTTTGCTTATAAATATTTGCTTTTATGGGTTTGAAATATTTGTTCATGAATGGTGCCAAGGAATTGTTTTTATATTCCAATCATGTTTCACCTGGTTTGACACCCTCCGGCATGCACTGGGACGGTTTACAGCAGAGTGTGAAGCGGCTGGCATGAAAATCAGTACCTCCAAATCCGAGGCCATGGTCCTCAGTCGGAAAAGGGTGGCTTGTCCACTTCAGGTTGGTGGAGAGTTCCTTCCTCAAGTGGAGGAGTTTAAGTATCTCGGGGTCTTGTTCACGAGTGAGGGAAGGATGGAACGGGAGATTGACAGACGGATCGGTGCAGCTTCTTTAGTAATGCGGTCGATGTACCGGTCCGTCGTGGTGAAGAAAGAGCTGAGCCGCAAGGCGAAGCTCTCAATTTACCGGTCAATCTACGTTCCTACTCTCACCTATGGTCATGAGCTTTGGGTCATGACCGAAAGGACAAGATCCCGGATACAGGCGGCTGAAATGAGCTTCCTCCGCAGGGTGGCTGGGCGATCCCTTAGAGATAGGGTGAGAAGCTCGGTCACCCGGGAGGAGCTCGGAGTAGAGCCGCTGCTCCTCCACATCGAGAGGGGTCAGCTGAGGTGGCTTGGGCATCTGTTACGGATGCCTACTGGACGCCTTCCCCGGAAGGTGTTCAGGGCCCGTCCGACCGGGAGGAGACCCCGGGGAAGACCTAGGACATGCTGGTGGGACTATGTCTCCCGGCTGCCCTGGGAACGCCTCGGTGTCCCCCCGGAAGAGCTAGAGGAAGTGTCTAGGGTGAGGGATGTCTGGGCATCTCTGCTTAGACTGCTGCCCCCGCGACCCGGCCCCGGATAAGCGGTAGAAAATGGATGGATGGATGTTTCACCTGACATCATCTTCTATCAATCACGGTTCACATGATATCACCTTTTTCTTTGTTTCTTCCCCTTTCCTGTTCGCTACTATTATATTTCAATCGGTCCTACACTTGCTACAGTTATATTTCTGTCTTACCATATTGGAATTTAATCGTAGCGAGCGCCTCTCCAAAACACATATCATGTGACCTTTATCTGGACCTGTTTCCGGGTTTTCGGACGATACATTATTTATTTTTGGCTTTATTAAAAACCAACACATGGTTTAGAGTAATAATGGGCAACCCAGCATCTGCATGCGATAAATTAAACTTGTCTATAAAAGTGTGTGGTGGATGTGCAGTCGTGCAGCCTGTCTTAGTGTCATAAGATATTTGGTGGGTGTGCAGGTGTTCAAACTCATACATGAGGCCCATAACACATGTTATATCAGAAAAATACATGAGACCTATACCTATAACTTAATGTATCATTTTATATTAGACAACCCAAGACTATAATTTAAAAATGATTACTGTAATAGAAAAAACACTACACTGTTTGAAAAACACTGAGAGAAAATTTATTAAAAGTATGTGTTCATTTATCACAAGTGTGTACCTTGTTTTGTTTCAATGGCTGTTACTTTTGCCATGACAGAGGAGAGGAACTTTAGATCTAGGGAAATACTCAAACTATCACACAAATCATTGGTAACTGCCAAGACAGAACTACTCATGTTTTCCGGCACACCCCATGGTGCAACACGATCTCACCATCCAACTTGGCAATACTAACGGACTTTTTCGCTTGAGTCCTGCGTGTTCAAAAATTTGAAGAAAGTCAAAGAGATTGTTTTCCCCAATAAGTTTAAGTAGAATTTATTATCAGATGTAAAAACTTCTTCCAGCTGGGGTTGTCTCTCAACATACATATGAGACGAACAACTGAATACACACTTCCAGGTTACAAGTATTTATAAAATATGTGACGTCGATTCTCTCTTCGGCTCCTCCCCTTCATTGGATGGGCGTTCAATCCTCCGGAACCAATCACCTCGGGACATGTTAATCTGACTCCATTCTCCCCCAACCATTGGTCCTTGCAAAACATTTTGAAAATAGCCGGTCCTGCCGAAAGATGCGATTGACGCACACACATACACTCACACACTTTGTTATCTGAGACCCTGCTTCTGCATACCTCAGAGCTGTGTTACACCCTTCTGCCAACTAGTTTTCAAGACAAAAAACCCAGCACAGCATGGACATATATTTGACAGTAAACATGAATTTATAATACATAAAACATCATAATCCCAATAATCCCTCTCTTGACCTCGACAGAGGTCAAAATTCTTGGTCCTCCGTGTCGTCAGTATAGCTAGATAACAATGGCATATTAAATGGTTTGGGGCTTTCCGGTCTCTCAATAGCTGAAACTATTAAGCGATTACACAGTGATCTGTGCAAGGAATGCAACAACAACCACACGTAATCAAAATTGCTACAAATACCCCTATGGACATCACAATAGACATTACTATTGCTTTCCATCTTCCCAATGTTTTGTCTAGCCAATCTCCAATAGGATTATTTACTCCTGAATGTTCCTTCATTTCGATAGACAAAGTTTTCAAACCTTCCAATGCCCTCGTCACTGATCCATCTGGGGCAGTATTATTGGGAATGTACGTACAACAAAGATCACCAAACATTACACATACTCCTCCCTTCTCTGCCAACAGCATGTCCAGAGCCATACGGTTCTGTATAGACATAAGTGAAGTTGGTGCTAGCTGTTCTGCTAAACCATCTACTGCATCCCTTGTCATATTCGCTAACCTCATCACATTATAATGCACATAATTAATCCTCTCTACATTCTTGTTTGGGGTGACTGGAAAAAGAGCAGCTATTATGGGTATATACTCAAAACCTGCTGCCACTTGGTTCGCTAGCTTATATTCATCCGGCACACCTCATGGAATGCCTATCACATCGATGTACGTCGGACTATTTAATGATAAATCTACACTTGAACCTATTGCTCTCTGTTTAATGATGTGTCTCCTACGTCTTCTTGTCAATGTTGCTGAATTCACGGTTTCCGTTCTGACTGCTCTGTCTCCTATCAGGGTTATTGGGGCTCCCAGTCTTACCAAAGCACACACTCCCTTTGCCTTCTCAGGTATCCTAGTAAACAATCTTCGATCTCCACAATAATAATACAAACCTGCCCTGGCCCACGTACCTATTTCAGTCCCATTATCTACTATGATCTGATCACACCACTCCTTATTTATCTCCCCCAGGTTGCTGGTTGGTGATAGACGTTTAATATCAAAACAGGTATAATTTGCTTTCTTTGGTGTAAATGGACCTGCCCGTGAAAGGTTGGTTATTGGTGGGAATATTGCTGCCAATGTGGTACAATTTTTTGGACTGGCCATCCTTGTCAATGCCAGCATACACTCATAGCCCCACGTATCATTTTGGTACAACGGGGCTGGTTCAATATATAAATGGGGTCTTGCATTAGCACATCCTACACAATCATCTAACCTCTGTTCTCTGGCTGTGGTAATTATCCATTCCAGCCACAAATTATTTTCCCCATATCCTGTGGCTCTCTCTATCATATCTTCTGGTTTTAACATGGTGTAATCTATTTCTACCACTCCATTCTTTTGTCCTACCGATAATGGCTCAGCTATTGTCTAATTTCTTTCCTCCTCAGGTGAACTGTCTACAACAAATTTTATTACTGCTTTTTTATCTGTTCCTGGGCTGTGCACCCCCATTATAAGGAAAAACTCCCCTGTATAATTGGCTGATCCCATTCTGGTGGATATTGAAAGGGTGAGTGGATTTTGGCTTGCACTATAATCTCTTTGTATTTTGAAATCAAATTTTGCCGAGGTACGGGTCCAAAGGCTTGGTTCTTTCGGGGTCCAACCACCGGTATATGCTATTACCTTATTCCACGATGGACACCATTCACCCCTATAGGTTTGCCTAGACTGGTACGCCTTACAAACACTGTCCATATTCCCGTCCGTACATACATATACCTCGTACCCCCTCCATGAGCTATTTTTTCCCCCACAATTTATGACAGCGCATAGGTCGAAAGTAAATGATGTAGTCTTACCCCAAACATAGTTAATTACGAGTTGTTCACACGGTAACCTCGTATCGGCTATGGCTTTTTTATGTCTCGATTTTGATATGGTGTTGTTGCTTTCCTGACCCTTAGTTAGGCTAAAAATTATTCCTACTATAACTCCTGAAATTATTAATAGGATCCCCGACAGCTTACAGTTTTCCCACAGCTTCATCTTGTTGCCCTCTCTTGGACTTTAAAGGAATAATAAACACACTCTTGGAAATTAAAATAGTTAAACACACAGTATACTTAATGGGAATATGCAATTAAGGAAAAATATATGGTTAAAATCACACAAAATAAAATGGTAAGGAATGACAATATAAAAATCAAAATAGCAATATAAAGGTATAAAGAATAGTAAATATAAAAAAATATGAAAAACAATAGATATGAAAAATAATAAATGTGAAAATCACAATAAGAACAATATATAATATGGTTATAAAGAATATATGGTAATACGTATTTCCACCTCCGTGAGTATTCACTCAAAATTTATTGCACTTTTGAAAAATGATTCTACCGTCCTTCTCTTTGGTCACAGCACATTCACCTGGGACACCTGTCTTGTGAACGATTTGCAATTGTTATTGTACTGGTGGTGTTGTGATATCACCTGTGGCTTCTTCAGCCTCTGGTTCTCCACCCACACCTTCCCTCTCTTGGACCTGTCTACGCAGGTCCACCCGTGTCTCTGCAAGATCCCTTGAGGGGGGTCACAAGCTACACATGAGGTTAAATGAAACCAAGTGTCACCCTTGCCCTGCAATTGAACACAGTGTGATGTCCTCGCTGTCACCCTATAGGGTTTTCGACCACCTTGGCTCATTCCACTTTCTCCTGAATGTCCTCAGCCTCACCCACTGTACCGTCGTTGGAGGGGGGTCTGCTGCTGGAGATGGATTGACCTGGCATGAAAAAGTCTTAATGAGAGCAGTCAGTTTATCAAAATAGACAGCGTGAGATAATGGTGTCACAATGGCATCCGACAGTGCATTCCGTGGCCCTGGAAACTGGCGACCTGTAAACAATTCAAAAGGGGTGAATCCTGTGATTCGATTAACAGATGATCTTACTGACATTAAGGCCAATGGCAAAGCTGACAACCAATGTAATTTTGTCTGTGCACAGATTTTAGCCAATTTGAGTTTTAGTGTGAGATTCATTCGTTCAACCTTACCTTGGCTGGCAGGATGCCAGACAGCACCAAATGCATGTTTTAGGCCTAGGGCCTTTTCGACGACTCGCAAATGTTCATTCTTAAAATGGCTGCCATTATCTGATCGTAAATGCCGGGCGAAACCATAACGAGGTATATAATGATTTATTAAACATTTTATCACCGCCGTACTGTCTTCTCTGCCGACAGGATAAGCTTCAGGCCATCCAGTGAAATAGTCTACGATTACCAGAAGATAACGCTTACCCTGTATCCTCGTGATCATGTCTGTGAAATCAATCACGATTTCGTCCCCCGGACCACCGGTCAAAGGAAACGAACCCCTCGTTGGTTTAATCGTGGGTTTAACGTTATATCCCTGACAAACCTCACACGTGCTCACATGTGCTGAGACCATAGCTTTTAAAAAAGGATGCCACCAATATTCAAGCGCTCTCATCATCTGTTTGTCCCCGACATGGCTCACTCCATGAACCTCTACCATGATGGAATAACACAGACTCGCTGGGAGCGCCGGACGTCCGTCCGGAGCTTGCCACAGTCCGTCAGAGGCACGAACAGCTCCATGTTGTGCCCACACAGAGACTTCTTCAGGAGTACAGCGCTGATGCTCTTTACAAAGGTATTCCCTTGTGAATCTCGGCAATAAATCATTAGATGTTCTTTCTGATGTGCACATCATCTGCGAGGACAGATAACCAGCAGCAGCTTTTGCCGACAAGTCTGCTGCGTCATTGCCTCTGCTCAAAGAGCTATCCACCTTAGAGTGACCAGCGCATTTAATCACTGCCACCTCTAAGGGGATCATCAGAGCCTCTAAAAGGTCTCTGGCTTAACATGCATGTGTTATTGGTCGACCTGACGAAGTGATAAAGCCACAACGTTTCCACAACGGCATTTCTACGTGTACAGCTGTAACAACATAAGCAGGGTCAGTATAGATGTTTACACGGTGTCCACCAGTATGTCGCAAGGCTTCGATCACTGCTATAATTTCTGCCCTCTGTGCTGACTGCTTCCCATCTAACCTTGCTGCATCCCTCGTAATCATCTCATGTCCTACCTGCTCTACCACTGCATAAGCCGCTTTCAAACTTCCGTCCTCCGCCCTGAAACAGCACCCGTCAGTGAACAAAGTCATGACTGGCTCAGGGCCAGTCAATGGTTTTGCAAACAAACCTGGTCTGACCACTGATGCCCTCTCTGTGATCGGTGCACAGTCGTGTGGTTCTCCCTCCTCCACCAAATCTGCCATGTTAATGCCCTCATGTGTGTATATGATATGGTCGGCGAGCAAAATTGCTGCAATGCGTCGCTGTCGTAAAGGGGAAAATGTGAATGATTCAGAATTAACAAAAGATGCGATTGAATGCGTGGTTAAAACAATTAGGTGGTGGCCCATAACAATGTGAGACGTTTTCTTCACTATCTTTGCCAGGCCTGCGACAAACCTGCTGCATGGTGGCTGTCTTTGTTCTACACTGTCCAACAACATGCTAACATACATCAACACTTTTCTGCCCCCCTGGTCTTTTTGATAAAGTACCCCATGTGCACTTGACCCTGTCTCAGAGACGTCTAAGTGAAATGGTGATCTGTAATCGGCACTGCTGAGATTAGCTGCATGTGCCATCTGTTGTTTCAGGTTAATGAACGTCCGTTCAGCTTCCTGTGTCCACTCAATGTCTACTCTCAAATTCTTCATACCCTGTTGTTTTACAAGATCTCTCAAAGGGGTTGTTAATGAAACATACATTGGAATATAATGTCTACTATACCCTGTTAGGCCTAGAAATGACAACATCTCTTTAACCGTGGTTGGTTTTGGATGACTCAGAATTCCTCGTCTATGGGCTACAGTTAGCGTGGAGCCCTCTGGGGTGATCATGCGACCTAGAAATGTAACACAAGGTCTGCAAAATTGCAGCTTTTCCTTGCTTACCTTGAAGCCACTTTTGTGTAATTGTCTTAACACAGCTTCGCTCCCCTCCAGGCATCCTTGCTCTGTTTTGGCTGCCAAAAGGAGGTCATCAACATACATGATCAACACACAGTCTCCAGGCAAACTACAGTCCTGTAATTGTTGTTTTAATGCATGGTTAAAAATTCCTGGTGATAAAACAAACCCCTGGGGTAGTCTGTTGTAAGAATATTGACAACCTTTGTATGTAAAAGCCACACACGCCTTGCATTCCTCTGCTATAGGGATACAGAAAAATGCGTTAGCCAAATCAATACATGTAAACCAATTGTGCTCAGGTGTTATCACAGAGAGTGCAGTATACGGATTAGGCACTGTTAACGATGGTGTAGCCACAACAGCATTGATTGCTCTCAAATCATGTACCAACCTGTACTTATTCGTGCTTGGTTTCGGCACCGGAAAAATAGGTGTGTTCCACCTAGATTTGTATGGTGTAATAACACCCCTCTCTAGGAGACCTTTTACTGTTGCGGCCACACCCTCGTCCGCCTCAGGTTTGTTGCGGTATTGTGGAATCCAGATGGGGTCAGGTGTGCTTAACTGAAAGTAAACTGGAGACATGTTACAAAAACCTACATCTGTTGGGCCCTGAGACCAAAGATCCTCAGGTAAATTTTTTATGATGTCTGGTGCTCCCACACTATCTGACAGCTCCCTGCCATGGAATCTAGAAACCTGCACATGCTCTAAAGCTCCAGTGTCTCGTGTGGCACCTTCTATCCAATAGGCTTTGTGTTTAGGTGAATATTTAACATCTGTCTTCTCCGTGGGCTCCCAATCCTGGGTGGCCAACAGTGTTTTTGTAATCTTACCTAGCTCCCTGGCTTCATGGCTTGGGTGTAAGGCTAACGATATGTGAGGTGCTGCTTTGTCTGCCATCTCATACCACTTCAACTGCTCTTCCGTCAGCTTCACTGGAGCCATCACTCCTTCTTTACTCACAAAAATTCCAGCTCCCTCCAACACCCATCTGTCTCCCTCCACTTCCTGAAACATGTCTTCATAAATGGTTATGTCATTTCTGTCATAAAACAATGTACAATGCAATGGGTCTATGGGGGGTAAATTGATATCTAAATTTGAAATCCATGAACGGTATTTATTATACAGTTCCATTGTTGTGCCCCACTGTGCGTCATTATCTAATTTTACCCAGTAAAGATCAGCTGCCTCCTCCTCCCCACACGAGGTCAGCATCCACTGGCTGTCTGTCGTATTACCTGATAGGGAAATTTAACAATTACCCCTTCTGCTGAGCACAGAATGCTAGCCCCTAATTTTATTAATAAATCTCAACCCAAAAGAGGAATGGGAGCATTGCTAGAGAAAAGGAACGAGTGTGATAAGCATTGATTTGCCACTTCTACTTTAAATGGTTGTGGCATTTTCCAGCTTTCACTTCCCCCAGAGAACCCGATGACTTTCACAGTTTTGTCACTCAGATCAGATTGTTTTATGCCGCCTGTGACAGTCGAATAGGTGGCTCCGGTGTCCACCAGAGCTTTTAATGGTTTGTTGTTTACCATTAACGAAATGAGAGGTTCGGCCCCAGCCCTCATTTCGGTTCTCTGGGGGTCCCTTCAATAAACGCTCGCGCCACCCTCGGGGCCCGATGGCGGGAACATCGGCACCTGTAGGTTGGAGGGTGGTGGAGGGTATTGCCCCGGGTTGTATGGGGTTTGTGGTTCCCTGCCGCGACCACCGGCACCACCTCTTCGAGGACCCCATCCCTCCGCAGGTGGTCCGTTATACTGACCTGAAAGCTGTGGACACTCTCTCATCCAGTGGCCTGCCTCACCACACACATAACAATTTCCCCCGCCCTGCTGCCTCCCTCCATAAGACCCCCTCCCTCTATTACTACCCCTCCAATTGCTCCTTTGTCTATTTCCCCTCCCACCTGCTGCATGGGCGTCTGTGCCATAGGGTGGGCCGTTATATTGGTAAGGGGGTGGCTGGTAGGATTGTTGTGGCATTTGCTTACTCTTTTTTGTCCCTCCCTCATTTTTTGCTTATTCCAACTGTAGTTTTAGCAACTCTATTTTTATCTTTTCTAACTGTTCTTCCTCTTTTCCTGTTTTCTCAACAGCCCTATCTGTGTGGTGGACTAAATGCCTTTCCCATATTTCGTTACTAGCAATTGGAATGTCAGGGTTATTTTCCATTATTTGTTTAACACCACTAGGGGCACCTGCCATGACTGCTGCTCTGAATATGTCTCGTGTAATTGGGTTGGTTAAACTATTTTCTTCCACCATCTGTTCCCACTCAGCCGCGCACCTGAAATAATATGCTGCACCTGTCTAACCTGGTTTTATGCGAAACTTTATGTTTTGGTATACGGTGGGTGGTAATGGATACAATCGACCGAGTGCCCTGGCCACCATTGTGATTACCTTTGAAAAATCAAGATCATTTGGATATTGTAAAGTTTGGGCTTCGAGTTCAAAACTCCCCATCTGAGAGGCTGTCAAAATCTGACCCAACAGACACCTTATGTCACCCAAAGCCAAAACGGTACCATGACTCAAGGCCGTTAATTTACTCAACCACTTAGAGCCCCCTGATGTAATTGGAGGAAGTTTACTGGAAATAGCAGTCATGTCACTGTGTGACCAGGGCTGGTACTGCACCCCAGTGCTCTTTACTAACAATGGGGCTTTTACGCCTGGATATAATTGATTAGTATGGTGACTCATTGCCTGCTCTCTCTGCTCTGGTACGTTAGGGGGGCAATGATCAGTTGAAAAGTTAGACAACTCCTGCTCTTTTTCCCTTCCCCTAGTACGTTTTGCTATTGGCTCCTCATCAATTACCATCGTTCCCTTAATACATACTGTATGCATCGTGCCCTGGGCCTGACCTGTTGTTTCTACAGGGCCAGATGCTCTACAACTTCCCCTTTCATCTTCACTTCCTACTCCGTTCTCACTACCATCACTTCCCTCTGGAAGTTCCATATTTTCTGCCATGTGGCGCATTGTCTCATTCACCTGAGCTCGTGCCGCATGTACCTGTTCTGTCACTACCTTGCCCAGGTGTTGGACCTTCTGTCGAAGCTCTTCTAATTCTTTTAAATTACAGTCAAGGACCCCCTCCCGAACCTCAATCATGACCTGTTGTTTGCTGTGAGTCGTGTTTGGTGAGATGTAGGGTGGGGGCTGAGCAAGAGGCGGAGCAAGGGGCGGATACAATGGGCGGTACTGTTCAGGGGGCGGTGCTAGTGACTCAGTCTCCCTGTTTCCATCCTTCACTTTCAGTCTAACATCATCCTCTGTAGCTTTCACTTCCTTCCTATGTCTAATGGGTGATAAAGCTGTTGCCACGAGGGCAATACGAGTCCATTTTTTTAACTGTTTTTCTAAGTCACACCCTTTTCTCTTATATCTACTTGCATTATACCATTTAATCGTTTTTTCATCACCTTTATGTCTGACTAACCTACAATGAGCCTTTTTCTCCATATTTCTTATTTTCGAGGTCAGGGGCACTTTAAGTTTCTCTGCCTCTTTCGTCCATGCATAATTATCACACAATTGTATCCAACATTCCTCGACCTCTCTTTGTCTCGCTTTCCTGGATTTTGGTTCAGCCTGTGCTATCATCATCTCAGCGATACTCTGCCATTGCGCTAATACGGTCGGACATTCGTATTCATCACACTCCTTTTGAAACTCTGCCATTCTATTCTATTTATTTACTTGTATATATATATATATATATATATATATATATATATATATATATATATATGTGTGTATTCAATATAACTTTCCTACTAGTTTCTTTACGATCGTCTCCTCACCCCAACTTAAATTATACACATACACAAAGCCTACACACACCACGTGCAAATTTTCCGTTTACTTATGCTAAACACCACGTCTAAATACTTTCATCCCCAATACCATTCATACAAATAAAATCAAACTAGTAAATAATTTACGGATCTCTTTTCCGAAGGACTTTAACCTAACAGAATTTGTGATACGCCGATCACGGGATTTCTTTCCCAACAGAATTTGTGATTCGCCGATCACGGGACTTCTTTACCAATTTTATGGTTTATCTTTTAAACCAAAGGACCCTGTTTTAAGAAGCTTTTAAATCTGATTTTCCTTATTTCACTATTTCAATTTTACTCTTTTATTGATCGAGATGTTCATCAAATTTAACACAGAAATTTAGTATATCCAATAGCAGAATTCGTATTAACAGGTTCCTGCCTTACCTCTCTATTTTAGCCGGCTTTTGTGTTAAATCTGAATCCGTCTCGGTCTTTTCCCTCCCCCACAGGGTCCGCCGAAATGTGGCGCGAAAACTTTCCTTTGTCTGCAAATCACGTCGGCGGTCACCATTTAACGGACTTTTTCGCTTGAGTCCTGCGTGTTCAAAAATTTGAAGAAAGTCAAAGAGATCGTTTTCCCCAATAAGTTTAAGTAGAATTTATTATCAGATGTAAATACTTCTTCCAGCTGGGGTTGTCTCTCAACATACATATGAGACGAACAACTGAATACACACTTCCGGGTTACAAGTATTTCTAAAATATGTGACGTCGATTCTCTTTTCGGCTCCTCCCCTTCATTGGACGGGCGTTCAATCCTCCGGAACCAATCACCTCGGGACATGTTAATCTGACTCCATTCTCCCCCAACCATTGGTCCCTGCAAAACATTTTGAAAATAGCCGGTCCTGCCGAAAGATGCGATTGACGCACACACATACACTCACACACTTTGTTATCTGAGACCCTGCTTCTGCATACCTCAGAGCTGTGTTACAACCTTCTGCCAACTAGTTCCCTTTCTGTCGGTCTCTCGACCTTGTGTCGACAGAATGGGGTTTGACTTGAGAACCTACCTTCTCTGACTGACTTGAACAGGCCAATGAAAATTGGCGAATGAAATTTGCATGCCGGGCTCCGCCCCCGGATATCCGGGTATAAAAGGGAGCCGGCGTGCCGCATTCATTCACCTTTTGTTCTTCGGAGCCTTCGCATCCTGATGCTGGCGACTCTGCAGACATTATCTACGTGTTGCTGGTCTTACGACGTGGTGCAGCGGACTGTCCCGATTCCTGTGACTTCCCCTGGGCGTCTCGGCAACATCCAAGGCATCTCTCTAAAGAGCGAGCCCTTTTCAGGGCTTAATATTTCTTCAGCGCGGCATGTCCCGCTGTGCTCGTGGGTGCGGCGCACTCATCGAGGAAGGGGACGGACACGATGTCTGCCTCATGTGTCTGGGACTCCAGCACGCTGAGGCAGCGTTTGTGGATACATCTTGCCCGCACTGCGGGCGGATGGTAATTCAGACGTTGCGTTCACGGGTAGCTGCGTTCTTCCGAGAATCAGCCGCCACCTCGAGTGCTTCCCGTTCTGCGGCAGCAGTGGCATCAGCCCTGCCGTCCGCTTCGGCGAGCACCGAGGGTGATCGGGGAATTACCTTGAGCCTCAATCCGTCAGCCATCGGCTCGCGGACCGTTCACGCCCCGCCTTGCTCGTCTGACCGTCCCGGAAAAGGCGGTACGCCGCCTTGTTCCTCCGTCACGTACTCGGACACGGGGCGTGACGACGATGAGATGTCGCTCGCAGCATCGGAGGGCGACCTCTTGGCATCCGACCCCGACGATTCCTTAGAGCTTCCCCCTCCGGGGGGTCGAGCTCAGGATGAAGCGGACGTCGAGATGTCAACCATGCTTTCCCGGGCCGCCGCGAGTATTGGGCTGCAGTGCACCGCACCGCCTCTTCCCCAACGCTCGCGGTTGGACACATGGTATCTGGGGACCGGCCGTGACTCTAAGCCACGGTCGGCGCCGGTACCATTCTTCCCGGAAGTGCATGAGGAGCTCAGTCGGACCTGGAATGCCCCCTTCTCGGCGCGTGCACGTCAGACTGGCTCGGTCGCCCTGACTTCCCTCGATGACGTTGCAGCTAAGGGCTATGTCACCATCCCTCAGGTGGAACGTGCAGTCGCGGTGCACCTGTGCCCGCAGACAGCTGCCACCTGGAGAGATCGACCAAGGCTCCCTTCCAAGGCTTGTAAGTTTTCGGCATCGCTGGTGTTGAAGGCTTACAACGCTGCGGGTCAAGCTGCCTCGGCTCTTCACGCCATGGCCATCCTGCAGGTCCATCAGGCTAAGGCGTTGAAGGAGTTGCACGAGGGAAAGTCCGACCCGGGGCTAATGCAGGAGCTCCGCACTGCCACTGATCTCGCTCTTCGGGCGACGAAGGTGACGGCGCGAGCCCTGGGTCGTACGATGTCCACACTGGTGGTCCAGGAGAGACACCTTTGGCTCAACCGTGCGCAGATGCGGGACGCTGAGAAGGTTCGCTTTCTCAACGCTCCCATCGCGCAGGGTGGGCTGTTTGGTGATACGGTCGAGGACTTCTCTCAGCAGTTCTCGACTGTAAAGAAGCAGACGGAGGCGATTAAACATATCCTGCCCCGCCGCGACCCGGCCGCCTTTCGTCCGTCGAGGTCCCGCGCGGCGTCTGCTTCCCAGCAGCCCCGCCCCTCTCCGACTCAGACTCCGGCCCCAGCGCCCCCTGCACAGGCGGCCTCCTGGAGAAGGACGTCGAAGAGGAGAGCACCATCCCGTCACCAACCTCCGCGGAAGCAGAAGCGTTCCTGACGGGGTGAACCCAGGGAGATTGAGTTCACCGGGCCCGAACCAGGCAACTACATCGCTGGAGGGTCGGATTGGGACGGTGCCTGCCCCGTCCCAGCAACACCAGCCGGGCCCTTTTCAGGGCCTGGTGCCCACATTCTCACGAAAAGAGCTGTCTCTCCCCCTGGGTCTTTTTCACAGCCGCTCTCACCCTCCGCAGGACGGTGCTCGGCAACCCCACATTGTGTTTCGGCGAGACACACGGTTGGGTATACTCTCAGTGGCCACCAGCACCCTCAGTCAGACGGTGCGGTATGCCGCGATATCGCCCGACAGGCACCTTGGCAGACCCGCTCTCCTCCCCGGGGTCCTCCCCGCGTCGAGGGAGCCGTACTGCCAGCCATCGAACCACCCCCCACGGGGGCAATGAATCAGATCGAACCTTTGGTCCCCCTGTCTCGGTACCTGGGAGCCTGGTTGGCTCTTCCCAGACCAGCACGGTGGCTAGAGAGAACGATCCGTCTCGGCTATGCGATTCAGTTCGCCAAGCGCCCACCCAAGTTTCGGGGCATCCTCTTCACATCAGTGGGAGTAGATGCTCCCGTGCTTCGGGCCGAGGTCGCTACCCTTCTGGCGAAGGGGGCGGTCGAGCTCGTCCCTCTGGCCGAGATGTACTCCGGGTTTTACAGCCCGTATTTCATTGTCCCCAAGAAAAGTGGCGGGCTGCGCCCCATCTTGGACCTGCGTACCCTGAACAAGCACCTACACAAGCTGCCGTTCAGGATGCTAACGCAGAAGCGCATTCTGACGTCCGTCAGGCGTCAGGATTGGTTCATGGCAATCGACCTGAAGGACGCATACTTTCATGTGTCCATCCTCCCTCGTCACCGGCCGTTCCTACTGTTCGCTTTCGAGGAACAGGCATATCAGTACCGCGTCCTCCCATTTGGTCTGTCCCTGTCTCCTCGAGTCTTTACGAAGGTCGTGGAGGCCGCCCTCACTCCCCTCAGGGAGCAGGGGGTGCGCATACTCAACTATCTCGACGACTGGCTCATCTTGGCGCACTCGCGAGATCTGTTGTGTACACACAGGGACCTGGTGCTCCGGCACCTAGACCATTTGGGGTTACAGGTCAACCGAGAGAAGAGCAAGCTCTCCCCTGTGCAGAGCATCCTCTTCCTCGGCATGGAACTCGACTCTGTCTCCATGTCTGCACGTCTTTCTTCCGAGAGTGCCCAGTCAGTGCTGACCTGCCTGAGGAACTTCAGGCAGCAGCCAGCGGTCCCGCTGAAACTTTTTCAGAGGCTCCTGGGACACATGGCGTCCTCGGCGGGGGTGGTCCCCCTCGGGTTGATGCACATGAGACCGCTACAGCACTGGCTACAGAGCAGAGTTCCTTGGAGTGCGTGGCACACCGGCAACAGGCGCGTCACGATCACGCCCTTCTGCCGGCGCACCCTAACCCCTTGGTCTTCAATGACCTTTTTACGGACAGGGGTCCCTCTTGGGCAGGTTTCGAGGCGGGTCGTGGTGACGACAGACGCCTCCCTGCAGGGTTGGGGTGCTGTGTGCAACGGGCACGCAGTGTCGGGTCTCTGGATGGGCCCCCGCCTGCGCTGGCATATCAATCGCCTAGAGTTGTTGGCGGTGCTGCTTGCACTGAGGAGGTTCCTTCCCCTCGTGCAGGACAAGCACGTGCTGGTCCGGTCGGACAGCATGACTGCCGTGGCATATATCAACCGACAGGGTGGTATTCGTTCACGGCAGCTATCGCAACTCGCCCGACGCCTCCTCCTGTGGAGCCAGCAGGTGACGAAGTCTCTGTTAGCCACGCACATCCCGTGCGACCTGAACCAGACAGCCGATGCGCTCTCTCGTCAGTCGACGCCCCGCGGAGAGTGGCGGCTCCACCCCCGCGCAGTCCAGCTCATTTGGGTGCAATTCGGGCAGGCACAGGTGGACCTGTTCGC
The DNA here is from genome assembly GCF_947034865.1 of Barbatula barbatula. Lineage (NCBI taxonomy): Eukaryota > Metazoa > Chordata > Actinopteri > Cypriniformes > Nemacheilidae > Barbatula > Barbatula barbatula. The sequence continues at coordinate 8,616,928 of NC_136776.1, read as the reverse complement.
CTCCCTGGACACCACCCATTGCCCGCTTTGGTACTCCCTGACCGAGGGCCCCCTCGGCACGGATGCCCTTGCGCACAGCTGGCCGCGGGACAAGCGGAAGTACGCCTTCCCCCCCCAGTGAGCCTCATTGCACACGTCTTGTGCAAAGTCAGGGAAGAGGAGCATCAAGTGCTACTAGTTGCGCCTTACTGGCCCAACCGGACTTGGTTCTCGGAGCTAATGCTCCTGACGACAACTCCCCCCTGGCCGATTCCCCTGACGAAGGACCTTCTTTCTCAGGGGAAGGGCACGGTGTGGCATCCGAGACCAGACCTCTGGAACCTCCATGTCTGGTTCCTGGACGGGACGAGGAGATCCCGAGTGGTCTACCCCCGGCGGTGGTGGAAACCATTACTCAGGCTAGGGCCCTGGCCACGAGGCGGTTATACGCATTGAAGTGGCGCCTCTTCTCGTCCTGGTGTTCTTCTCGTGGAGAAGACCCACGGATATGCTCGATCGGGAGCATGCTGTCCTTCCTGCAGTCGAGACTCGAGAGCAATCTCTCCCCTTCCACGCTGAAAGTGTATGTAGCCGCTATTGCCGCTCATCACGGACCAGTTAGTGGGAAGTCTCTGGGACAGCACGACCTGGTCATTAGGTTCCTGAGGGGCGCGAGGAGGCTGAATTCAGCCCGTCCGCGCTCCGTTCCCTCTTGGGACCTCAATGTGGTCCTGGCGGGCCTCCAGAGGCCCCCCGTCGAGCCCCTCGGAGATGCCGCTCTTTCTCATCTCTCGATGAAGACGGCTCTCCTAGTGGCGCTCGCCAAGAGGGTAGGGGACCTACATGCATTTTTCGTGGCCACGGATTGCCTAGAGTTCGGGCCTGGTCAATCTCACGTTATCCTGAGACCCCGGCCTGGCTACGTGCCCAAAGTTCCCACCACTCCCTTTCGGGACCAGGTGGTGAACCTGCAGGCGCTCCCTTCTGGGGAGGAAGACCCAACCCCTTCCGTGTTGTGTCCAGTGCGCGCGCTGCGCCTCTGCCTGGACCGCACGCAGAGCCTCTGGAGCTCTGAGCAGCTTTTTTGTCTGTTTTGGGAGGTCAGCACAAGGGAGGGCTGTCTCCAAGCAGAGGTTGGCGCACTGGATCGTGGACGCCATCAATGGCTTACCGATCACAGGATCTCCCGTGCCCGCTTGCAGTGAGGACACACTCCGCCAGGGGTGTGGCCTCCTCGTGGGCACTGGCTCAGAGCGCCCCTCTGGCAGACATATGTAGAGCTGGGGGTTGGGCTACGCCCAGCACCTTCGCGAGGTTCTACAGCCTCCGCGTCTCGTTCCCTCCATCAGGGAACGGAGGTTACATACGTAACCGAGACGTTTTCAAGACAAAAAACCCAGCACAGCATGGACATATATTTGACAGTAAACATGAATTTATAATACATAAAACATCATAATCCCAATAATACCACAATCACTCCTTTCGAGACAGCCAGGAACCTCTGAGTCATATTTGCAATGTGATCATTGAAGGACAGCTGTTCATCAAAGACAATGCGTCATGCCGATATGCCTTATTTAACATTAGAAAGGTTAGACCCTATCTCACTGAGCATGTGGCACAACTCCTTGTCCAAGCCCTGGTAATCTCAAGGTTGGACTACTGCAATGCTCTCCTTGCTGGTCTTCCTGCAAAGGCTATCAAACCACTCCAGATG